>NW_023144632.1:3624545-4030344 GCF_012932325.1 Thrips palmi | reverse complement strand
TGTACACGCAAAATATTGTCGATGGGTTTGTTGCCTCGCCGAGCGAGCCGAGCGAGCAGCCCCCACGCCATATTCATTCTCCGTCTCGCTTCCTTCCTTCCTGCGAGACGCGCCTACGCGGCACGCGTCTCTCTCCCTCCCCTTTGGCGGCGGCGGCGGCCCTCAGTGGAAAGTATTCCAGCGTCGGTCGCATAGCCTCGCATGGCCCTGCTTAGCCGTGCCTCGCCGCGATCCGCATTCTTCCATGCATACTTGCCCTTGTGGGCCACCTCCTTTGTCTCTCCACCTCGATACCGACCGCAGCCGTTCCAACTTGACTTTGAGTTGTTTTTTTTTCCTTGTTGCAAAAAAAAGAAACAATTTTTTCTATGTGTTGCTGCGTCCTCCGCCTCCCACCGCCGACGAGACGCTGGACACGATTAACGTGTTTTTCCAGCGCAAACCGGAGCCGGCCGCAATAATGCCGAGGCCAGAGGCCCTGGAGGCCCTGGAGAACACGAGTCAGTTGACCGTGACGAAGGGCCGCGACGAAGGGCCTCGGCCGGCGGGGGCAAACACGGGGTGTTGACGCACGGCCTGCAGACGGATGCGCTGTGTCTCTCTCTCTCACCTATGCGGGACCCCCTATGAGTGCGAGAGAGACGGAGCGACGAAAACGACTCGTGGAATCGGCCTGCTGGCCGCCCATCGTCCGCGCGCGCCTAGATTGGCTCCCCCGTGGCTCACTTTGAACTTCCCCTTTTGTTGCAGATGGAGGACGAGGGCAACCACGGCAACGACGAGACGCGCTGCTTCATCCTGTCGACGCTGGCCGCGCACCAGCTCAACCGCACCGCCTGCCTGCTGTGCGGCGCCGCCATGGCCGTGTTCGACCGCTACCCGCTGGTGGACGGCACCTTCTTCCTCACGCCCCGCAAGCACTCGGCCGCCTGCCTCGCGGTGAGTAGACAGTCCAGCGGCGGTTCAAAGGACGGCCAGAGTGGCCGGCGAAGTGTGGTCTTTTGCGTGCGCTCCAAATTTGGAATGCCCTGAAACTGGGCGCGACTGCTCCACTTCTCAGGAGACAAATGGCGCCTAGTTTCGGGGCACCTTTGTTACCTGCACAGTAAAAAGTCTACGAAGAATCGCTTCGTAAAGGCATTCATTTTCTTCGTAGTAGTTATGAAGCAAGTGCTTCGTAGGCTTTTAAAAATTTCAGGGTTCACATATCATCAAGCAACTTGTCTTCTTCCATGGCTCGGCAGCGCCAAAGGTGTCCAGAATCTGGGCACCTTGGTCGCCCAGGAACCAGGCACCTGTGCATTCTCTCTCTCTCCATCATGGGAGAGGGCCAATTGTGGACCCTGAGACAAGGGTGACCTAGAAGGTTCCAAGGAACTAGAGCCTATGAAGTAGAGTAGGCGACAAAGGCGCCCATTTCCAGTGCATACCAAATTAGGACTGTACCTTTCAGACAGCTATCTATGGGCTAACAGGGAGTCGGGGCAACTAGAATCGCGAGGTCCTACTAGAAGTAGAGCGGGCAGGGCAGTCCGCTACCGCGGTGGTCAACCATGAAGCACACCGGACCCTGGCAGTGCGTGAGCGAGGAGGCATGCCGTCAAAGGCGTGCCTCGCCTCCTCCGGCCGCTGGCTGGACTCCCTCTCCGTCGCCTTCACAGGGATAGTAACGCGTGTAGAGAGACAGCCCGCTGGCGCGGCAGTCAATCCCGTGGGTCCCTTCTCGGAAAAAGGGGCAGGTATTTGCACGCGTCGCACCCTTGATCGTCTTGAGCCTTTGAGGAGGCCGGGCCGGCAGGGCGGGGCCGGCAGGGCGGGGCAGCCTCAATATCCGGTAGCCGTGACAATATCTCGCCGGGGTGCGCGGCGTGCCGAGCCGGGCCGCGAAACCGGCAGCCGGCTTGTCTAGAGGCCACGGCTTGTAGCGGCCCGCGGCACAGTGGGCCTCACTTCCTCATTAGCTTTGAGGGCCTCGTGGCTGCGTTGCTTCGGCGCTGCGCCTGGGTGCCGTGTGTGTGTGTGTGTGTGTGTGTGTGTGATGCTGCCCGCCCGCGCCAATTGACCGCAACCCCTCGGGGCCCTCCTGGGGCCCCACCGGGCCGAGCCAAGCCGCATACATCAACAGTGCCTTGCGGCGTGGCGCTGGAGGCCCCTTTTGGAGGGAGACGACTCGCGGTTCGGGCAGACCGTGAAGCTCCTTGACGACCGAGGGCGCCGAGGGCTGTGAGAACCTGCCTGACGGAGTCCTCAGGACTGCGCATCTGCGCACTCTTTTGTTTCTCGCGGTTTTTCATTTGCTTCAAATAGCGGGGCCTTGCGGCGGGACCGGCGCTCCAAAAGAGCAGAAACTCATTTCTTTTCTGTCTGTTTGCCTTCGGGCGCGCGGTTCGGCGGCCCGGCGGCCCGGCCATCCGCACCCCTTCTAAGGACCTGTTTGTTTCGAAAGGGAGGCAGAATAAACAGCGGGAGAAAAGATTGCGCGGGCACGCCACCGGAAGCACTCAGGAGTGGGTTGACACTGCTTACGTCGCGGTGCCACGGTGTCTGATCGCGGTGGTGGCGTTGTTGTTGCAGACCAAGGTGGACGGCCGCACGCAGTACCTGTCGGCGGTGTGCATGGGCTGCATGGAGAACAAGAAGGTGACCTGCCGGGCGTGCGCCGTGCCCTGGGACGGCACCTCCCTGGTGCTGGGCACCATGTACTCCTACGACATCTTCGCGGCCATGCCCTGCTGCCCGGAGCGCTACAAGGTGAGCGTCCTCGCCCGAGGCCTTTGCCCAGTGGGCCAGAAGACCGGTGGAGGCGGCCGAAATTCAATACGCGTTTTGACCTCCAGAATCGGTAAATGGCTAACCGAATGTGTGACCTCACCTATGGGTTGCTCTCCGAACGAGGAGTCCATTTGTTGGGCCACACGTTCAGTTCGAGTCCTGTTCAGCGACTCTAGAGCTCAAAACGCCGCCTCCTCCGGTCTTCTGGCCCACTGCACCCAGCCCTGCTCCACTGACCGTTCGTCCCACTGACCGTTGGTTTGCCCCGCAGTGCAACTCCTGCAAGAAGCCGCTGCTGTCGGCCTTCCAGCGCCTCAACTACTTCTCGGACTACAGCCAGGACGTGGCCTGCCCGCACTGCGGCGTGAGCGACCACCACTTCATCAAGAGCTTGACGGGTAGCTACCACCTGACCCCATAACATGAGGAGCCTCTGCACTCCTTCGGGGGTGCGGAGGACGCCGCGGACCTCGCGGCGCACTCGGACATACCCTTCAGGCCGCGCCTCAACGCGCAGATCGTCAAAAGCCCCTCCATGAGCGCCGACTCCCTGGCCGCCATCATGGCCACCTCTGGCACGGCCATCGCGGCTGCCTACCAGCCGCCGCCGAGTTCGGCATGCAGTGTGGGCAACACGCTGAACGAGCCGCCGCACAACTCCATCGTGACGAGCGCCAACCTGGGCCGGCCCCTGCTCTGGCTGGACGAGGACTTCCCCGTCAGCTACAACACGCCCCCTCCCCCTCTGCCCCCCAAGCGCCAAAGGGCCCCTCGCGCCATCCGCAAGACGGCGTACACGGCGGCCGCGGCGAGCGCGGCGAGCGCGGCGGACGCCAAGAAGCAGCGCCCCGCCGTCCCTGATCTCATGGCCATAGAGAAGTTCCTGGACAGCCCCCTGGCGGTGAGCCGCTACAACCCCGTGTCGTTCCTGGAGGACTTCGTCTTCGACAATGCGCCCTGCCACGACCTGCCGCACCCCAAGGAGCGCGTCGAACGCGTTGACCGCGTCGACCGCCACTGGCCGCCGCGGTCCGTGGACACGTCGCCGTCGTCCTCCGTGTCGGCCATCAGCCCCATCGGCTGCAGCTCGTTCTGGCCGCCGCCCAGCGCCGACCTCTCCAGCCCGGTGTGGTCGCCGCCGGCCGTCCAGGACCGCGCCAGCCCCACGTCGCTCGTCGACGTCTTCGAAAAGATGCGCCCCTTCAGTTTTTGCTAAATGCGTGTCGCCTGGTGAAGGTGCGGGTACCCGCCAGGTGCGCACTCACCGCCAGTACAACACAGAGTGTATGTTTGTTATTGTGTTTGGGAGCCGCTAGGCTGAGTCTTCATTGGTTATATTTGAATATATTTACTTTATGTATGCTTGTGATATTAGAAATGAGTTGGAATGGGAACTTTGTAACGTTTTCTGTTCTCTCTTCTTAAGACGGGGACTAAATAGTAACGCCTACGTAATATTAATCTTACTTCGTGTTACTTGTTAGAAACGGTAACTTTTAAACAAAATCTGAATTCTCTATGTAATCACTATAATACCGTCATTTTAACCTTTTAAAATCTATATATTGTCTGACTGTTGTGTGTGGTTGTTGAAAGGAGGATGGATGATTGAAGTGCACGTTCTATTCCAACGCTTTAGTTATTGTTTTCTGGCTTGTTGATGTTGTGAGACCTTATTACTGCTAAGTGGAGTTATGAATGATCTATGAAGTTACTTTTTACATAGTGAATAGTCTATTTCAAAGCTTTAGTACAAACTGGATGTATCGCGCCAGGGTCGTTGATGGTCTTGTCGCTGCGGCCCTCACTAAACACGCTGCAAATCACAGTCACAGGCTCGACAAGACTTTCCGCTAGTAGAGTGGGAAAAGCCTGCCCATGTTTCGACGCGCTTCGTTGAAGCAATCGGATTTAAAGGTACAAATTTTACTAGGAGTGAATTATTATATTTGAAGTTGGAACCTTTCATAGTGTTTACGGAAACTGGTTATGCACACATATTATTATCACATTCTTCCATAATCAATCGGTAAAATTTAATGGAGTTATTTGATAGATTTATAGAGTAATATGAAACGTTAATATGTCTATGAATCAGAGATGTCCTATTTACAGTTTAACTGACACCGGACGTACAAATTTTCCGTACTGTGAGTTTTCTCACTTGTACAAACCTCGCACATTACCTTTTGTTGCTGTGAGTTGACCGTTTTCTATCTGCCTCTTGTTATACAGTTTTTCAGGTACCTGTCCCTTGTGCGTTTAAAGTGCAGTCCTTTCTGTTTGTTAATTTAACTTGGGCCCAGTGTCGATCTAATCAATGTTGTCATTTTTCGCAGAAAGATTTGTTTTAAAATCTTTGGTTTGTTATTGTGTGCACCGTTGCTTGAATGTTACTTTTTATTCTTACGTTGTAGTGCATAGTAAGCATTTCGTCGTTGATAAAGAGATATAGTGTGATATGTTTAATCGTATTATCTTAAGAGATAAATTGTCAAAGTGTGTGATTGTGAAGGATTTGAAAATGAAAACTTATTCTATGTGAGTTTTATGCTCAATGAAACAGAGTTGCCTTGGATAATGATTCAAAATTGGGATGGAAACATTCGGGAGTTGTTTGTTAGTAGCTAGGTTCACTTGACGCCCTTTAAATCTTAGATTTGTTAAGAGTAGTACTACTATAACCGCTTCAATTCTGTGTTTGTTTGAATTTATTCTAACGCGTGTCTATATTACTTTTATTTAAGAAAACGCTGTAAAATTTGATGCAAGTAGGGGTAGACTTTTGTGAAAATTATAAAATGTAATGTCTTGAAATTTTAGCAATTGGTCGTAAAGCGGCAAGCTGGTTTCAGGTCCAACGTTAGATCTATTTTTTGATGAAGAGATTTGAACGTAGATTGATGTTGATTTGGTTTGGATTCGTGCGTTAAGAAGCTTATTGACATCACCCCATGAGAATGGCGAACCTCTATCTCAAGCCAGGAATTCCAGGATTTGTCCTCGCCCTCAGTTTGGACAAAATCTAAAAACCCCAATCCCCGCAATTGTAGATATATGTATGCACGCATTCCACATTTCTGTTTCATTTAATTCAGACGTCATTTAATGAGTCTGCAGGAGTGAAAGACTGAATGATTTGGTATTAGTACCCCGTATTGTATACAGAGATGTGTCAAACACTCGTGTCTTGCACTCCTGGTAGAACGCGGGAGTATCGATGTTGTTTAATTAGCGAGCACTACTGGAGTGCCAAACTTAAATTAGGTACACTATCGAGTACTCTCTCCTTTTGTCGACCTTATCATGTCCACATCACATACGTATTACAGTTATACCTCAAAACAATTCGAGTTCACTCAGGATGGTTCGAACTTTGTGCCAAACTTTTTCGATTTGATAAATTTTCTTCTTGAATCACTGATGTATTTTCTTCAGTGCACTTGAATGACCTACAGGATTTAAATGACGCATGAGTGGTGGAAAAAGTTCACGCCTTTTTAGTTATTCAAGGCAAAGGGACTCGACGTCGTCGAGAAAATAAAATAAAGCGCGTCCTAAGCCTTGTAAACTGTAGGTGGATATCAAAATTATATTCCTTGATGGTCTGTTTTTTGCGATCTCTTGAGTCATGCCGCAGGGTGTTTAGTTGGCATCGGTGAGAGTTATGCCGTTATGTCACTAGTCGGAATACTGGGTCTGTACAGATTTATTGGAAGTTGAATCAAATTCAACACAGAGATCGTTATTTTCCTTTTATTTATTTTGACAAGGTCGGGGAATTGGACAGCTGCGGGTTTTGCAAATGCCTATGCTTTGCACTGCCCGTATATGACCCAACAATTTAAATGGGTTATAGTTAACGTGTTTCCCTTCGTAGCAACTCCATAATCGTATTCATAGAAGATTTTATCGTATTTTTATTATAAGACTTGGTCAAATTCTTAGCGTGATACATCACGACCTGAACGTTTATCTTTTGTAAATGGTTTCTACCTTCTTAACCTTGCCGTCTTGCTCACTCAGTTCAAAGGTAGACTTCTATATTCCCTTCACATTACCTGATCATAGGCATTGTCTACAGTGACAATAGGCGTATATTTGTTACACATCTTCTACCTCTGGTACGTTTAAGTAAATCTTATTGTGATATTGACAGCTTGTCTGCCTCTTATCTTGCGGATGGTGTTCTCCGATCACAGTTAAGGCTCAGCTATCGGGAGGCGCCGGTAAGAGCCCAAAAGAAACCCATCCAATTTGCTTTTCTAGCGTATCTTACTTCTGGTGCAGCACTTAACCATTATGAAACTTTCGTTAGATCTCCTTGCGCAAGAAAAACAAAATTTATTCTTCTAACATCATTCCTCTGATATTTATCTACATGTGTTCACGATCTCAACCTATTTAAGTGTTTTAGCTGAGTCTTATTGCCTTCGCCTTCTCTGTCGCGCGCGGCTCATTATTATGTACTTACACATTCATGCCGCCATGCCATGAACTGAGAAGGGAAGCTGACTTGACTCGCTCGCGAAGATGAAGCTGTTGCCTTTCGAAGGCCGCAGACCCTTGCACCAGTTCACCCGTTCTGCGCCTCGCAGCCGTGCGAGTGGGGTAGACCCCCACCACCCACCTGCTGGCGCTGCAAGAGGGCCTGCCTCTGCTCTGTGATGCCAAAGTAGTGGAATGGGGCAGCCTGCTTGCCGCGAACGGCGAACCTGTGCAGCGGTCTACTTTACACAGCCAAATTATGTCTGTTGGTCTAACATCATTGTATGCAATTCTTAAAGACAATTTATGTTTATGTACTTCATTGTATACCCGAATTATTTTAGTATTACCAAGTCGGTTTTTTGTTAGCATTAATGTGCTGCGTGTTAGCGTTCTTAAATTATAAATTTTCCCTTCAGTGAAGCTTAGCGGAAACAACTTAAACACTTAAGAATATTTTGCGCTCGTAGTTTCTTTGAGTAAATTGATGTTTTAGATGTTCGCTTTCTGAATGTTAGTTTGACATGAAGTATATGTGTGTGTCATATTCAATGAATAATTTAGTAGTTTAGAGATGTAGACATTAACATATCCATCAGATCTGCTCTGTAGCCATATAAAAGACAAGTGTTCTTCTGACTCGAAGACCTAAAATTAAAAGGGCCCTTAAAGGGGAGTGCTCCATTATGTTTGTGGCGGTGATAGTAACAATTAAGTTCAATTAGAAAGGCACTCAACTGCGTTAAGAGGCCGTGCTATATATTGAAAGCCACAACTACCATTTTAATGTCGCATTCCTCCGGCCATCAGTCATTGGTTTTAATCAATTCTGCATCCAGCAGTTACGGATTTTATTGTTTAATTAAGAATTTAACCACTGCAATTATTATATTTGAATTATTACCATTATTGCTATTATTCATTTATTATTATTATGCAATTGTGTGAATAACGGAATTTTGTTTTTCTGTTTGGGAGCTTTTAGCTCATCGTGTACAATTGTTGAGTTTGAGATAGCGCAAGCTACTCACCTTAGTTAATTTGTTTTGCGTCTGACGGCGAAAATGTTTTGCATTTATGTCTCCTCATTGTGTACATTTGTTTGTCTTATCACAAATGATGGCTTAAGTTTTTTTTTATTTTGTATGTTTGTTGATCGAACGATTGATGAATAAACACTTGTCCGGCATAGCCGTGATAATAGCTACAATAACACTCTGCTATTCTTTTCCCACAAATTCCCTTCAGAAACCTAGTATATATCACAAGAACCACTCATATATGCACTCGCGGCAATGTACCTGCAAAAAAGAAAAGACAAAAAATCAAAAACAGTTCACATTGTGTAACGAAACGAATCAGAAACAGTGGCCGATGAACTCGAAACTTTCGATGAAGACACTCTGCCCGTGAGACAAATTCCTTTCAGAACCTAGCACAAGAACCACCCAATAATATGCACTCTCAGCAATGTGCCTGCAAAAGAGAAAATACTAAAAAGCAAGAACAATTCTCCCTGCCATGTCTAACTGAATCAGGCACAGTGGCCGATAAACTCAAAACTTCCGACAAAGAGTCGTTCATCGAAGATCCCCATGCGACTTATTCAAATTTACATTGGTGAGTGCGCCTCCCTCCGTCGAGGCCCAGTCAGTCACGCGTGACATCGCTGGCGCGCGATTTCCGTGACTTGTTGTGGCACGAGCCGTGTCCGTGCATACGTACCTGCCCTCCCCTCCCGCGGCCGGGGCTTGCCCCGGGGCCACGCACGTGATGGGGAGCATTGCGGCGCATTGTGTGCTCGAGGGTCAGGCCCGAAAAATCGTCTCCGTCAGTCTGAAATCGACAGGAATCAGATCTGCGTTTTTATTGATGGGGTCGCAGCCAGGCTGCCGCTCGACGAAACACTTTCCCCTACCCCTTCGCCCTTGGCCCTTCGCAGATCCCTTTCTTATCCTCCCCTCCCATTTTTGCGGGCCAAAAAGTATGCGCCGCGTCGCACGGCGCGCGCGGCCCGCATGGGTAGGTACATTCAGTGGCTCCCCTCCAATCCGCGGCAAACATGTTGCCATTGTGCAGCGACTCTGTGTCACCAGCACGCCGCGCCCCGCCATGGCGGGCCGCCCCGCCCACGACCCTGTCGCGTGACGAGCGAGTCGGTTGAGCTGATTCGCGGCGGCGACGCCAAAAAATGACAAATACCGCGGATCATTATTTGATTGTGACAAAGCGTCGTCATAATAGCAAGAGGTTGTGTCTTCTCCTTCCACGGATGCAAGGGTGGCCAGGGCTGCCTGCCGCGGCGTGCCGCTAGGAGGGGCGCGGCGCGGCCATGCACGAAATGGCTTCCCGCGGCCGCCTTCCCAAGCGTCCCAAGGCCGTCCGGCCCAGCAGGGGTTCCTAACTGGCTGCGATTTCCCTGCAGCGAACGGCCAAAGGGCGACTGAGGCGGCCGGACACGCCATCGGGCGTTTATCATCTTCTCCTTGACGGAGGACAGAGGCGAGGGCGCACAGTGGGCCGGAGGACCGGTGGAGGCGGCCAAACCTCTAGACGTGTTTAGAACTGCAGAGTCGCTAAATGGCACTGCGACCGAACGTGTGACTCCACCAATGGATTGCTCTCCGAACGAGGAATCCATTGGTGGTGTCACACGTTCGGTTCGAGTCCTGTTTAGCGACTCTGGAGTTCAAAACACGTGTAGAATTTCGGCCGCCTGCGCCAGTCGTCTGGCCCACTAAGGGGCGGCATTTGTCGCTTGGCCGCTCGGCGACCTCCGTTCCATGCGTGGAGCTGCTCAGCCAACGGCACGCCTCTCTGCCGTACCGGACTGGCAGTCGCTGCACCTAGACAAGAGGCGCCCGGTTCCGTGGGGCCCGTGGGGCCCTGCTGGTCTGTTCGCCGCAACCCTTTGAGCGACCCAGCGGCCCAGAGCGTCAGAAGCGGTCAGGCGAGGGCTGCCCTTCGCACAATGGCTCACAATATGTGGACCCCTCGCGGCGGGCCCGCCCGACTCGACCATCTCGCTAAACAATTATTCCATCCCGGCGTCCGTTTTGTGTGTATAATTGCTGATCCACGGCCCCGCCCAGTACACTGGCCGGCACAGCGCCCAACAAACACACTGGCCAGCACTCCGCCCAGTACCCCGCTCTGAACCCACCCAGCACCCCGCCCAAGCACCCCGCCCAATCAACCCGCCCATGCACCCTGCCCAAGCCCCCCGCCCAGCACCGCCCCCAAAGCACCCCGCCCAAGCACCCCCCCCAAAGCACCCCCCCCAAAGCACCCCGCCCAAGCACCCCCCCCAAACCACCCCCCCCAAGCACCCCGCCCAAGCACCCCGCCCAAGCACCCCGCCCAAGCACCCCGCCCAAGCACCCCGCCCAAGCACCCCCCCCAAGCACCCCGCCCAAGCACCCCGCCCAAGCCCCCCGCCCAAGCACCCCCCCCAAGCACCCCGCCCAAGCACCCCGCCCAAGCACCCCGCCCAAGCACCCCGCCCAATCAACCCGCCCAAGCCCCCTCCCAAGCACCCCGCCCAGCACCGCGCCCAAGCACCCCGCCCAAGCACCCCGCCCAAGCACCCCCCCCCAATCAACCCGCCCAAGCACCCCCCCCAAGCACCCCGCCCAATAAAACCCCCCCAAGCCCCCGGCCCCAATCAACCCCCCCAAAGCACCCCACCAGCTGCCCCTCGTCCGAGACGAGGTCACTGCCGGCAGACGATAAGAATTAAAAGCAGTCTTTCTCCGCATTGATTCAATATCGCCAATCTGGCGAGTTGGCGGCAGTGTTGTTGCAGGAAATCTGGCTACAGCAAAACACACACTTCGTTTGTTACATGCATCAGAGGAACAAAAGGCAGCGCGAGGGGAATCGCCCCGGCGGTGCCACAATTAAATGAGTAAAAGCTGGCACACTGCCGGCCCGCGCGCCCTGTCCAGCCGGCTTATCCCGGATCGGCGGCAATCCTTTCACGGCCCCCCCTGCACTCTGCGCGCTGCCGACCGCACCGCACGGCACGCCGGCCGCTGGAGTCGAAGCCAATTCATAAATGGGCACGCCTCTTTGATACTGACCCTGGCCTGGCCGTCCCAGGCAGTCCCAGCGGCGGGCCTGGCTCTGGTTGCCGCCGCGCCCGCCGCGCCCGCCACGCCCCAGCACGGGGTAGTGCTCCACTGTCAAACCAAGGGAGAACTCCACACTCTGCGCCCTTACAGAAATGGATCACGTCGTTGTTGGGTGCTAAAAGTGGGTGATAAAGTGTGTCAAAAAAGGGGTTCTCACGGTACCTCCTAGATGCACCCTGAAAGGTGTCTAGCCGCACACACCCTTTTAAAACCCCGAGAAAGGGGTCCAAAAGGGGGGCCCCAGGTGGGTTTTCCCAAAAAAAGTGCCAAAAGTGTGTGCGGGGGATGCTCCGCGTAGGCGAAGCGACGCTGTAGTCGGGATTCGATCCTCGGACCTTTCTGTTATGAGACCTCCACTTACACCTGAGCCATAGCGCTTCTCCTGTCAGAGGGTCCGCGCGCCGCCCATATGCTTCTACAAGTCTGGACTTAGAACGCCAGGCTTGTTTTCCTTGCCGGGCGCGTATCCGAAAACGAAAAAAGAAGAGTATTGCGACATCGCTCTCCCCCCCCCCCTTTCCCTTTTCCCCCGGTCCAGGTCCGCGGTTTCTTTCTCCAGTTACAGAAACAATAATTCGCGCGAATATGAAAATTTACGATAGACCTGAGGCTAGAACCAGATTCTAATTATAGAACGCCATCCTCTCATAGAAACCAGGACTTTGCAGGACTTGGAAAGCCGCGACATCGTGACCGTCACTCCTCTGAATAGCAACTTGGTGGCGTGCATGGAGAGTCATCACCTGCGCCGTTCTGCATCGCGTCAAAAGGGACCCCCTTTTTTGGGCCCCCTTCGCGTGAAGAAAAGGGGTCCACGTCCGTTGGAGGACCCCCCGAGCTTGAGCAGCAAAAAGGGGGTACTGAAAAGGGGCCCCCCGTCTCTTTGAGAGGAGGGAAAAAGGGGTCACGAAGGGGTTAAAATGAACGAAGAGGGTCGCAGTGGGTGATTTTGGTCAAAAGGGGTATGAAAAGGGGCGAAAAAGTGGTCCGCAGTACCACTTATCGACCACCTTCCACAAATCCATTTCTGTAAGGGGCACTGCAGGAAATAACCACAACAAAAGTACACAAATTTCTGGCAAATTTTTTATCAGGTTTTTATTGTACTTTCAAAGTACAACAGGTAGGTTTACGCCAGACCGCGTCTTTTTCGTAACAGGCTTCGCGATGTCTCGCTGCCTTTCCTCCAATCCACGCCTGACGTACCTACCTTGGCCTGCGGCGCTAGCCTGCCCGCGGCAGGCAATGGCTTGTCCGTGCGGTTATTTTTTAACTTGTTGAATTGGGGGTGGGGGGCTCCGCCCCCCCGACCCCCCCACATTTTTTTTTAGAGTTTTTTTTTTCTACAGATAACACGATCTTTACCCTTGTCACTTTTTAACTTGTCGGGGCTGGGGGGGTCCGCCCCCCAGACCCCCTTTCTCCAAGACAGAAATGGTGTATCTGCAGAAATCTCTGTTTTTTTGCCGTTTTTTTTGGTGTTTTTCGTATTAAAACTGGGCACGCCTCTTTGATACTGACCCGGGCCTGGCCGTCCCAGGCAGTCCCAGCGGCGGGCCTGGCTCTGGTTGCCGCCGCGCCGCCGCGCCCGCCACCCCCCACGGGGTAGTGCTCCACTGTCAAACCAAGGGAGAACTCCACACTCTGACTGCAGGAAATAACCACAACAAAGTACACAAATTTCTGGCAATTTTTTAGCAGATGATACGTTCACGTATCAGCGTGCTTGTACTCCGTGCAGAGAGTACCGAGTTTCCGGCTAGCCAGGCAGCAGGTGCCTCGTTGCCTGACTAGCAAGCCTAGAAGAGGCCGAGCGCCTCGCTGGAAAGGCAGCGGCTGGCTGGCCTGCCTAGAAGATTATGAGCGGAGGGCCCGCAGCGTGCCGCGCCGTCGCGCCGCACCGTTCCGCCCCCCACCATGAATCGGGGCGGCTGCGGGGCTGGGGTTTTGCGCGCTCGGCGTAAAACCTCGACACCCAGTTATCTAGTACTCATGAAGTGCGTCCCTCGCTTGCGCGTCGTCATGAGACGCTGCTAGCACGCATCGCGTAGCTGCCCCCCTCGCCCATTCCCCTGCCGAGACCCCACGTCCCGCCGCGCCCGCCCCAACCCCAGCAGTCTACACACACACGCACTTGACCCTTGAGTGCGTAGAACGCATAGTGCAGCGCCCCCCGAACCCCTCCCCCTCTCGAGAAGCGGCGCGTCGGCAGTCGGCAGTGTGCGCCACTCTTGCTTATCTATCTTGAGGTCGGGTTCGGGTGGCGCCCCGGGCCCGGGCCCGGGCCCCCGCTTGGAGATGTGGCTGACACGCCGCGTGCCGCAAGCGCCTTGGCCTAGTACCGAACAAATTTTTACGGGTATTGAGTAATTATGTGATTAGCCACCAAATTGTGCATCCTCGCGTTGAAACAACGAAAATGATCCCCAACACAAGTGGTATCGGACATGTGAGTGTCCCACCGTCATTGTGAACATGTTTAACAAAAACAATGGCACGTTAGGTATTCAAAATTTAAACTAAAATTGACATTTTCATAAATTTACCATGTGAAAGAAATTTGTAAAAAAAAGAGTTCGAGTGTTTACTCTTTAAAAGAAATTGACAAAATGTCACATTCATACATTTCATAAACATTCTCTTAAGTATCATCTGCTTTCACGTTAGCGTTAGCGTTAACGTTTTTTTATCAGGTTTTTATTGTACTTTCAAAGTACAACAATTGTTGTACAAAGTACAATGGAACCGGCATGACGAGTGCTGGGCAGTGCAGGCCTCGTTGTGCTTTGTACAATTCTCGTTGTACTTTCTACAATCCCTGTTGTACTTTTATTGTACAGTTTTTGTTGTACATTTGTTGTACTATTCACACTTTTTCTTGCAGTGTGGTGCGGAGTAATTTTCCACTCTTGGACGTGCGGAGTCTACAATCTTCACAATTCAAGGGTGGAGTAGCGCACAGAGGGCCTGTCCTTGTCTCTTGGCATTGTGCAAACGTGGAGAACTCCCTCACTTGAAGTGTGGAGGCTGCACACTTTTGGTTTCACAGAGACGGACCGGACAAGAGGGTGCCGGCTACTCCGAGGGGGGCCCTCTGGCCTACTCTACCCTCCGTTTCGCACCCGTGGTTTAATTTCTTTGTAATGTCGTATGCTCATAACACCCAGCTGACTTCTACAACTTCCTGAAGACACGACTTTGGATGAAACGACCAAAGGTTTTTTTTTTTAGGTGGAAAACTGGGTGCTCAAACACAGTCGAGTGGTTTCTCTTCAGTTTTATTAAAACGGAGACGAGCTGTATCGGCGCGCCCGAGAGGAACTTTGATAAAAATCGAGGAGACTCCCTGGTGGGCGTAACGCCCCTGATTCATAAGCCCGCGCGCGCTCACGCATCGTGAATCAGGGGGCTTCGAAGCGTGGGGCTGGGCGCGCCTTGAAGCGATGCGCGCAAACCAGCAAAGCCCACACTGGCGTTGCTTTACTCTGCCTACTCTCTAAATGTAGGGTGCCCAGAAACTGGGCGCCTGTGTCGCCCGCCCCACTTTTTAGGGTGCCAAATGTCGCCCAGTTTCTGGGCACCTTTGTCGCCCAGTCTCGGGGTGGACTAATCATGCAGTAACCGACCCTCTCCCATGGTAGAGCATGTCAGGTGTCTAGATCCTGGGCGACTGAGGTGCCCAGATTCTGGGCACCTTTGGCACCTCAGTCGCTGCTGAGCCATGGGTGAAGGCAGGTTTCTTAAAGGTTTGTCCAACCCGAGACTGGCGACAAAGGTGCCCAGAAACTGGGCGACATTTGGCGCCCTAAAAAGTGGGGCGGGGGACAAAGGCGCCCAGTTGCTGAGCACCCTACATTTAGAGTGTAGCCACATCACCAGGCCACACGCGGTGCTTGCCTGCACGAAAGAAAATGGAGTTTTCCACCCATTAGCACTTCTGGGACTTTGGATCTTTTCCCCTCTCAACCAATTCGTGAATCGCTGCTCTGGAAAGCTATCGCAAAACATTTTGAGAGATACCTTGACTGTGCAGCGGTATAGTCAAGTGGCAACAAATCGCCTTTATCATCGGTCGGACCGACCGGGTCGGTGAACGAAAGTCTCCAAAGCCGGATAATGTCACTGAAAGAGGCATTTTCCTCGCACTGTCGGGTGCACTAATTACTAGGGAAACTGGCGACGCGTTTAACGAGTCGGCTCGAGGAGTTGTCCCCGTGTAGAAGCCCGTGAAACGGCTGCCGCACGGTAGAAAACGGGTTTACTCGAGGGGCCCTGATTAAAAGATCTTTCTCGCACTCGCGTGTCGAAAGCTATCGCAAAACATTTTGAGAGATACCTTGACTGTGCAGCGGTATAGTCAAGTGGCAACAAATCGCCTTTATCATCGGTCGGACCGACCGGGTCGGTGAACGAAACTCTCCAAAGCCGGATAATGTCACTGAAAGAGGCATTTTCCTCGCACTGTCGGGTGCACTAATTACTGAGAGAAAAATCTGATCAAAGTCATGTTTATCGAATGAGGCTCGAGGAGTTGTCCACCGATGAAAAAGCCCGTGATAACGACATGTCACGCACGGTAAAAACGGCCTCTACTCGAGGGGCCCTATTTAAAAGATCTTATCTGGGCACTCCTATTCAAAGAATCTTATCTGCAACGCAAGCGAATTTCACTAAGTTTGACCGTTTGAGACGGCCCAGAGGGCAAACGGAACATGTTTCTACACGCCCAATTGGTTTCTTTGATATGTTTGTGTGACTTAAATCCGAGGGGGTAACGACTTCGGGAATCCGGCTGACAGCAAATTGGGAGGTATCCGGGGTAATCCAGGAATTTTTTGTTGTAATCCGGAGGCAATTTGGGGATAATCCGGGGTAATCCGGGGTAATCCGTAATCCGGCTGACACGAAATTTACCAGTCGTTACCCCCTCGCTTAAATCTCAGATTATTTTGATTTGCAGCGGTCTGACCAAACTTAGTTCAATTCGCTTGCGTTGCAGATAAGATTCTTTGAATAGGAGCGCCTAGATAAGACGTTTTGAATATATAGGACCCCACGACATATGCGATTTCGAGGGAGTTCCTGGGAAAACCAGGAGACGTTTTTACCGTGTACGGAGGTTTGTTGCTTTATCCAGTACGAGACCACAGACATGCAGCCCTTTTCCAGTGTGCACCAGTGTGGGTGGGTGGCCGTTCCCCTTCGCAGTGCTGCACAGCTGCACGGCCCGCTCGATGGCGGTGCCGGACCGACCCCACTGCAAGCACACTGCAAGGCGCTGCAAGGCGCTGCAAGTGCAAGGTCGGCGAGGGGAAGGGGGCCGAATGCGCTGCAGACTGCACTTTCACTGCATCGACCGCCGGAGAGAGTGCAACGGAGTTAACGCCCTGGGGTGGGGCGCGTAGTACAGTGTGGGGCCGCGCTGCACTGCACTAGCGATCGATAAGTGGTTGCTAAAGCGGAACTTGCTAAAGCGGAACATTCCAAAGGGTGGGACCGAGTGCGGCGAGCTCCGGCCGTACTTGAAATATGCGGAGGTGTGGACTTTTGCAGTCTCCGCACTTGGAAGTTGCAGAGTTTGCAATGTTTACACTAATTCAAGAGTACAGAGTTGTCCACACTTGCGCTGTGCCAAGAGAAAAGGGGTGGGCTACTCCACTCTTTGAAATGTGCGTACTGCAAACTCCACTCATCCCATTGTGTTGCAGAATTACTCGCTGCAACAGAGGAAGTCAGGAGTTCTCCACTCTTGGCTTGACAGTGGGGCTGCAAACTGCCAGGACTCTCGTCTGTGAACCGAGAGCCTTCACATTCATTGCCACGCGCGCGCGTGCGTGTGTGTGTGTGTGTGCGAGTCACCATGCGTGGTCGCAGCGCGCGCACACACACACACACACACACACACACACACACACACACGGGCGCGGCAGGCACGGGCCCTCACGCCTGCCCGCCCTCTGCATATCTACTCGCGAGCGGAGAGGGCAGCGCGGTGTGGTTTTATCAAAGATGAAGTTGGCGAGAGCGAAGCCCGGGGAGAAGCCACGGCGAAGCCTTAGCGTGAAAAGCTGCGTGGCTGCGGCCCGCGCGCCGCGCCCTTTTTCGAGGGGCTCAACTTTAATTAAAAGGAAAAGCTGAGAGCCCCGCCGCCGTGCCGCCGCTGCCTCGCGGAAAAGGATTATTTGTCCGCATCGCCTTAATCCACATGCGTGTGTGGACGGCCGAAAAGATTTGCATTAAGCTCGTAAAATTAATTTATTTGATCCGAAGAAGCTCCGCGCCGCCGTGCGTTCATTACACCGACAGCCTCCGTGTGCTTCACGTACGCCTTGAGAAGGGGATCCCCTTTTTTTTTACTCCCCTGCGCACATGCACACACACACACACATGCACACACACACGCACACAGAGCAAAATGTATGCCAACAAAGCCATCGAAAGGGCACCAGAGTGGCAAACGAGAGTACCTCGTATGACATACGAGGGGCCCTTCTAGCAAAACCAACATCTCACACACACGCACACAACGCACACATATACTCTCACACACTCTCTCTCTCACACACACACACACACACACACCACACACTACATACATATGCACACACACAAGTATGGCCGAATCTGGGTAACTGAGCAACCTCTGCCAACATGCAGGCGGGGCAGGCGGGCCATACCAGGCACAGCAGCCCTCTATTTGGTTTCGCCAGTGGGTTGGTTGGCTTGTCGCGCCGTCTTGCTTTCAGACGGCGCGCCACGCGGCCCCGCGCAAGCCCTGAGGCCCCGCATCCCGCCAGGGGTCTCTTCGAAGGTTAAATAAAAATCTCCATTGCAAAAGGCGGGCTGGCCCCAGAGGGCCTCACCCCTGTGGCCGCCTATGGCCGAAAGCAGGCAAAGCCGATGCAAATCGCGTTACCGTTTCGGCCGAGGTTTCCACCTTGGGCAGCGTAGCGTCCACGCGAAACCTGCTTCTGGGAATTATTTCTATTTGGCACACGGCAAAAAAAAAAAAAATGTTCCAGGTTTTCCCAGAACCTCCTTGGAAATCGCCCATGTCTTTACTAATGGTTACCGGCGAGGTTACCGGGGAAAACCAGGAACCGGTTTTGCCGTGCAGATGCACCTCTTTCTTAATGTCCATGCGTCGTTGATGGTAAATCACCATTATCATCAGCGACGCTCCCAAGGGAAATATCTTGTCGCTCCCTCTCCAGTAATTTCATGTAATGTGAACCACGTCACCATGGCATTCATTGTGTTCTAGCAAAGAAAATGGTACCGAACGAGCTGTCCTTGTACCTGGTGGACAAGGAACCCACAGACGAAATAACAGGTATGTAGCCCTCTGGCCTCTGGCAAACAGTGTCTGGCGGGAGTGCATACAGGTCTGATTTTGTCTCGGGGTCCCTGGCCCACAACTGTCGTGATACAAATGAGGTTAAAATTCCCTTCGTATCATCTGCTTTTACGTTAACGTTTGCTTTTTTTCTTGTTCCACGTACAGTACATGAAGCGTGTGCAAGTCCGACGTAATTGAACGAGGCAAAAAAAATGTGTCCCGTATCACCATGATAACGGGGTACTAATCCCTTTGGAAGCCAAGCCAAACCCAGCCGAGCCAGGGCGAAGCCAGGGGTGAGCGGGCGCCACGGACCACGGTCCACCAGGCCGACCAAAACGGACGGCCACACGGCGCCACACGGCCTACGTGGGTGTCCCCGCATTTTTTAACGTATTGGTCGCCATCGCCAAAGCGGCGGCTCGCTTGCAGTGAAGAATGGGCCAATCAGGCAGCAGCCACTCGCCCCTCTATCACGCACGCGCCCACACACACACACACACACACACACACACACACACACACACACACACACACACACACACACACACACACACACACACACACACACACAAACACACACACACACACACACACGTGCATACATGCACGCACACACGCACATACACACACGACGTGCGTAAAAAATGCGATTCCATTGACAAAGCGACGGTCGCAACCCTTTCATTTTCGTCTGTGTTCCCTTTAAGGCCGTAGGAGCGCAAAATTTTTTTTTCGCTAATCGATAGTGATTGATGTGTTGAACCATCATGTCGAACCGTTTTGCCCTGCGACGCTTAGTTTAGGCGTCGCGACGCCTCAAAGTTCGAAATTTTAACATTTTTGGAAGCACCGATTGAGAGAATGAAAAGTCGCAGCGACCTGAAATTTTGCACACATGTTGGCAGTGACCATATGAAGGGCAAGTGGTGTTTTGATTTGCGTCCCAAGTTCCAGGAGCACTCCTGGAACGCCTTGAAAGTAAGTGATTTTTGGAAAGCCACTGAGAGGGACCTAATAATACGGAGAGAAAACGATACCCCAAGTGCCCTAGGCCCAATCTTCCTCTTTACGGCAAAGTTTTTCCGATGACGCCACGACTTGTGGTTTTCGAGATCCGTGCGTTAGAAAACTACCCAGATTTGCAGGTCCTGCACCAGTAGAGAGAGACAGGCTGCTTCGGCCGATGTGTTGTTTCCGTCGCACACCGGAGCTCGAGGCAGGTAGTCGGGGTCCGGGGTGACGCGCCGGGCGGACAATAGGCGAGCCGTCAAGGAGCCGTCTGCAATGCAGGCGGCACCGGGCCCCGACCAGTTTTGGCCGATTTTCGTCGCGATTTCGGTAGAAATTATCGTAGAACAGGAATTCAAACACCATTCGACCCAGCTTTTTACAACGAATCTATTGCCACATTTTCCAAAATCGGAAAAAGGCTCGTTTGAAAATTTCTATTTTGGGTCTTGGGGTTATAAATCAGCCTGTCATCATCGTCGCCTCGGCGCAGCCCATTGTGAAGCAGGCCTCTCCATACAAAAGGGAGGCGGTCCCTTCGCTACCTGAAAGCTTAAATTTTTCTAACGCGTCGTTTGACGCTGATGGGATGTTCACCATCGTACTCGGGATGAAAATCTCGAACTTTCCATCTAAAAATTAAGTTTCTGCGGCCACTTTTAACAGAGCAATGAGAACAATTTTTTTAGCTATATAGAAATAATCAGTACTTCGCAAAAAATATTTTGTTAAAATTTGGTCGAAACTTTTGATTTTGACCTGAAACTTGGACTTAGGAGTTGAAGACCGACCCCGAGCTCACGAAAAGCTGGCGATCTGCTCCGTGCGGCCCAGGCCGAGCCCCGTGCCGGGGTGTCATTCACCCGCACTCCGGCGGGCCCGGGCCCATAAACAGCCGGCCGAGGGTGCATTGTCTGCGAACCAGGTCTACGGGGCATCGGGACCCCGGCCTCAGACGACTGCGGATGCACCCGAAAACGCTCTCGGATGCTACCATTCTCAGAGTAGCCACCCGCTCCTACGCCCTTAAATATTTACCCCCACCCCGTCCAGTGCTGCGAATGGTGGGCAGCGGTACCAACCAACCAGTCGTCTGGCATTCAGGCCGACAGGACTCCGAAAGTGTCACCTCGTCGCTCTTTGTCGCACTGCAGGGGTGTACCGTGCAGCGCATGCACCGCGTGCGGGTGTGAGAGAGACAGAGAGACGAAACGATCCGCCGGAATCAGTCAGCAATGGGTGCAATGGCGCGGAAGCACAGTGTCTGATTCCGGACAGGACCGTCGTCTCTCTCTCTCTCTCTCTCTCTCTCTCTCTCTCTCTCTCTCTCTCTCTCTCTCCCTCCCTCTCTCTCTCTCTCTCTCCCTCTCTCTCTCGCTCTCTCTCTCGCTCTTTCTCTCTCTCACCGCCGTGCCCTACCGTGCGGACGCCCCTTTAGTGTGTGTGTGAGAGAGAGAGAGAGAGAGAGAGAGAGAGAGAGAGAGAGAGAGAGTGAGAGAGAGAGAGAGAGAGAGAGAGGCTGACGAGAGCGGCGGCCGTCGGTCACGTCGAGCCATCGCGACGCGGCTTTCCGGGGGAAAGCAAAACGCACGCCCGATTTGGAGTGAGGGAGATGAAAAGCTCTCGCTGTCTCGGTGACGTCTCATTAGTCGGGGCCGCGCCGTGCCGCGCCGTGCCGCACCGTGCCGCACCGTGCTGTGCCGTGCCATGCCGAGCCGCGCCGTGCCACCCCCGCGGTGTAACGTCGGTGTAAACGGAAACCAACCGGTCCAAGCAGTTCGGCGCGACGCCCTCCCTCGCGTTGCAAGAAAAAGTTGAAAAAAAAACCGTTTCAATGCGTGCTACTTGGTGTTGCAAAGTGTGTGTGTGTGGGGGAGGGGGAACATGCACATGGACGTAAGTTGACTTTTAGCAGCTCCACAACTTCCGGCAACTTCAACCACAACATAACCGGCTAAGTCTTTCTTTCTTTGAGGCAAAGTATAATTTGGGTGCAACGGTTTTTAAAAATCGATCAAAAGATACAAAAAAGAAGAAGCGGACCCGTGAAAAACAATAGTGAAAACCTCTAAAACTAAAGCTACCACATAGGAGGGTTGAAGCGAGGACAATTTTCCGGAGGGATGACAGTGCGAGCAGTCTGTGAACTTACGGTCAGCTGCATTTCTTTAATCTGTGTCATGTGTAGATTTTTTTTCCCGCCGGTAAGGTTAGAAAAAATTGCTCAGGAAAAAGGAGTGCGACAGTCGGACAAATCCCCGAGCCCGTTTAAATGATATTACAAGCGATTTCGCTCAAATGGGATGACCGGAGAGAGAGTTTTAAAAAGTCGTGTTAATTAATTAGGTGAGTTGTGACAGCAGCGTGTGGCGGCGACAGCCTCGCCTCCCTTCCCCCTCGGGGTGTCAAGGCGTGCAGGCTCGGCTGGCTCGGACGCGCGGGCCACTGCTAAAAACGAGAGGCTGCTCCCATGAATCGGAAAACACTCCCCTCATCAGGCGGCTCATGTTTTTGCCGCTGGGGACGCGGGGCGTCATTGTACCCGTAGTGGTATTTGCATACAGGAGCTTTGGAGGGATGCTACGGCCGGCCGGGCCCGGGCCGAAAGGCGCCTACAGACCCACGGCCCACCCGGGCCGGGGGAGCGGAGTGGCTCTCGTCGCAAACAGTGGTCAAGTTCGTTAGGTGAACGTGAACCGCCTCGCCGCCACCCTTCCGGGCCGCCGCTCCTTCCAGCGCTCTTTCCAGGGGGCACTCTAAATGTCTTACAACGAAATTTGGCCTATGTTATTCGTATGTTGCAGTGAAATCGGCGCAAGCATAATACGAATTCGTAGCAATTTTCTTTCGTAATACGAATCTTTTAACCTTTTTCATTGTAAGATACAAAGAAAAACCTTCGTAATACGAAGAAAAACCACCTTCGTCTTATGCTTGCGCCATTTCCTTCGTATTATGAGAAATTTCTCCGTAAGACATTTAGAGTGGGCTCTTAAGCGCGCTTTCCATTGCGCTTTTTCCAGCGCTCTTCTCATGCACTGCTAGAAAAAAACCACAACGAAAGAACATAAATTTCTGGCAATTTTTTATCAGGAATTCATTGTACTTACAAAGTACAACAATTGTTGTACAAAGTACAATGAAACTGGCATAAGGAGTGCTGTGCAATATAGGCCTCGACGTGGTTTGTACAGTTCTCGTTGTACTTTCTACAATCCCTGTTGTACTTTAATTGTACAGTTTTTGTTGTACTTTTGTTGCACTATTCACACTTTTTCTTGCAGTGTGGCGCCGTGTGGCGCTTCCTCCGGCGCTCTCTCTATAGCACTCCTTCCAGCGCTCTTTGCAGTGCTCTCTCCAGCGCTCTTTGCAGTGTTCTCTCCAGCGCTCTTTGCAGTGCTCTCTCCAGCACTCTTTCCAGCGCTCTCCACCCACTACATATGCATTGCATTTGTTGCCGCTAAACTATTTAGGGCCTAAAAATGGTCAAGGAGGAAATGGCATTGTGTGCGGGGTGCCGCAGTCGCAGTGAAAGCGAGTGAAAGGGTTGCCGCCAGCCCCGCCAGCCTGCTGCAGCAGGGCGTGTCGCGAGGGAGGCTTGACTTGACGCAAATCGCACGCCCAGTTCGCTGTATCTACTGGATGGGGATAGAGAGAGGGAGGGAGAGAGGTGGGGAGGGAGAGAGGGAGGGAGGGAGAGAGGGAGAGGGGAGAGAGGGGAGAGAGGGAAAGGGGAGAGAGGGAGGGAGGGAGAGAGGGAAAGGGGAGAGAGGGAGGGAGGGAGAGAGGGAGGGAGGGAGAGAGGGAAAGGGGAGAGAGGGAGGGAGGGAGAGAGGGAAAGGGGAGAGAGGAAGAGGAGGTAGAGAGAAAGATGGCCAGAGAAAGAGAGAGACAGAGAGAGACAAAGATAGCGCGAGAGAGGGGGGGGGAGGCGTTGATCCACGTGGCGGTGATCGTCCGCGTGCCGCGAGAGAGATCTTCCCTGCTCTGTTGTGCGCGGAAACGAAGGTCGACCAGCGCCAGAAAGATTGGGACTGCCACCCGAAAAAAATAGCGCTGCCGATTTCTTATGAAGTCAATTAACACGTTTCAATTCGAAAGCTTTCGGGATCGGCCGATCGCATTCTGGTGTTTTGATGTTCTTTTCCTCGTTCTAACTTTGACCGGGCTCCTAATGAAATATTATTTTTACTAACTCGGTGTTGTGTAAATTTGAGTTGCCTTTTCCTGTGCCCCTTTCTGAAAATAAACTCGTAAACGTCGTCTTCGCCCCGTCTTTTGGCCGCAAGGGAAGAAGAGAGGTTCCTAGGAAGGAGGTCTCCACTGTAACATCATATACAGTCTGGCTTTTCCAGCTCGTTTTTGTCAAAGGAAAGGTTGTTAGCGCGCGTCCTTTGTGTCAGAAGCGCTGATGAAACACACTTTATCTATCACACACACACACACACACACACACACACAAACACACACACACACACACAGGTGTAGTCACAGCAAAAGGCCGCATGGGCCGCGACGGCACAGTTAAAGCGCATCCACCCAGGTCGATCTGGCTATTCAGAACCGAGTGGGAATTATTGCACAAGCAGGCCATCGAATAGGAGAGCAGCCTACTGCGCGTTTAGTTCCCGAAGGGGAGAGAAGGCTCACACACACACACACACACAACACATACACACACGCGGTGTGTGCACACAGTGGTAAAGACACCCTTTGCAACCCACCGCGCTATTGCTGCAACGAGGTCACTCCACCGCACGAAAGGCCCCCACGCCCTTTCCCCCTGAAAATAAAGACACAGGCCGAGCAGGCTTGCTAGTTCTGTATACGTAATCCAAATCTGCTAATGCTCCGAAAAATATAAATCAATGAAATGAAATTGATTCCGAAGTGAATAGTAAATGTATGAACAGTGAGGAAAGGGGGGGGGGGGGGGCGCGGTTATTGCGGTAGCGAGGCGGAGATGTTGCCGTCACCGAACGTCTAGCGGCCGTCAGAGGGACAATCAAGCGTCAGTCGGCAGGACGGCAGGGCACGGCAGGGCAAGGGAAAGACAGGCGGCAGGGCAGGGCGGAGGAGTAGTGGACAGAGGTCCTGTTTCGAGTGGGCAATGAGTCAGGGCTTCGGTCCGTTCGTTCAGGCGGCACGATGTAATTTGGCCGTGTGTTTGGGAGTCCCTCCTCCCCCTTTGCCCATGGATGTCGCAAGCCCGGCAGTCCCTTAAATAGCCGCGCTTTACAAGTCCGCGACCCCGCGAGCCCCGCGAGGCCTTGGCGCTCCATGGATGGGACGCACGATTTAAAGGGGCAACCCTACACTCCAACAGCTGGCAGGCCCGGGGGCCGCGTTTGGGAGTTTGTGCTCGCCGGCCAGAAGCGTCGCCCCGCGCGTCTACTGACAAACCAAGTGCGGAGAACGCTTCACTTCCTGGTGTGAAGTCACTCTCCACACTTGGACGTGTGGAGTTTGCAGTCTCTACGCTTCAAGTGTGGAGTTTGCAGTCTCTATCACTGCGAATGAAAGAGTCACCACCATCGCCTTTTCATTGGGTGACGCACGCATCGTCACCCAAATTTGGGTGACGAGCCAGCGGTGACCGCATTTTGGGCAGTCATAAAATCGTCGCCCAAATTTGGGTACCGTCGTCGGCGACGCCGCGAGGTCCCCGAAGACGTTCTTCCGGGGCAACCACGATGACCGCCATGTGGCGTTGAGGCCTCCGGTCATCGTGGTGGCCCCAGGAGGACGTCATCGGGGACCTCACTGCGTCGCTGACGACGTTACCCAAGTGACGAATTTTTCGTCACCCAAAATTGGGCAACTAAGCTGCATCACTCATTTAAAGGGTGATGGTGGTGACCCATTCATTCTTCAAGTGTGGAATTTGCAGCCTCTACGCTTCAAGTGTGGAGTTTGCAGTCTCTACGCTTCAAGTGTGGACTTTGCAGTCTCTACGCTTCAAGTGTGGACTTTGCAGTCTCTACGCTTCAAGTGTGGACTTTGCAGTCTCTACGCTTCAAGTGTGGACTTTGCAGTCTCTACACACACTTCAAGTGTGGAGAAGCTCGTAGCTCACAGAGACCCTGTTGGACCCTGTCTCTTGGCATGGAGCAAACGTGGACAACTCCACATTGTAGGGACTGCAAACTCCGCTCTTCCAAGAGCGGACGCCAAAAATCATACACCTCCGGACGCCAAAAATCATACACCTTCGGACGCTAAAAATCATACACCTCCACATTGCGAGTGACGAGTTCTCCTCTAGGTTTCACAGTGTCACAATCATGCCAACGCCAGTCCCGCCACGCCCCGCCTTCTGCGTGCACTCACTGTTCGGCCCAGCCTGTCCAGCAGTCCAGCCGGCATCGGGTTAAATAATTTGAATCACCCCGCCGGACATCTGTCAGTTCCCGCCTGCCCACGGCCTGCCCACAGAGCCTGGCCGGCCTTCCCCAACAACGCCGGCACTTAGCGCCCTCGCAGCGCGGCGCCACCCTTCTAAATTCGCGCGCACGGAGTGGAGGGTGGAGTGGGGACGGTCAGGGGCGGGGGCGGCACTCCGAGTGAGTACGCGGGGACACGCACGCTTTAGGACGCAGCGAAAAATCGTTTCCCTTCCATTCAAATGAATCACTTTGACATTAAATTAAATTAAAATTTAAAGTTATTCCGTAGCTTGGTGCCGGAAAATGGACGGATATAAAGGAATGCTCTGCGTGGTCCGGATAAGGGTCTCAAGCTGGGACGAAAACATTTACGAAACCTCCGTGGTTGGCGAGGACGGACGGCCCAGGTGAAAATTACCAGGCATGTTCAGTGCTTTCTGGGTGTCTTTTCTTTTCTACCCGAGCGGGCGAGCCAGTGCGTCCGCGACACAGGCTATCGTGTTTCAAGAGTTCGTTCCTCCCAAAACGAGCGGCGGTTTAGAAATCCGCAACACAACACGACGAAACTACACCACAAAACACATGGCGCGCGGAGCGGTTTCTCGACATAAACCACACGCAGAGAGAGCTGCAGTCTCACGCGTGAACAGCCGAGTTCTGCTCATGTGCGTTTTGGGTGCGTGAGCCGCGCGTCCATGCGAAGCCCTTCAAGCGGCGCGTCGTGTCTAGCCTCGCGTAGGGAAGAGCCCCCTGCACGCCCTGCTCCTCGTCGTCCTTGCCCGGCAAGGAACGGTGGGCCAGGAGACCGGCGGAGGGGGCCAAAACTCTAGAGGCGTTTTGAGCTCCAGAGTCGCTAAATGGCACTGGGACCGAACGTGTGACCCCACCAATGGATTCCTCTCCGAACAAGGAATCCATTGGTGGGGTCACACGTTCGGTTCGAATCCTGTTTAGCGATTCTGCAGCTCAAAACGCGTCTCGAGATTTGGCCGCCTCCGCCGGTCTTCTGGCCCACTCACTGTGCCCGGCGGGCCAGGTGGTGGCCGACTGGACGACTTCCTGTCCTTCCCTCGGCCTCTCCGCCACCGCAAAGCAGCCGATGCGCCGCCGAGCAACGTCAAGGACGCCATCACGCGAATCGGTTTGCATTGTAAATCCGCGTGCACCGGGGCTGCCCTTGAAGCGGACGCGTGCACTGCGAGTCGTTTTCCGACTTTGGGCCTGTCGGAATGGCCGAACGCGTCCGGAATTTGCATGTGAAGTTTGCCGAGTGCCGTCCTCTGCGTCCCTTCGCCGCCGAGCCCACCGCGCCCCACCGCACCGGTTGCGCAACCCTTTCTGCTTTGACAGGGTAGGGGACCGGTCGAGGGGAGCGGCCGGACGGTCGGCTGTTTTAAATTTCGCATCTCTTTTTCAACTCCGGCTTTTCTTTTCGTCGGCGCATGTGTGCGTGGGCACCCCACCCCTCCCCTCCCCCCCCACCCCGCCACGTCAACTTTTCGGGGAGTTTAATCTTTCAGGCCGCTGCACCGCGTGTCCTCCGCCCCGACAAGACGCGGCCCATGTAGGCCGGCCGAACAAAAGGCGGGACCGGGGCGGGGCGTTAGGAGGACTTAAATTAGCTCGTGTTCGGCTGCCGGGGCTCGCGGGGCTGCGGGGCTGCGGTAGGCTAGGCGAGCCTAGCGTGTCGTGGCGAGGGTCTCGGCCCGCCTCGGCCACCGCGAGGAACACGATACCAAAGAAGAGCGGAGTGGAGCCGCCCGCGGCGCAGCAGGCTTCCCAACAGTTGTTTCGTCGCTCTGTCTCTGTCTCTGCCGCGCTCCCGTCGGGTGGCGAGAGAGACAGAGCGACGAAACGGGTCTTCATCGGACTCGCCCGGCAGCTGCATATTTCGCACTGTTGCTCAGCCGCCTGCCACAGAGCCGCAGTTGTCGAATACAGTTGCCGTACTCCTTGTGGCCCACTTTCCGGGCCCGCTTGGGCTTCGACAGGGGAAGAGAGAGAGAGAGGGGAGAGAGAGAGAGAGAGAGAGAGGGTTTTGTTTTTAAAAGGATTTATTGGGGGGTTTTTTAGTTCACAATGCGGGCCAAAAAAGGGGAAGTGTAAAAAATTTTTCACAAAAAAAACATGCTGTTTTGTTGTCTCTTGAGGTATCTTTGGTGCATGATGCAGTGTTTTACAATTTGTTAGTTTTTTTTTTACTTTAAACATTTTTTTTTTTTTTGAAAATAAAATGATTTGAAAAAAAGGAAGAGATTATAGGAGCATGATAGCATTTTAAAGGATACATAACTAAAGTTTTCTTTATGGCGCCGTGCGGGTAGGCAACAGCACGGTGGCTCTCTTCGGTGTGAGGAGGTGGTGGCCTATCCTCAGGGTAGCAGGGGGCCAGGGGCCGGTTGACAGGACAGCAGCCGTCAGAGTCACGAAGGGGTGACTCGCTGCGGTGGGGTCAGGGAGATCATCATCTTCATTTTCTTCTTCTTCTTTCTGGGTTTAGCTAATAATTTTGAAGAATTAAAGTTCATTTAATTGTAGATTGATAGTTTTTAATTGGAGGTTGGTAGTTGGTCCTCTCTTGTTTTGATTTGAAGTTGGCAGCGACAAGTGTTTACAATTTTTTCTTCTTTTTCTTCATCTTAAGTTTTGGTGTTGATTTGTACTGACAAAAATGAAATAATTTAGATGCTTTCAAGAGCACCATTGATGAGGAATGTCGTTGCAAAGCCTTCTTGAGATTTTGTGAGTTGAGAATAATGCTCTTGCAAGGTGAGACGATAATTCAGTCTTCGTTTGAAAAATATCAAATATTGAGGGTTAGGTGGATTTTCTTCTTTTATGATGTTCATGTAGCTTTTGTAGATTGTATCTTTTGCTAGCACTAGGAGAAAATTGGATAGTCTTGCTGCAGGAGTATCAACTGGGAATCCAACCAACAGTTGCTCGTAACTTGGAAGTTCCGTCTGATTGATGTCAGCAATTTTTGGGATATGAAATCCCAAAGTGGTTTAACTTCTTTACATTGGAAGAACATGTGTGAAAGGTTACCCTCTTGGTTACACCATTTACACAGGCTGGATGGTATTATCTTCCACTGGTATAGTCTTCTGGGTGTTACAAGTGCATTATGAAGTAGCCTCCAAGCGGTGTTGGAGTGTCTTCTGTCCGAAGGGTAGCAGTACAGTGGGCTCCAGGAGATTTTTTTTGTTGAGCCAGGTAGTTTTTCCTGTCACTTGTGGTTTGTCCAGATAGTGCTGTAAGCTTGCAGTATAATGATGTTTTCTTGTTCCAGGGAAAATTCTTGGTTCTTCAGAGTTGGGTATTGAGAATTTAAAAAGGATTGGTGGAATCTGTTCTTCTTCTGATATGACTTTTCTTCCAAAAAAATTCTTGATGTTATTATAATTATTGGTAAGTCTTCTTTGAATTGATAAAGAAAAATTTTGGAGCTGTAATTCAATCCAAGTACCTTGTAGGGTTAAAAGTTCTCCAAGCTTAGTGAAACCGATTTCTTTCCATTCAGGTAAAATCATGATTTGATTCGTATCGACAATGAGACTGCCAGTGAGTGGAGTTTCTCGTAAAACTTGCAGACAGAAATTTGAAGTAATTAAAGTTGGTCTTATGTCATTCCATGCATTCAGTAGACTCAAATAGAAATAGTCAAGATTTGCCATTTGAATTGCATCTTTTTCTTTCATGAAGAAATGTTGTGGTGATGACATGCCATATAGAGACATATTATAGTGGTGATACAGAAAGACTGGTTCTTGACTGCCATAATTACTTTGAATATCTTGCACTAATTTCAGTCTGAGAGATTTTACTTTTGCTTCTAAATGAGTAAGTCCAATGCCACCCATTTCAATAGCAGCAAATAAAAAATTTGGGTGGAGCCAGTGCTTGCCCTGCCACACAAAATTGATCATGGCTTTTTGGGCTTCTTCAAGGAATTCTTGGGTGGTTGAAGCACATTTAAGGTGTGGATAAGTTGAGAGCCAGCCAGTTGGTTACAGATGATTTTTTTCCAGATAAGAAGTCATTTTTAAAAATCTGGACCAGTTGTTGAGTGTGCCTTTCAGTTTTATTATTAAGGATTTCCAATTTTCATATTCCCATTGAGAAGTATTGCCTAGGAAAACTCCAAGTACTTTCAGTCCCTCAGAGTTCCAGTGGCATTCCAATGGTTTGTCTTGTCTTTTCTTCCATGAGCCACAGAAAAGTCCTTTTGATTTCTTGGTGTTGAGTTGTGCTCCTGACTGTTTACTGTAAATGTTGAAAGCTTCTGTAATTATTTTGAAATCTTCATTTTCAGATATGAAGAAGTGAACATCATCAGCAAATCCAGTGGCAGTGATTTTTAAACTGGAGTTGGGAATTATATAACCACTTGAAGCCATCATTCTTGAAGCGAGTCGAAGAAAAGGTTCAATAGACAGTACATAGAGCGGTCCTGCAATGGGATCGCCCTGTCTGACACCAATTTGGAAGAAAAAAGGGGCGAGCAAAGTAGATCCAATCTTGACAAAACCTTTACATTGATCTAGGAGAGATGTGATAGACTTTATCATAGTAGGTCCAAATCCATGAAGTTTTAGAAGGTGATGTAAATATTTATGAGACACTTTGTTGAAAGCTCCAGTTTGGTCTAGAGCTAGGATTGCCAAGGCAGTATTGTTCCTGTTGGCATGTCGAATAACATTTCTTATAAGGTGAAGATTATTGTAAATAGTTTTGCCAGGCACACAGTAACTCTGATCAGAACTCAGAAGTGTAGAAATAACTTCTGCCATTCTTCTCCCAAAAATTCTTGTAATGATTTATAGTCACTATTCATTAATGCAATTGGGCGCCAATTTTTTAAATTTGTTCTATCTCCACTTTTTGGAATTGGTGTCAAGACTATTTTCTTCATTGATGCAGGTAGAGCTCCTGTTTGTTGGAAATTCTGAATTAGTTTAGTAAGGAGAAACTTGATATCATCCCAAAAGAATTTATAAAATTCTATGGGTAGACCATCAAATCCAGGTGCTCGGTTTAACTTGGCACCTTTGATGGAGTCTAGAATTTCTTCTTGAGTGATGGTTTGTTCACATTTATCAGAGTCACTCTGGCTCAAGGAGGGTAAATCTTGAAAAAGAATACTGTCAGTATTTATTTCTTGCGCACCGCTGTCTTGACTGAATTCACTCTGGAAGAATTGTTGTACTTCTGGATAAATTTTATTTTTATCACTTGTTATTTCTCCATCTACTGTCAGTTGATTAATTATAGCTGAAGGCTTGCTTTGCTTATTCAGTCTTAAGAAGAACTTTGACTGAATGTTGGCTTCTTGAATTACTTGAGAATGAAGAAAATTGAGTTTTTGAGAAGCTGTCATCTTGTAGATTGCAGAGATTTCTTGACGAATTTGAAGCATAAGTTGACTATCACTTCTTGTTAATTCTTGTTTTTTATCAATGTGGTCAAGAGTTGATGTTAAAGTCTTGATTTTTTCATTTGTTTCTTCTTTTATCTTCTTAGAGAATCTTTGGGAAACTGCAGACACTTCTTCTTTGAGTTCATCCCATATTTGGCAAATGTCTTCTTGTTGAGACTTTTCATTATAGTGGGAAATTACATTTTTGATAAATATTGGTATTCGCTTGATTGGAGTAGTGTTACATCAAGCTTCCAGTATGGAGCTTTGTAGCTGCTTGCAGACACCGCAAAGTTGACAGTTACTCCATCATGATCGGAAAAGGAAGGAACATTTTTGTACTATGCACCAGATGCATGTCTTTGTTTTGAACATAGAACCTATCCAGTCTTGCCATCGGGAAATTATTTTGTAGGCCTCGGAAGGTGAACTGAAGTTGATGAGGATGAAATTCTCTCCAGACATCTGTGAGGTTGTACTGATGAAACAAAACTTGCAACTGGTTGGCAAGTTGGCTTCTTTGTTCTATGCAATTTCTTCTGTCTTCTTTAGTGAGAGTGGTGTTCCAGTCTCCTGCTATAACTACTATAGCGCTTTCATCGGTTGTAGATAAATATTGATGAATTCTGTTTACAACTGATACTGCCACAGTTTTATCATGAGGCATGTAAACATTTATTAAATGATACTGGTGATTGTTGATTTTAACTTGTAATACTTGGAGATAGCCTTGGACTAGTGATGACTGCTGGATGATTTTTGTATCATGAAGTAAGCTTTTTTTAAATGCAATAGCAACTCCAGAAGCTGGCTGTACTGGTGGATTTATGAAGAAATCATAATCTAGACCTCTTGAAATTGGAGAAAATGTTGATAAATTGGTTTCTTGTAGAAATAGAATGGAACTATTTAAATTTTGGGCGTACTGTTGTAGACAAAGTTGTTTGTTTTCACTCACGAGTCCTTTAACATTAGAAAACTTAGCATCACAAGGCATATTTTAACACACAACATGATGAAAGTTTGTGCGAATTATGCTTTGGTGATTAGTGACACAATAAAATTGAAAATGTCTGTAATAGCAGCACTTTTTAATTTTCCATTTCTTCATTGTTACTGTTTGGAACTATTAAAGCCTCTGCAGCCCTTTGGAACCTTCGTTTGAGATTGAAGTCCAAACATAAGTTTTCAGCTTGATGTAATTGTACAATAACAGCACCGAAGTTACTCGTGTATCTTGAAGCTATCTGTTTTGAATTTTGTTTCCCTCTACAGTCTTGCATAAAGAGTTTAAATTGGACTGGAGTTAAAAAGTTTTCTTCGTATTTCATGGAATTAACCACAGCTTCAAGGGCTTCTTTTTCTTTTTCTTTTTCTTTTTTCTTGTGTTTCTTCTTGGGGCGAGGGTGGGAGCTGGGAGCTGAGGAGGATGCTGATGAATCACGATCAAAAAGGGAACTGTGGTCATCATCATCATCTGTAGGCGAGTGGACTCTCTTGGTGGTGTCAGACTGAAATGCTGGCTGAGAAAATTGGTTGATGGATTGAAGTTCTTGGTCCATGGTAAGAAGGTTGTTGTTTTCTTGCTCATCTTTTTCTTGTTGATCTAGTTGTTGTTGATCTTGTTGTTGATGTTGTTGATCTTGTTGTTGCACTGGGATCCCAGTGGCGTTGAGAGGGTTATGGTTGTTGGAAATTTGAAAATCATCATCACTCCTGAGATCTTCAAACAGGTGGCTTGTCTTGGAGTTCTGATCAGGCTTGGAAGCATGAACAAAAGTGGGGGTGAGTAAGCCAACAGAGACAGGGGGTTCTCTCGAAATACTTGCAGGTAAAGTCTGGTTCCTCACATAAAGACGATTGGAAACAGGTGCACTGATGGTGGGGAATTGTTGTTGATGACTTAGTTTCTTTTTGCACTTTTCTTCGACGTGACCTGGGAGACAACAGAAATTACATACCACTTCGTCTCTCTCAATGTATAGGGTAAACTTTGTGCTGTTGGGACCGTTGAGGAGAATCTTCTTGGGCATTTCTGGAGCATTTTGAGGAATCATAATGAAGACGGATCTGCGCCAAGTCATAATGTGTTTAAGATCTTCATCAGTTGTTGACACTTTGAGACGGGTTTGTGCTGATACTATCCTACCATAGGGCTCGAGGATTTTCTTGAGGTCTTCATCGGGTAGTTCAGGTGGACAGTTAGAGATGATGAATTTTGTTGCGTCAGTGACATAACGTCTGATTGGAATGTAGGCTGATCTAATGAGGAGACCTCCTTCAGCACACAATTGGTCAACAAAAGTTTGATTGGTTAGGTACATGCAGATTCTACCTCCACTCAGGCGAGTACAATAATGAATATTGCGGCCACCGATGATGTCAGCAGTGGCTCGGAGGCATTCAGTCTGTGAAAACTGTTGAGTATTCTCGAGGATAATAGCGTTGGTTCTCTTCGGGGTGTATGTTGAAGAAGTGTTTTCATGGTTTTGGGAGGGAATGCCACTTTGAACACTGGATGTTGATGGAGTCATTCTTGGTGTACTTGCAGAAACTGAAGGCCTGCTGATTGGTGATGATGATGATGTTTGGGGTTTTTGAAGGATCGAAGCAAAGGTTTCAGGGGAGTAATCCATCTTGAAACTGGTTGAATCTTGAAGTTGTTTTGGTTTGTAGAGGTTATGTTGATGGTCGGTGAAGCCGCGTTGGTTAGGCGGAAGTTTCAAAGAAGATTCCGCCCGATCCGACGGGGGGATTTTTGAAATTCTTTTCACATATTGTTCACTAGTCACTAATAAAACAGTCTTGAAGTTATTGGGGGTCCACTGGGATTTGAACCACTTATAAATAGGTTTAAACTAAGAGCTCGCCTAGGTCACGTCGTACTGTTCCCGCCTCAAGAGAGAGAGAGAGAGAGAGAGAGAGAGAGAGAGAGAGAGAGAGAGAGAGAGAGAGAAAGAGCTAGCTGTCAGCACTTCGGTTTGCAGATTCGCAAATGTTTGCAAACTGCCCAGCCCGTCAGGACCAGTTGTCGGGAGCCGTCAGGCTGCATGGCTGCATGCACACTGGGCGAAACCCTGGGGCTGCGAAGGCAGCTGGAACCTGGGAACTGGCACACTGGTGGCAGACTTATTAGTATGACGTTTCGGACGTGGCTACTGGAAACTTGAAGCGCATGAAAATTTAGACCAACACCGAACTCTATTTGACCATTGGACCGATAAATTCTGCTCTCTCTCTCTCTCTCCCTCTCCTCTGAGTGTGTGTGTGTGTGTGTCCGCTGTGGTTTCGCGCCATGTGGGTTGGCCACGTTATGGCATTCCCGTTGGCGCCAAACACGCGTCGCGCTTTGCCTAAGGGGCTTCCGCAACTTCCGCAGCTGCCTCTGCTCGGACCCAGTGGGCCGCGGGGCCGCCGTGTCGCGTCCGACGTCGACACCAGAGCTAGGGCCCCGCTGGGGAGCACCTTGCGGGGCCTCAGTCAGTTTTAGTATAGTGTGTTGGCCGGCATGCCGTGGACAGCGCGGCACGGACCCTCGCAGTTACATGTTGCGGTCTTCACAGCACGCCGCGACTCTCTCACTCTCACTCTCACTCTCTCTCTCTCTCTCTCTCTATCTTCTCTCTCTCTCTCTCTCTCTCTCTCGTCTCTCTCTCTGTCTCTCTCTGTCTCTCTGTATCTGTCTCTCTCTCTCTCTCTCTCTCTCTCTCTCTCTCTCTCTCTCTCTCTCTCTCTCTCTCTCTCTCTCTCTCTCTTCCGCACTGGAAGCGATTCGCGATCGGCCAATCAGAGTCGACGCGGGGATCCACACGCGCGGAGGGAGGCCCCCCTCCCCCTTCCCCCGGGGCCCCCTTGCCGTGATTCCGCGCGCTGCGTCAGTATAACGAACCGAAATGCTATTCAAAATGCCGGGGAGGGGTGCTGTTGCGTTCCCCTTCCCTGCCCTTCCCGCTTGTCAACAAATAGCGCCGAGGCCGCGGCACGGAGCGCGCACGTGCGCCGAGCCGAGGCGCCGAAGCCACCTGCAGACTGAGAGTCGTTTTCGTCGCTCTGTCTCTCTCGCACCTGTCGGTGACGCCCCATGGGCGCGAGAGAGACAGAGAAACGAAAAGGACTCTCGGAAACAAGTCTGCTGGCGAGGGCAGTGTAAAGCTTCCTGGAGGTTCGTCGACTTTGATTGGTTCCTTAACAAGGGAAGTCGCGACTTACTCCTCCGCGAGGAATAAACTGAGTCGTTGCAAAGGGACTCCTCGCTCCTCAGTTGTGACCCGACGACTCCCAAAATCACGCTCCGTCACGCTGCTGCGCGTCCACAGCGAAAGCGAAGTCAGATCCACGAAAACTTACGTTCCAATTTGGGACGTTTCATTTACATCTTGCTATCGTCACGTTTGGAACTTGCGGCTCGACGTGGGAGTGGTCGTGCACGAGTTGCGTCCACTGTGTGAATCCAAAGGCTGCGAGCGTGGCTTGTCAGTGTCACGCGACGAGCCATACGTCCGTCCACCCACACAATGTCCTTTGCTTATGCGGCGAGGGAGGCATTGCGTTTTCACGTGCGTGCAACGCAACGCAAAATCATCAAACTCATTTTCACTCATTTGCACTACTCAGATTTGAGCAAAAACGCCTCTGTATGTAGGCAGTTTGTGACACAAACGCCTGCACGTGGGCAAAAAGCACGGCTGAATTGAGTGGGAACTCACTAATTTCACACTCGATTTTACATCAGTGGCGCCCTTTGGCAGGCACTTGACACTGACACTGACAGTGACGGCCACCGGACTGCTTCCCCTGCGCGGCCCGGCGCGGCCAGCAGTGGCCGTCGGCGGCGGTGCTGGCAACATGCTGGCATGCAGGCTGTGCGTGCGCCAAAACGCCATCCATAACCAATGGCGTGCGTTTGGGGTGAGCAAGCAGTCAGTGAGTCACTCAGGCAGGCAGCCAGCCAGGCAGGCAGGCAGGCAGGCAGGCAGGCAGGCAGGCAGCCAGCCAGGCAGCCAGGGTCAACCCTTGCTGGCATAGCAAGTAAGCCGGTCGTGTAGAGCGGCGACAAATCTCAAATCTGCGATGGACGACCCGGCTGGCCGCAGAGCCCTCCTTGGGTCGCAGGATCCCCACGGAACGGCCCGCCCCACCCCACCCCACCCCACCCCGCCCCGCCCCGCCCCGCCCCACCCGAGTACATGTTCGCCACGGTGGAGGGTTGTTCGCATAAGATAGAAAAATGGGGAAGCCCCTCTTCACCCTTTGCATGCTGCCCTCGTGTCTACACTGCAAGCGAAGGTCGCCGTGGGTCCTGGTCGTCCCGGTCCGCAGGGAGCGCAGGTGTGTCGTCCTTTGGAGGCTGCGCTCTGTAAATATAAATTGACATCAGGTTAGGCCTACACTCTAAAAGTCTTGTGAAATGCTGCCTCGGTATATCATTATAGGGTGATTACGTGCACTCTAAATGTTGTACAGTAAAGATTCACCATCTTCCATTTATGGTGGTGCAACTGACTTCAGAACATACCATTGAAAATTCACTGCACCTTATAGATATTTTGACGAATTTCGTTTGCATTATGGAGAAAATCTCCACCATAATATGTTGGTGCAGCTTTTCACCGTAACACATTTACAGTGTGCTGTGTTCATTCTTGGAGTCAGTCCTTGCCTTACGAAAATGTAGTATTCAAAATTCGTCAGAATTGCACCTAATTTAACACCAAATGTTGTTTGTTTTTGTTGGGCCCATCGCCACCAATTCAATTCACCAACCGAGATGATTATTTGCAAACGACATGGCGCGCTATTCGAGAAAGTCCCATCTAAAGCGGCCGAGACGAGAGAGCGTCCTTGCCGACGGCCTGCTTGTCCGTCATGTCGGCGTCCTTAGTGGTCCTGGCCTGGTCCTGGCCTGGGCCTGGCCTGGGCCTGCGGCTGCACGTCCCACCAACTCACGGAGTTGATTTACCGAATCAAAGCGACGCTGCCCGGCCTCGCTTCGTTTTGATGAGTCCTTGCTTCGTGCGTCTCGTCGCCGGCCCCGAGGCCCTGGCCCGCCCTGCACGCTGATTCCGAGAGCCGTTTTCGTCGCTCTGTCTCTCTCGCACTCATGGGACACTCCGTACGGGTGCGAGAGAGACAGAGCGACGAAAACGACTCTCGGAATCAGTCTGCTGGCCTGGCCCTCTGGAGTCCCCATGGAGGGCCTTCCCGCCTTGGCCGTAATGTGTTTACTTTGCCACTGACCGCGCCGGCCTTGCCCGCCTTGCCGACGGCTCACCGGATTTCTCATACCGCTTTCGCCGCGCTGTCTCTCTCGCACCTCCACGGGGCGCGCCATGAGTGCGACAGAGACAGAGTGACGCAACAACAACCGGCTGGTGCGGCCGTCCGGCCCGGGGGAGCGGCCGCGGTCGGCAGGCCAGGGTCAGCCGGCCTGGGGTGCGGCGGCGGCCCCGGGCGCCGCGACGCCCTCCTGGCCCTCCTGGCGGGGAGTCCTCGGCCGGGGCGTTAAACTGGCGCATTCCCGCGCCCCGCCCCGCCCCGCCTTTAATCGTGTTTGGCGACATGCCGCCCGTTATTTCCTGCAGGCGCGGCCGCCTCGCTGGAGTGGGCGACCGCGGTCCATCAGCGCTCCAGGCGCTGTGTCCTAGAAGGCTGTCTGCCGCCCGAAGGATCGTTTTGTCACTGTCTCTCTCGCACTAATAGGAGCGCCCCGTGAGTGCGAGAGAGACAGAGCGACGTGACGACCCTTCAGGCGGCTGGAGGAGAGGGGCCCTCGTCGTTCATTGAGAGGCCGTGTCCACTGTGCCCCCACTGCGGTCGCTCTCGTGGTGGCGCTCCTCGGCCGGGCTGGCTTGGCCCAAGGCTTGGCCCGGGGCTGGGCCCGGGGCCGCACTGTTTACTCACGCGGATGTTCGGGCCAGTTCTACGAAGGTCTACCCACCTATCATGTCATTTTGAAATTCTGCTGTAACGATGAATAGGAACACCCCGAGGGGGCAACCCCGAGGGAACGCAAGATTTTCTTAAGGCTACAGAATTTGTCGGATTTCGCAAGATTTCAACCGATATTACGCCGACAATTTGCTTGTTTTTGACCATTTGAGTGCATTATTTCGGATTTCCAGAGATTTCTAGCGCTCAAGGGGACAGAAGATTTCTAGAGTGGTTGCCCCCTCGGAACACCCGCACATCGGATAGGACAACGCCTTAACGCGTGTAGTCATAATACTATACATGTATTGGAGTTTTGACACACAATATGCCATTGTAGGAAGTAAACGATTTAGGAAAGGGGGAAGAGGCGTTGCGGGACTTCTTGGCAAAATTTTAACAACCTTCCAAAAATAGTAAAAGAGATGGAGGCAGAACAGAATGCGACATGGGGCGCGTCGAAATTCTTTTTTGTGGTCCCTCTGCGCGAGAGCATCGCGACTGTTGTGGGGCTATTTCGGCCCAAGGACTGATGTCGTGGCGAATGGCACCCCATTAGAACGGACTTGACTATATTTGCCGAAACGGATCTTTCGCTCTGCAAAAGTGAAATAAGTTTTGTGCTCTGCTTAGCTTGCATTCTGGCACTTGGATGCAGCTCACTTCTTTTGTAACTTTTGTCTGAAAATTGATTGTACCTTATGTTCTGTCGAATTCCGCTCGTATTACGATGCACAAAATCTTCATCAAAATGTGTTCGTGCAGCATTTCGACCTAAGACACTTTGAGTGCAAGTACGTCGTACGGTGCCGACCGCAACTGCACTTGTTTAAGTTGCTAAATTTTTCTTCTTCTTTTTTTTTGGTTTGGTTTGGTTTGGTTTGGTTTAGGGTGAAAGCGTTCGCTCTCCAAAGTGACGCGCTGGTCAGGTTGAACTGACAGGGCTGATGATATGAATTTTTGAAACGAGTGAAGAAGGAAGGCGGTGGATCGACTCGCGGCAATACGTGCACAGCTGCAGGCACAGTGCAAAGGGGTGACTGGCGGGGCGGCAGAGAGAGAGAGAGAGAGAGAGAGAGAGAGAGAGAGAGAGAGAGAGAGAGAGAGAGAGAGAGAGAGAGAGAGAGAGAGAGAGGCTCTTTCATTTCGCAGCCAGGTTCACGTGTTCGTTCACTCCCTTCGCGCGTGTTGCCCGTACGTAATTCCCTCAGACAGTTCTCGCGATACTTCCGCCGAATGTCTCGGAACGAGGAATCCATTTGGTGGGGTTATTCGTTCGGTTCGAGTCCTCGCGACTGTAGAGCTAAACGCATGTAGAGTAGTTTGGCCGCCGGCGCCGGTCCTCCGGCAATGTGCGGCGGTTCGATCCTAGCGCGACGCGAAGGCGATTTGTGCGAATGGTGGTCGAGCGAGGCGGGCGGCGAGCACAACAACCTGCCCATTTCCATGATAATCCCCCCTCGGCTTGCGCTTGGCGACGCCGGGCGGACGGACGGGCAGACAGGCAGACAGACAGGCGGACGGGCCGACGGGACGTGTCGCCACTTACTGTCAGTTTGCGGTCGTTTGCGGGCTTTATTTCGTCCTTACGGTGCAGTATTTCACTTTTATTTGGGCGGCCCGCCGCGGCCCGCTGCCCCGCTCATTCCGGTATTATACAAACAGCAGTGCGGCGTCACGTCTCTCTCTCTCTCTCTCTCTCTCTCTCTCTCTCTCTCTCTCTCTCTCTCTCTCTCTCTCTCTCTCCCTCTCACCCCTACGGCGCGCCCCTCGCGTGCGAGAGAGACAGAGCGAGGCTCTCCGCGGCCGTATCGCCTCCAGCAGAGCCGCAGCGCCGCTATCGGCCGCGTCACAGCTCTGGACCGCCGTGTTTTGTTGTGTTGACCCATTGTTGGGATCAGTAATTGAAGGGCGGTCGTCCGGAGTGGACGCTCCTTTCCTCTCTCTCTCTCTCTCTCTCTCTCTCTCTCTCTCTCTCCCCTCCCCGACTTGCACCCCGGCTGGCTGCAGGGCAGGGCGTCTCGCAGATAGTGGATGTAATGGGTAGTTTGCGGTTATTAGTAAGACAAATGTGTCCTGCTGCGCAGTGTCCGCGACCGCCTTAAGACGATCCTCATGGCTGTGAGAGCAGACTAATGCCGCCACAAACTAACGGCGTTTGAATCGGTCTGTCTCTCTCGTACCCCTGCGCAGCGGCAGGTACGTGCGAGAGAGACAGCGACGAAATCACTGGTTCGGTTCGGAATCGGCCATCAGGATGCTTGATGATGGCGATGAGAGTTCGTCGCGCTCGGACCGTGAGTTCCTGTACGCGACACGCACGACGCGCGCGCCGAGGGGGAAATCACTCGCGTAATAGTCGGGTCACCGATTCCTAGTATTACGCGTAGTAGTAATAGCGTAATAGCCAATTTTTTTTTTTAAATTTTCCCTATTTAGGGTCCGATTTTAGCCTAAATATGGATAATTTCGAGCGTAATAAGCCTTCTGTAATAGCGTAATAGAACGTAATAGGGAGTAGTCGCGTCGCAGCTCACTTAGTCTCTCTCTCTCTCTCTCTCTCTCTCTCTCTCTCTCTCTCTCTCTCTCTCTCTCTCTCTCTCTCTCTCTCTCTCTCTCTCTCAAGGCCCAAGGCCGGCCCCGGTTTGCCAAGGCCACGGGCGGGGACTCCTTCTCCACACCGCGCGCCCTCTCACGGCCGAATTCGGAAGCTCTGGCGGGGCGGACGGCGGGCAGGGCATCGCGAGGGGACTCAGCAGACTGATTCCGAGAGTCGTTGTCGTCGCTCTGTCGCGTCTCTCTCGCACGTACAGGGGGCCCTACAAGAGTGCGAGAGAGACAGAGCGACGAAAATGCATGTCCACTGTGTTTGCTCAGCCAGACTTACGACTGCCGCGTACGTATTTATGAGTCCGCGACGCGTTGCCACCGCCGCAAAGAGCATCTGCGAGGAGGCTGACCAAACATGGCGCAGTGGGGACACAACCCTGAGCGCACCTGCAAAAAAAAAAGAAAAGAAAATTAGGAGCCACTGGGAAAACCAAAGGCATAAAATCTGTGCCCTTAAACGTAAGTCCTTTACGCCCCTTAAAGGGCGAGGTAAAGCAACGCTGTTAGAGGGCTGTTAAAATTTTGCCAAAAGTCCCACAACGCCCCGTTTCCTAAATCGTTTACGCCCTACAATGCCATTTTCGTCCCCTTGCTTTCCCAGTGCATCCTGCGAAATATTTGGTACAAAAACAAGCACGGCATGCATCTGCTTTAACGAATGTAGGTGCGTGCCGGTGCGTGCAATGTGGGCCCAACTTTGCAAAGTTGGTGCAAAGCTGCAAAGTTGCTGTGCCTCTCGCCACGACGGCGACGGTGACGGCCCACGCTCCCGTGACGTTGGTCCGTCTCTGGGACGGCAACAAACTGAAGCCGAACCGGCCCAATTACTGACGGACAGCTGGCGGGGCGGGGCAGGGCGGGGTGCGGCGGGGTGCGGCGGGGTGCGGCGGGGGGCGGCGGGGCAGGGCGGGGGGCGGCGGGTGCGGCGGGGTGCGGCGGGGCAGGGCGGGTGCGGCGGGGTGCGGCGGGTGCGGCGGGGTGCGGCGGGGCAGGGCGGGGTGCGGCGGGGTGCGGCGCGTGGACCGGCGGGGCGTCGCGGCACGCACTCATTAGAGACCTAGAGACTGACGGAGAAGCGCGGGCGCCCATAATCGCACCAACAGTTTCTCATACTCCTCGCGCGCGGCCGGAGATAGCTGTCTCATATTCCGGACAAAATGGCGGCGCACGCACTTAACGGCTGGAGAAGGTTTTTCGGTCACAGCTTCCAAACCGTTCTAGATAGAGGGGTATAGTAAGCGAGCCGATTGTAGGTCTCTGTACAAGCTACAATCGGCTCGCTTACTGTACCACTCTAACTTGAACGGTTTTCGAGCTGTGGCCGAAAAACTGTTCGGGCTCTCTGCTGCGCTCCGCCTCGCCCCACCTTACCGCACCGCTCTCCGCTCCGCTTCCTGTCCCCTCCCCGCTCCCCTCTGGGCCGGCCCAGACAAAATGGCCGCCAGCGCGCGACGGCGCCCGCGCTTCTCCGTCAGCCTCTAGGTCTCTAGCACTCATGGCCCGCTTGCCAGCAGGCTGCCAGCCCTGCCGGCCCGGCGAAGGACTTCCGGTGAAAGGATTAGGCGTGGCGCCCTGGCAGAGCTGGCAGCGCCGGCAGGGGTGCCACTCCCTGCCACCGCGCGGCGCTGCGGCGCGTGGCCGAGCCGGGCGTGCCCAGGGGTGCCACTGGTGCCAGGCACGCACGGCCAGCGCAAACACTGCTTATGTGCGCGGATTCGGGACGCGTCTCGCGCAGTCGTTGTTGCGACGAGCCGAGCCGTGCCGAGCATCCAATTAACAGACCGGCCACGCTGCCGACCGAGAGTCTCGCCCTGTCTCCCTCGCACCCATGCGGCGCGGCCCGTGATGCGAGAGAGACAGAGCGACGAAAACGACTCGGCCTGCTGGCGACGCCGGGGGACGCCCCCCGCGGGGCCCCGCCGAGGCCGCCAGGGCCGCCAGCCCGCGGCGTGAAATTAAACGCGACTTGACCGCCGGCCGTGAAGAGCCCAACCCTTGTCTCTATACAGGATGTGCGCGGTGGCGGGGTGGGGCGGGGCGTGGCGGGGCGGGGCGTGGCGGGGCGGGCGGGGTGGGGTGGGGTGGGGTGGGGCGGGTTGGGGCAGCGAGAGGGAAAGTGAGGCGGTATTGTGTACTGGTAGTGCGGACTCCACACTCCCCCTTGCCGGCGATGCGATTTCGTGTTCCAATGACCAGCCCGGTGGATTACCTGTGGGCTCGGCTTGGCCATAGGCCGCGCCACGGGCCGCGCGGCCATGCGTGCGACAAGGCCGGAGGAAGGGGGGATTACCGACTCAGTCTCGCAAAGTCGTCTCTCTCGCTCGCAGAACGCCGAAACACTGTGACTCGCCTCACGTGAAACTCGATGGTGTGGAATTTGCAGTTTTCGCAAGTGGAGAGTGCAGAGTTCGCAGTCTCATCGGTTCAAGCGTGGAGCTCTCGTCGTTTACAACAGTCAAGAGAAAGGTGCTCTGTGAAGTACTCCACACTTGAGTGGAGACTGCAAAATCCACCCTTGAAGTGTGGAGACTACAAAATCCACCCTTGAAGTGAGGAGACTGCAAACTCCACACGTCCAATGGAGAATTACTGCCTACAAAGAAGTGAGGAGTTCTCCACACTTTGTTTGACAGTTAGGGTAGGGGTGGTGGGGGTAACTACCCCTCCCTCCGAAGAAGGTATAAGAAAGGCCGCCTGGAAGGTAGGTGACAAGCACTCCCATTTTTTGCCTCGGCAAAAAGCGCTGCTCTACCTACCCCCGCGTCTGCTGGCACACTGTGCACTCCAAACAGCGGCGCTCTTGAGCTGTTCGCCCTGTCAGCCCTTCTCTGTGACACATTTCGAAAAGCGGGCGGGCTGCCTCTAAGGTCGAAGGTCGCAGCCAGCGCAAGGCCACGCCAAACAAGCGGCTTGTGGGCCGACGAAACGAAAAAGGGTTTGTAGAGTTTTGGTTTGTTTTGGCTTGGGCCAGGACAGTGTCAACACGGTGCCACTCCTTGCCCTGCTGCGCCAATTTATTCATCTAGCCGCGGACAGCCTCGCCCACCGCACCCTTTCCCAGCTGATTCGCCATTCCCTTTACCGCCGTGGTCCGCGACTTTTCCTTTTTGACCGACAGGGGTCTGTAAAGTCCGAACAGCGAGGATGCACTCTAAATGTTCTACAGTGAAGATTCTCCATATTAATGGTGAAGCTCCATATTATGGTGGTGCAGCTGACTTCATAATATACTATTGAGAATTCACTGTACTTTATAGATGTTTTGACGAATTTCGTTGGTTTTATGGAGAAAATCTCCACCAGAATATGTTGGTGCAGCCTTTCACCGTAAGACATTTACAGAGGTCGAGCGTGATGCTGATGAAGAGCACCATGATGGTGGCCATGATGATGATGATAATGATGTTGATGTGATGTCATGATGATATTGATGATGGTGATGTGATGCCACGATGATGATGGTGGTGGTGGTGACATGACGATGACGACGACGTTGATGGTGATGGTGCCATGATGATGGTGCCATGATGATGGTGAAATGATGAAGAAGATGATGATGAATGGGAGGAGGCGTAAGAAGGTGGTGACTGGTGTTTTTTGGCCGAGGCGGCAGATGCACCGCCGCCAGGGGCCAGCCTCATCTTCTCCATAGACAGACTGATTCAGAGAGTCGTTTTTCATCGCTCCGTCTCTCCCGCACCTTACAAGACGCCCCATGAGTGCGAGAGAGACGGAGCGACGAAGACGACTCTCGCGATCATGCGCAAAGGTTCGGACAAATGATCGGCATTCGCGTCGTGCCTTGGCAGGGGTGGAAAGGGGAGGGGGAGGCCTCTGCGAACGACGAGGCCACTCATTCGCATTTAATCCTCTTGAGAAAAAGTCAACGGAGCACGTCTTGCTTCGTAAACACAAAGGTCACTCCGGCATCGTCAAACTCGTCGTCTGCTCGTCAGCGGCGCTGCGTCGGCCGTGCCGCCGTGCCGCCACGCCACCCTGCAGTGCCCCGAGCTTCGCGACCCGACCTTTCATTAGACTAATCCAGACACGAATGTCTCGGTAAAACAAAGAGCGTTTTCTTGCCAGTGCGCCAGCGCGCCAGTCCGTCGGGCCATCTTAATTTCACTGCGATAGCGCCGGAGAGAGGCGGGCGCGGCCCCGGGTGCGGCCGGGGGAGGGTCGGCCCGTCGGCCACCGTGGACTGAAAGGGTTTAGTAGTTTTTCCGGGACGGTGGCGCCGCGTGGCGTAGAGATGAAACGGACTAGTGCGCACATTCCTGCAGCCAAAAACAATCTCCTCTTTCAAAGCGACGGCAACAATAAATAGGCCGCGCGGTGCAGCGGCGCGGAAGGCAGAGAAATCCCTTGACTGCTAATGGAAGCGGCTCAACTATTGGGCGCCCCGCCCCGCCTTGCTGTTTGCACCGGCACTCACTCGGCTGGAGAGTCTGGAAGGGCGGTGCGCGCCAGTCACCAAGCCATTTGCTGCTGTTCCGGTGTTCCACTGTTCCAGTCCGAGCACTGAGGAACCAAGTGTGGGCGGCCCCACACTTGAAATGCGGAGGTGTTGCATTTGCAGTCTCCGCACATGGAAAGTGCAGGGTTTGCAATGTCCACACTTCACGTGAGTTCTCCACGTTTGCTTCATTGCCAAGAGACAGGAGCTCTTCGCCTCCGCATGACACTTGCAGTGTGGAGACTGCAAACTCCACACGTCCAAGTGTGGGAACTCCGCCCCAGGAAAGTGTGGAGTTCTCCACACAGGGTTTGACAGTGGAGGCCCATTCGGCGGGCCTCCTACTGCCACTGCCACACTGCTAGGCCCCGGGGGCAGCCGACGAGGGTGCCAGGGCGCCGTCCTGACAGTGGGGCGGACAGCGGCCAGGGCGGCCAGGGCACAGAGGCGGCGTGGCTCCCCACTCGAACCTCCAGTCGGCCGTCCGACCGTCTCAGCGCGACGAGCCATTTTCCAGCTCATAACGCAGCCTTTCATGTATAGAGTGTGTTCGTAAATTCGATTTATAGGCCGGCCGGGCCGACCCAGCCACGCGCTACTCCAGCCCTGCGACCCCCGCACTGCCCCGCCCCGCCCCGCCCCGCCCCTCGGCGACAACCTGCTTATTGTGCGCCATCTCGGGCACAGCGCGGCCCCCAGCCGCCCAATTGCGGACCCAATCCTTTATGGTCGCATGGCTCCCAGATATCGTGCACTCTCATCCTTCAATCGACATTTCATCATTATTCATTCACGTTTGTGGACATTTTCGTTGAGAATGGCTGAACAGATTTGTCAAGACGAAATTGGTGATAACATTTTTGAGACAAAAATATGAATATGCTCGTGCACAAACGTCAATACGCAACTTAACAAAAAATCAGTACGTGCCTGAGGGTATGCTCACTCACTCACTCACTCACTCACTTACTCACTCACTCACTCACTCACTCACCCACTCACTCACTCACTCACTCACTCACTCACTCACTCACTCGCTCACTCACTCACTCACTCACTCACTCACTCGCTCACTCACTCGCTCACTCACTCACCCACTCACTCACTCACTCACTCACCCACTCACTCACTCACTCACTCACGCACACACTCACTCACTCACACTCACTCACGCTGAGCGTGTGACCCCACCAATGGATTGCTCTCAGAACGAGGAATCCATTGGTGGGATCACACGTTCGGTTCGAGTTCTGTTCAGTGACTCTGGAGCTCAAAACGCGTCTATAGTCCGTGACAACGTTTCTGTGCAGAGACCTGGCTTGGGGCGTACAGTCACTACGCAAATGCATCTTGGTTCAGCGTGGAGGTTCCGTGCTGTGGGGAAGGAGGGTTGGCCTACCTGCCATCCCCAAAGGAGGCGGGGCGCCTAGTACCGATTTCGATTTTCGCTAGGGTTAATTTTTTAATGATTTGGAGGTCATATTCTTCATCCTCGTGCAAAGAGAAGAAAATAGATACCAATCACTTGTTTCTACGATGATTTTGAAGGACGTAGTTGCCCGTTAAAGAAGGTGTTCAAACGAAGCACATGCCGGCTAAAATTCGAACGGAGCGTCGTAGAAACATGATTCAAACATGCTCTTACTCTCCATTCTGTAAGGAATCCAAAAATGTTTTGCGTTTTACTCTCAAGTTGTTAGAAACTAATTTTCCTAGATTTATGCTAATTAGTCTCGGCTCGTCTTCCGAGAAGGTCCAGGACCAGACGGCGCGACCGTCACCAGGCGGCCCCGCCCCCACCCTGCGTGTCGCCGAGGCAAAAATGCTGTGGACTGTACCGACTGTACAAAAGTAGAGCAGACCATGTGTCCCTTCCCTTCCGGACACATGTGTATGCCCGAGGTGCCGATTTTTGACTGTAAGTGTACGGCCCGAGCCAGGTCTCTGCACAGAAACGTTGTCACGGACTATAGAGTCTTCTGGCCCACTGTGCGTAGAGTGGCTTGGCCGCGGCGCACGGGCCGGCACCAGATGGCCTGCCGGTCGGCCTGCCGGTCCCTCCAATCCAGTCCCTGGCCGCAGCCACGCCTCCCCTAGCAGGCCCACTAGGCCCACTACGAGGCCCACCATATTTAATTAGTTATTTGTGCTGTGCTGTTTCAATGTTTCAAGTGGTTTCGCGGTGCGTGCGCGGCTAAGGCCTTCCCTCCCCGGCAAGTTGGTGCGCCCTCCGCCCTGCCCACGCCGTGCGGGCCGTGCGCACGCCCCGTACAAGGAGGCCCCGGCGCCCCGGCCCGCGAGGAGCACCCATTGAAACCCAATTATTCCTCGCACCGCCACGACCCCTCTCTCTCTCTCTCTCTCTCTCTCTCTCTCTCTCTCTCTCTCTCTCTCTCTCTCTCTCTCTCTCTCTCTCTCACTCTCTCACGGTGACCGCGTGGTGCCCATCCAAAACTTTGTATGTCGTCTTCACGAACAATCGGCTTTCCTCCTCGGTCCCGGATGTATCCTTCAGAGCGATTGTCACGTTTCGAGGTAGTTTCGTTTCTTCTGACTCCTGTGCCCAAACGAGCGCAGATATCGGCATGGGGTTTGTTTGTGATGTTAGGGAGGGCCATTGCCCACTAAACGCACACATCTCGAAAAGTTCACGTTCATTGGATTGGTAGCGTTTGGAATACCCTAAATGTAACTTCCGTGATTGTCCAAAGAGAACGTACTCGAACTTTCCGCCCCCAGTGTGGCGGTGTGGTTCGAAAATGCTGCCAACTGTCGATTGGGATTCGAAGCTTGGCATGTCTCGAGCTAATTTCAACCGAAGACCAATACGCCAGACTTCTTTCAAAGGTACTTATGCTGCAACGAAAAATGTCCACCGTATATTCAATTTCACTACACAAATTTCGAAAAGGCAAATCTGGACTTCTCCCCAAGCCAAACTTTTAACTTTCCATGACACAAGCCATCAAAGTGGAGTCCCTGGGATATAATTGCATGGGTCGCGGAAATCTAAGATGCTGTACACGGTCTCAAAGCGGGCTAGAGCATTATAAAATGGCGTGTATCAACAATTACCTGTAACTTCCGTGGCACCCTTTACCCAATGTTGCAGCAGCACTAGGTGAAAAATTTTTCCGCTTAAATGTCGGGCTTAGAGTATCATTTGACCCTGGAACGACTTTTAAGCCACAGCAAGCCCGAGTCAGCCGTTTAAGCCGATTTTCACACTTCGTAACTTCCGTGATAACGTAATTTCCGTGATCAAAACACCCACTTAAACGTATGGGAATACCTTATGGCTCATGTTTTTAGGAAGGTAGTACAAGGTCTTTACTATAAATACCATTGCCATAACTCTAGTATCATCCAGGACCCCAATAATCAGAAAAACTTAATTGGATATTTCTCACTTTCGGCAAATCAGAGACGCCAAAACTACCCCGAAACGTGAGAATCGCTCTTCATTGAATTGGCTCTGAACTCTGTCCAAGCTTAGAACTCGGCGTTCTCAGCAACGCCAAAACCATTCCTGGCCGATGCACGGGCCAAAATCGTGGACGCGTTTTGAGCTCCAGAGTCGCTGAAATGGACTCGAACCGAACGCGTGACCCCACCCATGGACTGCTCTGCGAACGAGCAGTTCGAGTCCTGTTTAGCGACTCTGAAGCTCAAAACGCGTCCGGCGGTGCCACTGGCCTATGCGATGACGAGAGCGGTCGGTCAATCAGGGCAGTGTGGGCGTAAGCCCTCTGCTGGGTGGCAAGGGAACCAGAGGGTGACGCTGAAATTCGCATCCCCGCCGACCTTCCTCCGCATTACGTGGAGACGCTTGATGCCATCGCGGCGCATGGCGAGTAGTCCAAGGTCCGAGGCCTCCCAAGGCGACCGGGGTACTGTGGCTTTCAATGACGGGTCTGCCGAACGCTAGTAAGCCGGACTGTCCTTGCCGGCACCCTTCAGCCCTCGGGGCACTCCCCCCCCCCCCCCCTCTCTCTCTCTCTCTCTCTCTCTCTCTCTCTCTCTCTCTCTCTCTCTCTCTCTCTCTCTCCCCCGCAGCCCCTTGAGTGCGAGCGAGACAGAGCGACGTCTTGGGAATAAAGGCCTTGATGACGCCGGCCGTGAATGGCGGCGTGCGCGGCGACCGAGAAGGCAAGGGTTGAGGCAATCTGTGCTGGCCGCGGGCGCCGCGGGCTCCGGACGCCCCGAAATGGCCCGGGCGACCAATTAACCTAACTGTTGGCCTATTTATTTGGATCCCAAGGAGGCCAAGGGGTCCCATCATCATCATCTCCTTGGACAATCGCGCGGTGGACGCGGCCGGACGGGCCGGCCGAGCCGGGCTCAGGCCGGTAGAACCCAGTTACGTGGCCTGGCCGAGGCCCATGGGCGCGCACACTTGAAATAGCTTGGATCTCAAATGATCCTTCTGCTTTTGGGACCAGCCAAGTCACTGGAAATTACATTCGAACAATGGCCAGGCATTGGGGTTGGGGGTGCTGCGCCGTGCATAGCAGGGACCAGGGAGGGGTCAGTTGGGGAAGAGTTACTTAGTGAAGTACATGGTAAGAAACGTACACCTCCGTGTGCCCTAAATCAGCACGGTTAAAACGGTACCAGGTTTTCCCAGGAAGCCAACGGTGAAGGCATAGGCGATTTCCAGGGAGTTCCTGGGAAAACCAGGAACCGTTTTTACCGTGAGGTAATCTCGGCATCCACGGCTGTCGCAGATATCCGACAGGCATTTCACACTCAGATTTTCATGTTTAATTGAGCTAACTGGTCGAAAGGGAAAAGGGGGGGGGGGCGAAAAAAACTGCGCCTGCTTGAGGCGTTAGAGAGAGGCGGGACAACGCGAGGCGATCCAGCTGCTGGGCCTTGGCCTCGGCTCCTTGATGAATTGGCCGCCAAGACGCTGCCCGGGGCGGTGCGGGGCGGTGCGGGGCGGTGCGGGGGTGGGGGCAGTGCGGGGGCGGTGCGGGGGCAGTGCGGGGGCGGTGCGGTCGCGCGGTCCGAGACTCCGACGCGTGCCCGCCTTGGTTTCGGATCAACGCATGCATCATTCATCATTCATCGGGCGAGAATATGGCGCAGATTAGGGAGCTGCAGACTGAGAGTGGTCCTCGTCGCCCTGTCTCTCTCGCACCCACACCGGACGCCCTGCGAGTGCGAGGGAGACAGAGCGACGGAAACGACCCTCGGATTCAGTCTTGCTGGTCTGGCCTTGGCCGTCGGGGCGGCGGCGCACCCCAGGGGACCGCGGGCCGGAGGGTCACTGGCGAACCGGCGGTCTGGCGGTCACCGGGGTGAGGGAGGCGGTGACGGCCTGCGAGCCGCAAAGCCGCAGACGGACGACTTTACCTGCCGGCCGGCCACGCCGCCGCCTTGGGAGGAGACCCGTCCTCAAATCTGCGCCCTCTGCGCGCGGACCCCTCCAGCCGCCACGTGATGGTTACCCTAGGGCCTAGGCGCACGAAACTCTAGACGCTCCTTCAGGTGCACATGCACTGGAAAACCAAACGTGGTCCAGACCGGACCACTGGTGTGGTCAGATGGGTGCCATTTTGACCACATCAGTTGGTGTGGTCTAGACCACGTTTGGTGCGTTTGGTGCGGTCTAGACCACGTTTCACTGTAAAAAATTCCGTACTTTTGTACGGAAATGGTACAGAAAAATATAGTACGGAGGTACGGAGAAAAGTACGGAACGTTCCGTACTTGCTGTAAATGTACCCATGTAAATGGGTACGGAAAAAAGGTACGGAATGTTCCGTAGTTGGCAAGTACGGGCGGTCCAGGCAAATTAGGGGCCATCCATAAAGTACGTCCGCACTTTTTTCGGTAATTTTGACCCCCCCTCCCCCCCTGTCCGCTAACGTCCGCTTTCGGCGACCCCCCCTCCCCCCTTGGACGTCCATTTTGGCCAAAGTATTCCAAATTTCAACATAAAGCGCTTTTTTGGGGGGAAACTGATAAAAACGCGTGTTAAGCCACAAAAGAGGCCTTCTGCGTTATTCAGAAAATAAAAATAAAGATGACTATGTTCCGTTTCCGTCGCCGCTGACATCGGCGCCGCGCGTAAGACGGCGCAAATCGTCTAATTTTTCTTAATTTTCTTCGTATAAAAGTAGGACGTCCGACCACCTCGGACCCCCCCTCCCCCTCACGTCCGCCAACGTCCGCTTTTGTCCACCTCCCCCTCCCCTTCGAGTGCGGACGTACTTTATGGATGCCCCCTTATTGACCAGACATGTTCCGTACTTTTTCCGTACTTTTTTTCTCACAGTGTTGGCCACGTTTGGTGCGGTCTAGACCACGTTTGGTGTGGTCTAGACCGCACCAAACGCACCAAACGTGGTCTGGACCACACCAAACGCACCAAACGTGGTCTGGACCACACCAACTGATGTGGTCAAAATGGCACCCATTTGACCACACCAGTGGTGTGGTCTGGACCACGTTTCATGGTTTTCCAGTGTGGTAAAGACGGTTCCTGGTTTTCCCAGGTGCTCCCTGGAAATCGCCTATGTCTCTACCATTAGGCTTCGCTTCCTGGAAAAAGCTTAAACCGCCATGCAGTCCTTGAAACTGATGTGACACCCGAACATACCAAACATCGCATACTGCAATAAAAGTTGTGAAAAGGACAACAAAAGCACAACAAAAACTGTACAAAAAGGCACAACGGGAATTGTAGAAAGTACAACGAGAATCGTACAAACTACAACGAGGCCTGAACTGCACTGCACTCGTCATGCCGGTTCGGTTGTACTTTGGGCAATTGTTGTACTTTGAAAAAAAAAACAATAAATTCCTAGTTAAAAATTTGCCAGGATTTTTTTTGTAGGTTTGTTGTTGTTTTTTTTTTTCAGCAGGAAACGTAGATAAAATACTTACATGAAGTGAATTTACTTGAATGGTTCAAGTTCATTTACTCGCAAGTAAATTTTCTTGGTTCATGAAACGTCTCAAAACGGGCTAGAAGTCCGGAGAGGGTGGCCAAAACTCTTGAAGCGTTTTGAGCTCCAGAGTGTTTTTTTCGGGGGGAGGGGTGTCAGACGGTTCGGTTTGAGCCCTGTTTAACGTCTCTGGAGCTCAAAAACGCGCCTTGAGTTTTGGACGCCTCCACCGGTCTTGTGGCTCACTGTACGGCCTTTTTTGGGGGTGTATACACTCTAATTATGGGGTGCCCAGAAACTGGGTGCCTTTGTCGCCTGCCCCACTTTTCAGGGTGCCAAATGTCGCCCAGTTTCTAGGCACCTTTGTCGCCCAGTCTCGGGGTGGACTAATCATGCAGTAACCGGCCCTCTCCCATGGTAGAGCATGCACAGGTGTCTAGTTCCTGGGCGACTAAGGTGCCCAGATTCTGGGCACCTTTGGTACCTTAGTCGCTGCTGAGCCATGGGTGAAGGCAGGTTCCTTAATGGTTTGTCCACCCCGAGACTAGGCGACAAAGGTGCCCAGAAACTGGGCGACATTTGGCACCCTAAAAAGTGGGGCAGGCGACAAAGGCGCCCAGTTTCTGGACACCCTACATTTAGAGTGTAGTGCCGAGGCCACGCCACACCCACCCGCTTCCTTCTCCAGTCCCCAGCCTCCAGTTCCGAGCCCAGAGCACCTTCCCTCTCTGTGTTTACAGTGCGATATTCGATTAGACAGTTTTCACGGCGCGGTGGTCCACTGGTGGTTCGGCAGTCCAGCCTGCCGGCCAGCTGACTACATCCATCTCTCTCGCACTCGCGGCGCGTCCCGGTGGGCCGCTGGGAGTGCGAGAGAGACAGGGAGCGCCTGCTGCTCAAGTAGCGCCACACGCCGCGGATGGAATTAATGTGTGCTAATGGCCTTCTGATGAACAAATACAAACAGCCTCGAAAACTCCCGAGGCTCCCGGGAGCGGGGCTGCAGGGCGGTTGGGGTGTTTGCTTGTTTGGCGTGCGCTGCCGCGGGAATGCACTCGGCAATACGCAGCTCTCGCGGGCTCACGGGGCTGGCGGGGCTGGCGGGGCTGGCGCACAGTGGGCCAGAAGACCATTAGAGGCGGCCGAAATCCCGAACACATTTTGAGCTCCAGAGCTGCTGAATGAGACTCGAACCGAACGTGTGACCCCACCAATGGATTGCTCCTTGGATTGCTCTCCGAACGAGGAATCCATTGGCGCGGCCACATGCGTGGTTTGATACCTTTTAAGCGATTTTGAAGCTCAAACCCACTGTGTGACTAGGCGAGACAAAGGGGGTTGCCCTGAAATGGTAAGGGAGCGCGCGGCAGGGGCCGCTAGAGTAGCCACTTCGGACGACACGTGCCCGCGGGCCACAGCACGGCGTTAGGGCCGGTCGAATCTCGGCTACTTTTTATGCTGGCCCGGCTTGCACAGGAAGGCCGGCACAGGTTTGTTTCACTTTGGGTGGCGTCAGAACCCGGGAACTCGAACAAAGCAAATTAGGTCGGCCACCAAAGGTGCTCAGGTTGAGGCGTTGGCCGCATTCTAAGTAAGCTCTGTATTTACGAAACCCAAATGGCCCTAAAACTGGCGACTGTGTCGCCCAGTGGGACTGTGTCGTCCAGAAAGTAGGCGACTCAAGTCGCCCTAAAAACTGGGGCGGGCGACTTAGTCGGTCAGTTTCAGGGCACCACCTTGTCTGAGTGTAGCGATCAGTCGTGGTCTAGCCCGTAATGGTAATGGTAGGCGGGCAGGGCGCCTGCTAGCGTAGGCCACGCACTCGACAGGCGTGTCCCCGCGGTGCCTACCCAGCACGGCGCTAGCGGCCGGCTCGACTCTCGGCGCTCGGCGCTCGGCTGCGCGGTAGAGGGGAAGGCCGGATCAGCAGGTTGTTTCACTTTTGTGCTCCCCGTAACCGGAACTCGAACAAAGCAAAAAAGTTCGGCACAAACTGGTGCTGACGGTACGGTGAGGGTTCTCCGCGTTTTGGTTTCACGCAACTCACGTGGCGCAGCGCGTGGCGGGGCGTGCACAGTGGATTTTCCCAGAACACCAGTAGAGGAGGGAGGCCAAAACTCTGAATGGGAATCGAACAGGAAGTGTCGCCCCACTAACGAACTGCTCTTCGAACGAGGAATCCATTGGTGGGATCACACGGTCGGCTCAAGTCCTGTTTTGCTCAAAACGCGTCTAGAGTTTTGGCCACCTCCGCTGGTCTTCTGGCCCACTGTGGCGTGCACCGCAAGCTGGTGCACCGCAAGCTGGTGCACCGCAAGCTGGTGCGTCAAGGAGACAGGGACTGTCACCGCTTGGGCGCCGCGGAGACGGGCTTCCCCCTCACGGTGCTGGTGGGGCCGCGGCGGCCGCCCCTCCTGCTGTCCAGGGCGGTCCGGTCCGGCCAGGGAGCCGCACTGCCTGGTGGTCTCGTGTGTCAGTAATTAATTCATCGTGGTGGCTGGGCGGGGCGGGCCGGGGCGGGGCGAGGCGGGGCGAGGCGGCGCAAGGCGGGGCGGGCCAGGGCGTGGGTTCTCATCCAATCTTCGCCCTGTTTATCCGGCCGGCCGACCGCGATCTCGGCAAGTCGACTTGCCTATCAAATTAAACAGATCGGAGTGTTTTGTTTGCACTCGCGGTCCGAGAACGACGCTGCTGCTCTCGTTTCCACTGTTCTGGTTGTTCCACTTTCGGAAATTGGATCAGACCCGATGAAGCCACGAGTTTCAGGGCTGACGACGGGAAGGTTACGCGGTAACTTCGTCATTGCGACCTACCCGTAAAATCGTTGTTGACCTGAGTTTATTTTTCTTGCAGTGTTGGTGGTTCTTTCGCTTGTTGTCGAATCGTGCCGAATCTTGTTTCCCTTCGGTGAGGCCCCTCGTCCTGTCGTGTGCCGATTCTTCCCGTCCCTTGTTCGGTTTGATCTCGAAGCAATTTGCTGTTCCACCGGAGGCCGGTCGGTTTTTAAAAGCGAGCCTGCCCCGCCTCGTCAACCTGAAGGCGGGACGGCGGTGCGCCGCGAGGCCTGCGGAAGACAGGGAGCGCCTCGGTGGCCGAACCATTCAGACATTCTGTCTCTCTCGCACCCTGCGGGGAGCACCGCGAGTGCGACAGAGACAGAGCGATGGCACGTCGCTCGGCAGGGCGGGCCAGGCTTGGGGCCAGGCGGGGGGCGCGAGCGCCGCGTGGCGCGGGACTTGTTCCCGCTTTGCGTGGCGAGGCGCGGCGTGCAGCCCCGTGCGACTCGGCGCTATCTGTTGACACATAAACTCGACAATGAAGCGGTCCCAAGCGGTCCCACGCGGTCCCCGAAGGGCCTCCGGCCTCCGGGCGACCCCACGCCAGATGCACTGCTATCGGCAATCTGAGTCGCCGAGGAGACGCGACGGGCCGGCGCGACGAGCAGACGCGACGAGCAGACGCGACGAGCAGACGCGACGAGCAGACGCGACGAGCAGACGCGACGAGCAGACGCGACGAGCAGACGCGACGAGCAGACGCGACGAGCAGACGCGACAGCAGACGCGACGAGCAGACGCGACGAGCAGACGCGACGAGCAGACGCGACGAGCAGACGCGACGAGCAGACGCGACGAGCAGACGCGACGAGCAGACGCGACGAGCAGACGCGACGAGCAGACGCGACGAGCAGACGCGACGCCCAGCAGACGCGACGAGCAGACGCGACGAGCAGACGCGACGAGCAGACGCGACGAGCAGACGCGACGAGCAGACGCGACGAGCAGACGCGACGAGCAGACGCGACGAGCAGACGCGACGAGCAGACGCGACGAGCAGACGCGACGAGCAGACGCGACGAGCAGACGCGACGAACAGAGGCGCAGCTCACTGCAAGGCTGGCTGGCTTCAGCGTTTCCAAAGTTGTCTTGGAAGAACGCCCCGCTCGATCCCGAGGCCTAAGCTGGGAACGTCGGCGGGTTGTTGCTGCAGCTACATCGCAATAGCGCAGTTTGGTCGAAATGACGCCTCGAAAGAGGTGTTTTTGTGATGGCAGTATTTAAATTGATCGAGTTTGTTCCATAAACATGATGAATAGAACATGAGGAACATCATGAACATGAACACGATGAAGATATACATGATGAACATGAACATGATGAATTCGGAACATGATGAACATGAACATGATGTACACGAAACATGATGAACATGAACATGATGAACATGAACATGATGAACATGGAACATGATGAACATGAACATGATCAACATGAACATGATGAACATGAACATGATCAACATGGAACATGATGAACATGATGAACATGGAACATGATGAACATGATGAACATGGAACATGATCAACATGGAACATGATGAACATGAACATGATGAACATGAACATGATAACATGATGAACATGAACATGATGAACATGATGAACACCAAACGAAGAGCATGAACGCGATGAGACCATGTTGGCTCCGCAGGTCGGCTCCGCGAGTCAACCTCCGCCCCAGCCGTCCGATAAGCCTGTGTCCTTGCTCCGCTGCTCCGCCATCAAGATGGAGGGACTCACAGACCCACAGAGCGCGTCGTCCTCACCGCTCCATCTCCCCTGGCGATCCGCCAGTTTTGAAATATTGCAAATTGAAAGAGGTGCCGGTGACTCCTCGGCAGGGGGCGTCCTTCTCAGGAGCACCAGCTAAACGGAGATTTGGCCGCTCGTCTAGTTTATGGAAATTGTGTCGTCGTATCGACGCCATCAGGGCGCGGCCCCGCCGCCGGGCCGCTGGGGCTGTGGCTCCCTGAGGGAAGGCAGTCACTCGCACACCTGTTGGGGGTCCTGTTCCAACCCCTAAGACCAGCTCTGGAAGGAGAGTCGGTCACCGCGAGAACACTGAGAATGAAAAAGTCATGATCAATACCCAATTTTGGGCGAGGTTCACTTTCTCACCCAAATTTGGGCGAGGAAAGATTCCTCGCCCAATTTTGGGCAAGGAAGGGTGTGTCAGCTCCCTATATAGCACCATAGTATTATGACCCAAATTTGGGTGAGGAAACTTTCCTCACCCAAATTTGGGCGAGGAAAATTTCCTCACCCAAATTTGGGCAATAAAGAATTCCTCACCCAAAATTTTAGTCATGATCATGACTCTTTCATTCTCAGTGAAGAGTCTGGATTCCTCGGTGGTGAAAAGAGAGGGGGAAGTAGCACTTTTTGCCTACTTTTCAGGTGGATATCTAGGTGATTTTTTTAGGGGGGGAGGCGGTTGCCCCGCACGCCAGTGTCTCTGTCCTCCCCCTTCCCGACCGGGCGCAAAGTGGTGGCTGTCTCTGTCCTCCACGCCTCGCCGTCCTCTCAATCCCCTCCCTCCCATTTCCAACTTTTTCTTTCAATTATTAGTATTCATCCGCTAGTCATAATCTTTCACCCCGTCGCGCTCTCGGCGGCAACAAGTAAGCCCGGCTAACGATAACAAATGCAGGGTGAGGAGAGAGAGAGGGCCACGCAACTTTTTTAATTCTCATGATTTATAAGAAGGGCATCCGCGCCGTCATCGGGCCATCACCCCGGTGGGCTGCACTGCTAATGGTGCAGCCGAGGGCAGCCAGGGCTTGGGGCGCTCTCAGCGCACGCAGGGCCGCGCAACCTGCTGAGCCTCGTGGGCCCACGCGCAGTGGGCCGGAAGACCGGTGAGGCGGCCAAAATCCCGGACGGGTTTTCAGCTCCAGAGTCGATAAACAGGACTCGAACCGGACGTGTGACCCGACCAATGGGCTCTCCGAACAAGGAATCCATTGGTGGGATCACACGTTCGTTTCGAGTCCTGTTTAGCGGCTCTGGAGCTCAAACGCGTTTAGACTTTTGATCGCCTGCGGCGGTCTTCCAGCCCACTGTGCGCAGTTGCTGAAGCGTTGGCCGAGTGCACACGGCACGTACTCGTCCGTACCGAGGTTTTCACTCTACAAAGGGCAAAATTGAGCCAGCCCTTCTGATCAGCGTTTTCAGGCGCCGCACGCACGCTGGACTCGCTGGCACACTGAGAATGAAAAAGTCATGATCAATACCCAATTTTGGGCGAGGTTTACTTTCTCACCCAAATTTGGGTGAGGAACGTTTCCTAGCCCAATTTGGGCGAGGAAAGCTTTTTTGGGTGAGGAAGGGTGTATCAGCTCCCTATATAGCTCCATAGTATTATGACCCAAATTTGGGTGAGGAAACTTTCCTCACCCAAATTTGGGCGAGGAAAATTTCCCCACCCAAATTTGGGTAGTAAAAAATTCCTCACCCAAAATTTTAGTCATGATCATGACTCTTTCATTCTCAGTGCACTGTGCCTTTCAAATTACCCGCCTGTGGAGCCAAGCGGACCATGACGTGTGTGCTGGCAGATTATTCCCGGCCTTCTCCTCACGCACTTTTGGAGAGTGAAAATGCGTTGAAGGCAGATTAAAGTGAAATAATAAAAGAACATATTAAATAAAAAATACAAGAGTAGCTTTCTATTTATTTATTTTTGAAAAGAAGGGGGGGGATAACGTTTTTTGCAGCCGACGCGGCGACGCCGCCCATCCCGGTTATGAGGCAGATACTTTATTCCAGATTGGCTCCCCGCATTAACACGCACGCTATGTCACGGGGCGCGGTTTCGAGCCCCGGCCGGGCCGCCGCTTTTCCTTTCCTTGCTCCGTTTTAATATTGTCCGCCGTTTGCACGTTAGCGCTCCAATTCAATTACCTTGATGGCGTTGTACTACATCACGACGACTAGCGGCGAAGCGCCGGGCCAGGAGGAGGCTGCGGCGGAAACGCATGCCATCAGCGGCTCGGCTCAATAACCAGCAAACTGTAAAAAAAAACAACAAAACATTGTTATGTTTTTCTGTATCAAACTGTCGTTTGGGGGGGGGATGCGTGTCTCTCACCCCCACTCATCAATGTTCAGATTTTTAAAGAAAATACGTCGACTTTCTCCACGGCCTCAGTGCTTCATTAAGAAGGCGCTATGGACGTTGTCGTCCTGCCTGATTGGCGTAAGCTCTCCCAGTGTGGAGGTCGGCCTGTGGCCATCGTGGCTGCTCCACCAGTAAGAGGCTTCGATGCCTCGCAGCGCAAAGTTTGGTAATCACGATTACTCCCTAGTCGGGACGGTGGAAAAAAGCCGGCAGGAATGATTTTATTATTCGCCTCCTTACCTATAATCGGCCTTCTTTTTAATTATGCCCGTAATTGTTTTTGCAGCAATTACTTGTAATAATCGTTACGCTGGGACTAATTGGAGTAAGGGTGCCTGCCGGACCGACAAAAACTCGAGATCTTGTAGGGAAATCAAAAACAAAACAGCATTCTAAAAAAATACACTGTACTTTCTTAAAATTTGGACGAGCTGAGGTTTTAAGGCAATGCGAATGTTTTTCCCGTGATTTGCTACTTTCTAGTTATTTTATTTGTCCTCGATTATTTTTTTCGGGTGAGAAATTTCTTTTCTCGATTTACCCAACGCTGAATCACAAGAGAAAGTAAAAATGTTAAAACATCAAGGGGGGACAGCTTCCCATATTCATTATGTAAATCTGAACACATTCCACATTCAGGTGGCAATACGCTAGAAACATTCCACCTTCTAACACAATCATCCCACACAAAATTTTTCCCTCGAGCTTGTAGTTGGCCGGGCCGGCCGCACCCACCGATGCAGAACACTTTGGAGGGGGGACGCTGCGGTGCTCTGGTTCTAATTCGTGGAACGGGGGGGGGGGGGGTGTCAGACACAAAAGTCTCGCCATTTTGTGGCGAGACTTTTGTGTCGACCGTTTTGTGGCGAGACTTTTTTGTCTGACCAAATTTTGGCGAGACTTTCAGGTCAGACCAAAACTTGGTGAGACTTTTATGTCTCACCATATTTAGCCAACATTTAGCCTGACGTCGTGACATCAAACTGTTCTTGGTCCGCGCAGAGACAAGGGAGAACAGTGGGTTAGCACCAAGACCCAGTTTTCCAAGACCCTGGTTTGAGTCCCTCCGAAAGTCCAACGCAACTCTCATGGCAAACCCTTGACAACCCGGTCCCATCTAATCTTCGCGCTCGAAATACCGGGGAAAGGCACTCGCAGAAAGAGGAGAGAGTTGCTCATTGTTTACCGCTGACGTTTTACTCCAAATCGGGCTCCACAAACCTCCCTTTCTTTTTTCTCTTTTTTGGCCCGACTCCGTGATTGACACCCCCGCGCGTCCCTCGCTAATTGCCCCACCCGCCCAGATAGTCAATTCACATCAATTAACGCTTTTCGTGCGCTCGCCCCGCCCCCGATTGGGACAAGCGTGGCAGCGCCATCCCTTCTGCACAAAAAAAGACGGGGGCCGGACTCCGTTTGACACCACCTCGGTAATGCGTTTTGTCTCTTCAGCGTCAACATTTACAATTGAGTTGGAGTGAGAGCGGGCAGGGGGCGGCCTGCCGGGCTGCGCTGGCTGAGCCTGCGAGGAAGTCATTTGGAAGTCGCCGCGCGTCCTGCCGCCAGCAGACTCATTCCGCGAGTCGTCTGTCTCTCTCGCACTCATGGGGCGTCCCGTTGTGGTGCGAGAGAGACAGAACGACGAAAACGACTCTCGGAATGAGTCTGCAAGCCGACTGGCCGACGGGGCGTGAGGTGTAGTGGGCGGCCAACAGCAGGCTTCGCTGAACCTACGCACTAAATTGATCCAGGAAGCGGAAGAAGGGGATAAGTCGAGTTGAATCCTTGCACTTTTGCAAGGCCTAAACCTTGCAGGTGGGAGAACAGATGGGCAATGTCATCTAAAGTTAGATGCAAGAGGATGGGACTTGTCTCACCACACTTATTTTTGAACCAAATTTTCACTCTTCACTGGTAAAACTAAAGCGTAACTCTATGCTTGAGTCAAGCATAAAGTTACGCTTGAAGACGTTACGCATGAAATCAAGCATAGGCTAGAAATTCCCCATGCATTTAGATAGGGGGAATCTTGGCAGATGAGCCTGTTACGCTTGATTTCAAGCGTAAACTGATTACGCTTGAAAACAGTGGGTAATACTACGCTTTAGTTTTACCAGTGTTGTTCACTTGATAGACTGATCATCTCGACTTAACCCCTTCTTCCGCTTCGTTGATCAATTGTTATGGACTTTTCGTCCATAACTATTGAACATAAATTACACTCTAAATGTTCTACAGTGAAGATTTTCCATATTATGTTGAAAATGTTCCATATTATGGTGGTGCAGCTGACTTCGTAACATACCATTGAGAATTCACTGTACCTTATAGATATTTTGATGAATTTTGTTGGTATTATGGAGAAAATCTCCACCATAATATGTTGGTGCAGCCTTTCGCCGTAAGACATTTACTGTGTAGGTACAATTTTATAAGTACTTAAGTACAATATGAAATTGTCCCTGATATACGTATAAAATTGTACACACCTTGCGTCTGTACAAATATGGCCATACTAATGGACGCAATTAAAAAAATGAAACATTAGGCTGCGCCGTTGGAGGTTCTCTATTACTAGACCAAAGAAATTGGACAAAATATCTGTGAGGTACAATGAATTTTCGAAGGTAGGTTACAAAGTCAGCTGCATCGCCGTAGGCCTGACACAGAGAATACACTGGTAGAACTGAAGCGTACTTCTACGCCTTTCTTCAAGCGTAGTGCTTACTACGCTCGGCTTCAAGCGTAGTTCTCCACTTTGCCCCTCTCCCGCCTATCTAAATGCATGGGAGAATTTCTTCTCTGCGCTTGACGTCAAGCGTAAAGTCTTCAAGCGTAGTTGTATGCTTGAATGAAGCATACAACTACGCTTCAGTTTTGCCAGTGTAGTCACCATACAATGGAGAATCTTCACTAAAATACTCTTAGAGAGTAGTTGCACGTTACAGTGTAAAGTACAATCGCACCGGGCCTCTGATTCCCATGGAGTCGAAGAGTCGCGCACAAACAAACGCAAAAAGTCGGTGGCCTTTCCAGAGCCGTGTCGTCGCGCTGTCTCTGTCGCACTGGTCGGGCTTTCCTTGGGGGTGCGAGAGAGACAGGCTGCTCCTTGTCATCCCAACTCGCTAAGTCCTTCCTCCTGCCCGCGGCCCCTCGCTGCGACTCGCTGCGACTCGCTGCGACTCATGTACATAATGAGAGGAAATTCATGAGCGAACAAGCAAGCAGATCCTTTCCGCGCGCAGCACCGAGCAGCGCAACGCGGCGCAGCGTCCCGACAGGACCCTCCCTTTTTTTTCCCCTCCAATCCCAGTTTAGATTCGGCTTTACTTTTCCCCAAGTCCCGACAAAACGACTCAAACGGAGCCCCATTCACGGCTGATCACAATAATCTGGCCTAGGCGTACCGTGCCGCGTCGTACCGTGCCCTGCCGAGCAACAGCCCTCGGCTACTTAGGCACGGCTGCCTTCCTGCACAAGGTTGCTCCAATTTTACTTCACATTTGCCTTCTTCGGTTCGCGGCACGGTCCTGGAATGGGCGTCGCTTTGTTGGTCTCTCGGACCATAATGGCTGATTTGTTTTCTGATTTTGCCAAGGAAGGCTGACTCCTATAATACTTCATCATACACGAGCCCAATAATGGAAGACTGATACCTCAGGCACCACTCTCCTCCAGATTCATATAGGGCCCATGCTGGAACGAGGTCTTAACTACCATAAAAAGCCGCATGTGTTTTAGTTTTTAAATGGCAGAGGTTTGTAAAATTGTAGCTCACGGCTCGTTTTAAACTCACTTGAGTAATTTAAAAAAAATACACTGGTAAAACTTAATCGTAGTTATATGCTTCATTCAAGCATACACCTACGCTTGAAAACTTTACGCTTGACGTCAAGCTTAGAGAAGAAATCCTCCCATGCATTTAGATAGGCGGGAGTGGGTCGAAATGGAGAACTACGCTTCTTGAAGCCGAGCGCAGTAAGCACACTGCAATTTGGATGGAAAGACTTCACGCCAAAATATGGCGAGACATTAAAGTCTCGCCAAGATTTGGTCAGACCTGAAAGTCTCGCCCAAATTTGGTCAGACAAAAAAGTCTCGCCACAAAACGGTCATACACAAAAGTCTGACCCCAAAATGGCGAGACTTTTGTGTGTGACCACGGCCTTTAGGCCGTAACTGTCCGGCGCATTACGGCCTTGCGGTGGTGGTCAGACACAAAAGTCTCGCCATTTTGGGGTCAGACTTTTGTGTATGACCGTTTTGTGGCGAGACTTTTTTGTCTGACCAAATTTGGGCGAGACTTTCAGGTCTGACCAAATCTTGGCGAGACTTTTATGTCTTGCCTCTGGAGTGGCGAGAAGTCTGACCTTTGGATTTGTAGTGCACTACGCATGAAGAAAGGCATAGAAGTACGCTTCATTTCTACTAGTGTAATTGTGAAGACATCCACGAAAAATTATACAATCACCTGAATGTAATGCTTGAGATAATACCTACTCTATTATACGTGAAACATAAAATAGTTCGTGCACGGTTCAGGAGAGACAGCACCCCTTGAATTCTGCATATATCCACATTGACGGATCCATCCCTGCCCAAAATAATCTTCTGAATGAAGGATGAAGTGCAGTCCGGGCAGGATCTTGCGGTGACGCTTCTAGAAACGGCTCCTCAAGCAACTGTTACGGTCCGCCTTGACCTACTCGTGGCGGCAGCGCTGTCAAACCAGACCAGGCCACAACTCTCCGCCATTAGACGTGTTAATTTTGCAGCCACACTTCAAGTGTGGAGTGGCTCACAGAGCGCCTGTCTCTGTTGGCATGGCATGGTGCAAACGTAAACCACTCCACTTGAAGTATGGAGACTCTAAACACTGCACGGTAAAACCGGGACCTGGTTTTCACTGGAAGCCTATGGAAGGGACATAGGCGATTTCCAGGGAGTTTTCGGGAAAAAACAGGAACCGTTTTCACCGTGTGCACACCGACTGCAAATTCAACATCTCCGCACTTGTGGAGTTCGCCACACTTGGTTTCGGCCTCGCTGCTGCATTTGCGCACTGCCTGCTCGCTGCACTCGAGGCCCGCTCCCAGAGAGAGAGAGAGAGAGAGAGAGAGAGAGAGAGAGAGAGAGAGAGAGAGAGAGACAGACAGACAGACAGACAGACAGACAGACAGACAGACAGACAGACAGATTCGCGGGCACAAAGAATAATTGACTTGATTAAAAGAACGCTGCCTCGTTCCACAACCCCCATCCCTGCAGACTGACTCCGAGGGCCGCCCTCGTCTCTCTGTCCTTCTCACACCTTTGCGGGACGCCCCACGAGTGCGAGAGAGACAAAGCGATGGAAACGACTCTCGGGATCAACCCCTGCACCTATTTGCTCGGAGGCACCGCGCCGTGGCGAGCTGCGCCGGATCCATCCGAACCATCCCGCGGTCTTCCACCGTAACCTGCCGAAGGCATTGACGGGGTTTGTTGAACAGGCGGGAAAACAAAACGGAATCCCTGGAGGTAATCTGGGAACCCGCATGCACAGTCAAAAGTAAACGAATGATCGGCGGGCAGCTTTTTGTGAACAGAAAGCGCGTCGCCTGATTGCCATCGCCGCTGACTGCCTCTGTGATCGGCGCGGTCGCGTATCTCACATCTGCATTTTAATGGAGCGACCGTCTCTCTCTCTCTCTCTCTCTCTCTCTCTCTCTCTCTCTCTCTCTCTCTCTCTCTCTCTCTCTGTCCCTCTCTCACTCTCTGTCTCTCTGATCACTCGGCTCGTCATCCCGTAATCAGCCCGTGGAATGCCATTTTGCAGGGCCATTTTCGCCGCCTCTCGTTTTCGGGTCGTCGAAAAGGTGGCGGATAACAAGGCCCGCGCTTCGGGCCGTTCGAAACGGACCCCTCCGGGTTTCGGGCTCCACTGGCTGCGCCACTGGACGCCTGATTGGCGGCTGGGGAGAGGCGCGCCTAGGTCGTCTTATTAGGGTGCAGTTTGTTTACTCCGGAAGGGTTGCGCGGCCCCGGTCGGCCGGGTCACTCAGTCGGTGATCGTGTCCGCGGGGATCTACCCCACCGTCTCTGTTCAACTTAACGGCGCCCAATTTTTTTTAGCTGCCCGATTTGCCCCTGCTTGTCCTGCTCGACTGCAGTGTCGAGGTGGTGCACGCCTCTTCATGTTTGTGTACAACTTTGCAGACGACGTTGCAGTTTTTTTTTTTTGTGTGGTTGAACGTTTTGCACAGGTTTCCGCAAAAAAATTGTAACAAAAACAGAACCGTAACAAAAAACATTGAGTGTGTAGAGCGTGTTTTAGAGTGGTGTCGGGATGGCGATGGCAGTGGTGAGAGCACCATCGGATGCTCAGGGGCGTAATTAGGCGGGTCGAAAGGGGGGGGGGGGGCGAATGTTTGCTAAGTTGCCTACCTTCAAGGAGCCTGTGTCTGATAGGTAATTTTTAGGGACGAGGTTTGGGGAGGGGGGGCTAAATTCAAAACAACGTTACAGAAAATTGAGGGGTTGTTACAAAGTTTGAAGAGAATTCACTTTATTCTACTTTTGTTTGGACTCATAGCGAGATTCTACACTGAAAATCAAATAGTGATACATCTCACTCTCTGAGGGATGAGACGTAACTGTCTCACCGAAAAAATGGTGATACTAAAATGTATTTTCGAAAAAATAGTCGTACACGCATGTATCACCGAAAAAAAGGTGATATTTCCCCAGGAAAACAAGGGCCAATCTCGCGGATGTCTCACCATTTTTTCGGTGATACTTTTTTGTACGACCCTTTTTTCGGTGCACTCTAAAAAAAATCAGTACAGAATTTTGCAACATGGTTACGCAGCTTTTTCAATAACATGTGTTACAGAAATTTGTATCACGATGGATACAATTTTTTTCTTTGTAACTTGGTTACAGAATTTCGTAACGGTTACTAAATTTGTAAACAGTCGTTATTCTTCCAAATCAAGCTTCAAAATGAGAATTTTGTTCGAACGTAGTCTCCGTGGGTCTGATTGAAGGTCCTTATGCCATCCTTCGAGTCACAACTTTCCCAGATGTACTCTGAGAAGTCGGGAATCGAACCTCAAACTCTGGGTTGGCGGCCCGCCACGCTACCAACTGCGCTGTGCGGACGCCGTGGAGGGAGCGGCGCAGGTAGCCGGTGACCTGAGGCGCGCGTGGTAAGGGACGGAGGCCTTGCCAGCCAAGCATACACGAGACTGAATCTCTTATTCAGAGTCGGGAAAAATAAAAGCACATGAAAACTCTAAGTTTAACTTGTCTCTATGGGCACTGCTGTTCAATTTTGCCGTTAAAACATTATGTTTCAATCTCTGAGACAGAATTTAGTATCCAGTTACAATTTTCTGTATCAGTCATGTTACAAACATAATATTGTAACCTTCATGAAACAAATTTCTGTATCAAGCTCCAAAATGATTCATTTTTCTGTAACCGGCACATCTGATACAAAATTCTATATCACTTATACAAATATTTGTAACCAATGCAGGTGATACAAAATCCTGCATCAAAAATGATACAAAATTCTGTAACTTTCTTTAGAGTGTGATACATGCGTGTACGACCATTTTTTCGGTGATACATTCGTGTACGACCCTCTTTTCGGTGATACATTTTGTATCGCCGAAAATTGGTGAGATGTCTCACCCTTTGAATTGCAGTGTAGAATTAGACAGCTCACAGCGAGCGAAGCGAGCCAAAAGCTATAAATGCTTAACTGTCTGAAACGTTGTTTCCGAGTCCTACAATGGGGAAGACTTTTTCGTCTAGAAGGGCTGGCACACTTGCTTCCCCCCACTTGCCACGGAGCCGAAATTTAGAAGAGGCTTCCTGTTGCGAGCGAAGCGAGCTAAAAGCTATAGCCTTGTTGAGCGGGAAATGTTATAACTTGGGGTCTTAGTCCTAGGATTCCAGGAGATTTTAAACATTACCAGGTACATATTTTCTGTTGGCCAGACAAACAAATGGTTGAAAATACGTTGCACACAAATTTTCTTCCCGGCCTAAGATGGCTAAGGATCTAAGAGGGCATTACATATATCAGTCATAAGGTACCTCAATCCGGTTTATTTGCCAGCGGAGAGAACCCAGAAGCAAGTTACCTCCAGCGAGCGAAGCGAGCTAGAAGCCAATGCCTAAGTCCAAAATGCGAGTTGTTCGGGCCAGGGCCATGCTAAGGGACGATTCCTGACTAACTGCTATTTCTTGGGCCAATCGGACCCAGTAAGAGCAGTACTTTTGGCTCCCTTCGGGGGGGGGGGCATAATTTTCAAACTCTTTAGATCTCTACGCGAATAAATAGTTTGTAAGGAAATTACGGAGTAGTTTCTTTGCGAGCTAACGTATGCTCAAAATACCTTGCAAGGCCTAAAATATTTTACAAGGCTTCGAGAGTGCATACCGGTGAAACAAAGGCGGCATAAAAACAACGCCCTTAAGGTTGTACCTTTGGAGGAGCATCAAAATTTTGTATAGAAGTTCTACACTAATATTCACGCCCCACCAAGGGCATGGTTTTTATGCCTTTGTCTCGCCAGTGTGACAAACGTTAACAGCTTTGTTCAACCGCATTAATTTTACTTGAACAGGAAGCTCAAAATACTGCCTTCATCTTTGTCGTCCCACACTGCAAATCCGGTGGTAAGTTTACTTGCCACAAATTTGGCAAGCCGTTTTGAATGCCAAAATTTGGCAAGCTTGGCTCGGAAAGTCCTCCAAGCTTGCCAAAATTTGGCAAGCTTGGCCCGGAAAGTCCTCCAAGCTTGCCAAAATTTGGCAAGCTTATGAATTTTTCCGTCTAAAGCTTGCCAAAGTTTGGCATTCAAAACGGCTTGCCAAATTTGTGGCAAGTAAACTTACCACCGGATTTGCAGTGCAGAATTATTTTTGAATTTTTCAAATATTTTTTTGTCAAATTGCCATTTATGCGTTCTCGCGGCTGCGGCGCGCGTTTTGGCCGCTTAATTCCGCGCACGTCCGGCCAGCGCGCTGCGGCGCCTCGTTACCCCTTTGTCTGCGCCCCTCCTGTCTCTCTCGCACTCACAGGCGCCCCCTGCAGGTGCGAGAGAGACAGAGCGACAGCTCTCGGAATCAGTCAGCTGCCCGCCCCTGCCTCCTTGTCTTTGAATCGCTCCTTTCTCTTCTTTTTTTTTCGGCTCCTTAAACTGTCTCTGCCCAATCAGGCGTCATTCATTGTGTTTGTCCAGGGAAGGCCGGGGAAGGCTGACCTGCATGACAAACGGGACGAACCCTTTGCCTTATCTTATCAGGCGACCCTTCCAAAGCAAAGAACACGGCGGGGCGGCCGAGGGCGCGGAGGGCGCGGAGGGCCGGGCGGCTGGAGGGCTCCGCCAAGGACGCCGCCAAAGAAGTGGCCTCTCTGCGGCCGGGAGGGATGTCCGCCAAGTCGGGACGACAGCGCCACTTTTATTAAATACCGAGACTCGTGAATTTTGATGACCGCGCGGCCGTAGCGGCGGCCAGTCCCTCCCCAGTCGCCGTGGCCCGCGGCCCGCCCTGGAGGTGGCCAGGAATGCTTTGGCCGGCGGTCAGCGCGGGCCTCGGCTTGGGCCGGCCGCGCGCCGCCGCCGCGGGGGGCCGAGTCCAAAGCATACGCGGCCTACGCCCGCCCCGCCCCGCCCCGCCCCCCCCGCCCCGCCCCGTCCCGCCCCGCGCGGCGCGTGCTTCGCGTGTGCGCGGACCGCGGGTGGCGCCGTTTGAAGCTCTGCCCTCTCCTTTCCGCCCCTGTCACTGCCGCATCCCGATTGATTCGACCAGTGACTCGATTCCTCGATTTCCGGGGGAGTGGGTTCGGTCGCATACCTGATATCGGGCCGGCCCGGCTCCCCCACGGCGAATGAAAGGGCAGAAGGGTTGCCGCGCGGGCGGGCTGTCAGACCGTCATGGTGGCGCGGCGCTGTGCCGTGGCCCTGCCGGCTGGCTGGCGCCGTCCTGGCAATCCAATGCGGGTAAAGCGGACACCTGTCAAGCTAAAGCGTAGGATTGCCCGCTGCTTTCAAGCGTCATAAGTTATTACGCTTGAAATGAATTGTAATGTGTTCATCGGCAAGGAAAGCAGAGTCCACGTCTTCGTTTTACCGTGGGACGCTGATGATGATGATGATGGCGCAGACACACGGGGGGCACTCACAGTAAATGTCTTACGGTGAAAGGCTGCACCAACATAATATGGTGGAGATTTTCTCCATAATACCAACGAAATTCGTCAAAATCTCTATAAGGTACAGTGAATTGTCTATGGTATGTTACGAAGTCAGCTGCACCACCATAATATGGAACATTTTCACCATAATATGGAGAATCTTCACTGTAGAACATTTAGAGTGCTCCCGTATGCAAAGTTGTCAGCAGGACACAGCATAGTGGACCGCTAATTAGTGCTAATGCCATTGCCATGTTGGCTGTTCGGCCCTGACGTCGCGGCCCATGACGTCACGGCAGCCCACAGCCGGCCGGAGAGAGGGCCGAAGTGCATTCAGACAGATCAGGTTAGCGGGCCGAGGGGTGGCGCGGCATGGCGCGGCCGAGTGAAGGGAGGCGAAAGCCATGCGAATGCAGGCCAGGGGGCCCTGCGCAAGGAGGGCTGCATAGCAGGAGTGGATCCAGAAAGGGGGAGGGGCTCTCGGAACTTGTCCCCTGGATACGCCCCAGGGCTGCAGGCGCAGGCTGTGCTCCTGTGCGCAGTGCCAGAAGACCAGTGGAGGCGGCCAAAACTCTAAACGCGTTTTGAGCTCCAGAGTCGCTAGACAGGACTCGAACCGTGACTCCACCAATGGATTCCTCGTTCGGAGAGCAATCCATTGATGGGGTCACACGTTCGGTTCGGGTCCCATTTAGTGACTTTGGAGCTCAAAACCCGTTTGGGATTTTGACCGCCTCCACCGGTCTTCTGGCCCACTGTGCCGCGGCTCAAGGCCCTCGCTATCCAAGGTGCCTCGCCGTCCCTGCAGGCTGCCGCAGTGGCCGTCCACCCCGAGGGCGCCCCGCCGCCCCCCGCCGCCCCCTGCGCCCTTCGCCACCCCTCGGCCGTCCTTGAAGCGAAAGTGAAAGCCACGCCCTTCGCGCCGCTCCGCCAATGGCGCCGCGCTCGTTGCAGCGACCCCCTTCCCCCTGCCTCGCGATGTGGGCCTCTGGGGGCCAAGAGAGGGCAGCGCAGACAACTTCCGGATAGGCCGCCGTGCCGAAGGTTGACTCAGTTTCAAACACTGTTTTAAAGAATCTTCTGAGAGCACTGATTGGGGGAAAACTGCATCTTATCTTCTGCAAACTCCAAAACCTCCTCGAGTTTCTGACTGGTATAGAGAAAAACACATCTTTTTGGAAAACCACCGAATCCTCCGCAAATTTCCGCGATGGAGCTGGGGACCGTTAGGCACGCACTTTCCAAGATACTACAATTTATTGGCTGAGCGATAGCGAAGCCCTTGCCGTGTTTGGGCGCACCAAAAACTGACTGGTCGTGCGTCTGTCTGTCTGTAACTCACTCACGTTTCTCAGCAACTACTGAACGAATAGTATCCAAACTTCACACCTGATGTCTCCTAAACATCCTCCAGGGGGAGTTTATCTTAGATCAGCAATTATCATAGTTTGAAATATTCAAAACACCGTTTTGAACTAGGTTATTAGCGTTGTTAGGTTGGTAGCACCGTGTGGCCGACCAATTTCTCATACCGGCTGCCGCGCTTGCAAGCCGTCTGCAAGACGGGACGGCACTTTTGCAAATAAACAAACTGAAGAGCAGAGGGGCTCCGAAATAGGTTCTGAGTTACTTTCTTAATATTCAAGAATGATTGAAACCCTTCCGGAATGTCAACAGAGGAAAATACGAAAACTGAAAGTGAGAATGGTTTGCGTGTTTCGTACTCCTCTCCCCCTCTCCCGTCACGGGGGAATCTTCCTTCAGGTCAGTGCACTGTGAGTGTAGTTGTGGATTGTAAATAGAATATTTCCTTTGCCTTTTACTTTGTATGCATCTACTGATTTTGTTTCCTCTGATAACATCTTTATTTTTAAATAACGTAGTCAATCAAATCAGGTAAATGCATGAATAACTTCTGTTGAAATTAGAAGATATGTTAATTGTCTTGGTTTGACTCGGGAAATGTCATTCTATTGCAATGCTGCAAGTAACATAAATATTCTAGTCCTAACATCTATTGATTAAAAGAATCAATATATAGATGTGTATATTTAATGCTAACAGATTTTCAATTGATATTGGGTTTAAAGAGACGATTCAGGTTTTGAGCGGTGAGTGACTTGGCAATCGGATTTAATGTGACGATTCCTTTCACTTCACCAAAGTTTGTGTCCGGTAACTGGAACTTAGTATTGGTAATGATTTGGCTCTCTGAACGTTAGCCCAATACCCAATGTTAATACTATACTGTCATCTTTTACTCCAAAGATAAAATATCCCAAGACACGAATAAGATGAATCATGTTGGCGTATTGAGCAACAAGTGGCCTCAGCATTGGACTTCATGAGACGATTCACTGAATTTGACAAAACTTGATCTCCGTCAAATGCTTCAGATCAGACTGCCCAAAAGTGAGTCACTTAATATAAACTATAATTACATATTCCAGTCTATATTGTTTAATTCACTGGTTGAAAATGAAAGAATGACAAAAGGCTTCTCAAATATAACCAATAAATTTGTGAGTTCATTGGTTTGAAGAAAAATATAAATCGAATAGTGACTCAAGCAGACAAGTAGCCAAGTAAGCGATTCAATGCTGGCAATAAAATGTTACTCGAGTGAAGGAATCGCAGTGGTTAGGCATCACGGTATTGGTGACGACAAAGGGTGATCCATGAACGCAGACCCATACTTTACCCATTATAGATCAATTTAGTATCTATATTTTTCAATTGAAACTCATATTGATTCTTGCAGTTTTTGGAGTGCTGATCATGAAAATCACTTCCATTTCTACTCCAGACTTATATTTTCATCTCAAATTAGGTCATTTTGGATCAAAATTCTCAGGTCAAGTTTAATATCGTTTCCTGCAGTGTTTGGTGAGCTGAACTCAAAAATAACTTCCAAATTTTTCCCAGACTCACGCTTTACCGAATTTTGACCAAATTTGGCCCAAAATTTTTGAATTGAGTTTGATGTTGATCCTAGTAGTTTTTTGTGTGCTGATAATGAAAATCACTTCCATTTTGACTCCAGACTTATATTTTCATCCCAAATAAGGTCATTTTGGATCAAAATTTTCAAGTCGAGTTCAATATTGTTTCCTACAGTTTTTGGTGTGCTGAACTCAAAAATGACTTCCGAAATTTTCTCAGACTCACGCTTTACCGAATTTTGACCAAATTTGGCCCAAAGTTTTTGAATTGAGTTTGATGTTGATCCAAGTAGTTTTTTGTGTGCTGATAACGAAAATCACATCCATTTTGACTCCAGACTCACATTTCACGCAATATGAGCCCATAAGTTGCATATTTCGTCAACTTTAACCAAGTCTGAAGTGCACAAACTAATTCGCATCGCTCAGCCACACTACGCGCCCACACTAAACGGCGCGTACCCCTAGTTTTTAACACCCATTTAGAGCAATATTAATCAGTACAGTGTGCGGCGTGGTGTCTTTTCGGTATTACTGTCAGCATCGATGGATGAGAAGGGAAACTACTCTCCATGATTCGGGAGCCGGGTGCAACTCGATGAAATGGAGGGCAACTAGAGGGGGTCTACGAACGCGTCGTGCCGCGCCGTGCGTTCCCAAATGTTTTATGAGGAATCGGCCCGAATCAGGAGAGCACAGTGAGAAACGGTTCTTTCATGATGAGGCAGTAAAAACACTTTAAACTTTTTTTTTTGGGCGGGGGGGGAGGAGGGGAATTCAACTACTTAAACCACTAAAAGTATATTTTTAATTCGACTTAGACTCACATCACCGTGATACGGACACTTTCCTGCGTCGTTTCAAAGTCCGTTTCTCCTCTCACTGGCGGCTAAATTTTTGATGCGTTATCGCTACGCCGCGTAGCGCTCCATGCGCGTCCTCCTCGTACTTCCCGCAGGCTGTCTCTCTCGCTCTCACAGACCTCCGCGTCGGACCCGTGCGAGCGAGAGAGACGGAGCGATGCGTCCTGCGTCACGTCGCTGCCGTTGTGAGGATTCCTCAAGTGGCAATCACATTTCGGAGGGATTGTCGCGCTGCTCGCCCCGTCCTCGTCGCGGTGCCATGGCGGTGCGAGTGGCGGAGCGAGGCGGGGTGCCAGAGAGACGGTAGCGACGAAGCGCTGTGGCATCAAGCGGGAGGGCGCAGGTGCGCGGTTGTCTCGCCCCGCTGCCGAGACGAGTGTCCCGCTCAGGAAGAACTAGCACACGGTAAAAACGGTTCCCGGTTTTCCCAGGAAAACCCTCCCCCTGGAAATCGCCTATGTCTCTACCGGGTCCTGGGAAAACCAGGTACCGTTTCTACCGTGCAAGTTGAAAAGGAAGCTGCGCTTGCCGGCAAGGCCACCGCCTCGGCCACCGCCGACCAAGGCACTGCGTCTGCACAGCGATTACGCTCACGAGTCGAGTCAGTGTTCTTACCACTCCTCCACACTGTCAAACCAAACGCGGAGACCTCCACACTTTCCTGGTGTGGAGTTATTGTCAAGTGGGGAGTAAGCTCACAGAGCCCCTATCTCTTTAGCATGGTTCAAAGGTGGAGAACTCCACACTTGGAGTGTGGCGACCACGGTGAATACGGTTCCTGGTTCTCCCAGGAACTCCCTGGAAATCGCCCATGTTTCTACTATAGGCTTCCTGGGAAAACCAGGTACCATTTTTACCGTGACTGCAAACTCTGCACTTCCAAGTGCGGAGACTGCACCTTCGCATTTCAAGTGTGGAGTTCTCCACTCTTGGTTTCACAGTGGCAATGGTGCTCCATTTCGCGTGCCGAAATTTGGCCACCTGGGCCCGGCTCAACCTGCCAGAACGCCAAAATTTGCGAGGGGTCGTCAACTCACATCGCACGTGTACGAAGTAATACAGTAATATATGGTAATATACGTCCGATATTACCGTTTTTAGGCCGATTTTTCATGTTACCTAGCCCCGTATTATTTAGTAATATTTTGGGTTTTGGCGGGAATATAAAATTTTTACAATAAATAAGTTTGTACAAGTAATATGCAAGTTGACAACCCCTCGAAAATTTTGGCACTTCGGCGACCTGCGACGCAAAATTATAGCTTCTCTGAGGAAGGGTCCGGGGACAGAAGGCCAAATTTCGATTTGATGCAAGGAGCGCCGCCACTGGAGTCAGCAAGCAAACTAGTCGTGTGGCGCGGGCTGCTGGCTTCCCAATGCAGAATCCTTTAAACATGTGGCGAGATAAGCTGGAGGCGTCGGAGGGTCTCGGAGGCCCTCGCAGAGCCTGCGAGGGCATCCATCCATTCCCACGCCTCGCGGCTCGCGGTTCGCGCCACCCGCTCCGCCCGCGGCAGCGCCATGCGTGCAGGCGGCGCCGTGGCTGCGAGGCAGCGCGGCTTAACCCTTCCTTCCCACTTAGCGCACTCGAGGCTCCGGTTTAACGGTTTGCCTTCGCCTCCGCCGTGTTTTGCGCAATAAAATTAAGCGCGTCCCCTAAACGCGTGTGTGTGAGCGCGCGCCGGGGAGGCGTTGGGAAGAGGAGGCACCCAGGTCTTGCCTCCACTTTTTGCGTAGGGCGGATTGTACTGAGTTCTCGCGATCGAGGCGGCAGCGAAAACTCAGAGGCGACTCAGAGGTTTTAGTTTCCTGTCGGAGTATAGGTTGTGCAAACATTCTGGTCCCACACTGTGTTACCCCCCTCTCACCTAAGAGCAGAAAGGGATTTAGGAGGCCGGGCCCAAGCGACGTGACAGGTGCTGACCTCTTAAAACTCCCGTCCTGTCATTATCATCATCATCACGCTGAAAACCTTACGAGGTATTTTGAGCATACATTATACAAACTAAATTACTTTGTTATACGAAGAAATAGTTCGTAATTTACGAAGTATTTCCTTTGTAAGCTTACGTATGCTCAAAACACTTTGTTACCACAAACTGCTTTTCTTTGTAAGGCCTAAAATAGTTTGTAAGGTCTTCTCAGTGCATCCTTATCAGCGTTGTTAGGTCTCAACAGACCTTCAGAACTCGAGTGAGTAACTAGACAGCAAACCTCAAATGCAGGCAGTGCCTGAATTATTTCAAATTTGACAATTAATTTTATTATGTTATACGTATTGTAAAAACTATTTTTAAGTATTTTGGAGTTATAGTAACGTGGCGGAAGCCCTGACTCTTATTCAAAACGTTCACTAATTCATGTCAAGGCCGCTCTCTCGAAGGCACCGGGAGGGTAGCTGGGAAGAAAAGCTATTTTTACCGAACCTTCGCAAAGCCTGTAATCCCTTGCGAGAAAGACGACAGTCTCGATGGCGTGGAGCACAGCGGCAAAGCGCCCTTGTTCGGCCAGGGCTCGGAACCCGAAGCCCCGAGAAAATGGTGGACGTGTGAACGGTGAACCAAATTGGCGGGTGTCTGGGTGGCGCCGAGCCGGCGGCCTCCAAGATTATCCAGGAACATCGACGGTGACAGACGTGGCAGGGCACCTGGCGCGCGAAATTCGGGGAGAGGAGGCTTGGTGGCTTCGTGGAAACAGCGGCAGACGCGGGCAGACGCCGTGATGAAAAACGTGTCTTTCCCCAGCAAGAAGGCCCCACGACGGTAGCCTTGGGGCCAAACCTTCCCTTTACACAATGGGCCAGAAGAACGGTGGAGCTGGCCAAAATTCTAGACGCGTTTTGAGCTCCAGAGTCGCTAAATGGTACTCGACTCGAACCGAACGTGTGACCCCACAATGGATTGCTCTCCGAACGAGGAGTCCATTTTTGGGTCACACGGTCGGTTCGAGTCCTGTTTAGCGACTCTGGAGCTCAAAACGCGCACTGTTAGAAGAGGGTTCGACTTTCGAACCCACCTTGGCTCGAAATACGGCCTTAAGTAGGATCGAACCCATCTCGGTTCGAAAATCAGACGGGGTGGCCGATACATGCAGGGTTCGATATTTTGACAAGATGAGGGTTCGATTTTCGGCTCTGGTAGTGTTCGATTTTCGGCTTTGTAGGGATTGAGCTTCGCTGAGACAAGTGAATTATCAAACTTGACCAAATTGACATTTGCTTACAGATTTAGATTTGTCTCGAGAAGACAAACAAAAAATGTCAAGACATGTTATGGGTTAAAATAGAAAATAGAAGAGTTATTGGATTTTTAGAGTGCAAAAATAGTAAAAAAGACATTAGAAGTTGAATAACTCTTTCATTTTTCATTTTAACCCATGATATGTGTTGACATTTTTGGTTTGTCTACTTGAGACGAATCTAAATCTGTAAGGTGATGTGTGTTCGGTCAAGTTTGCTAATTGACTCCAGGCGCTGCCGTACGAAAGACCGCAGAGCCGAAAGCCGGCGAAGCGGTCAAAAATCGAACCCCGCGTCCGAAAATTAAACCCCACGGGGGTTCGATTCTACTTAAGCCCGATTTTCGACCCGGGCGAGAATTGGGACCGCCTTTCCACGGTTCGAAAATCGAACCCCCTTCTAACAGTGCGTCGAGCGTTTCGGCCGATCCCACCGGTCTTCCGGCAAATCCCCTAGTGAAACGAGTAAATATATTCTATATTTATCTTTATTATTTCACATTTAAAATTAAATAAATCCTTATTACCTCATTAAATTTAAACTTATTTAAAGTGAATATAGAGTGCATTTAGAACAGGACTTAGCCAGTGAGGCAACCTTTTATTCCACTTTATTTTCCCTTTCCCAAAGATGAAATAAATTTCCAGAAAATTACTGGTAAATATACTAAAATTTCTCCTTATTTAATTTCTTTTTTTAAAATTTTGGGTTTAAATTTAGAGTTATATGAAATTAAATTAAGTATTAAATTTAATCTAAACATGCGGCCCAAATTTAATCAACTTGGGTCAAGGTCTTAACTTGAGTGGTCAATATCAGACATCACGGTCACGTGGCATGTGTGTCGTACTTCAAAAATTCATGCTCCGAAGGCGCATTGGCCCCGTCATGGAGTGTCAGCTCCCTTGAACTTAACACGATACAGTCGGAAGGGTGCGGCAGCCTAGTTCAGTTGGGAATGCTAGCCAACACCGCGAGCTAAGGGATAGAGTTCGACTGTGGCGCCATCTAGCGGAGTCGCAGGAATAAATTTTAAACCCAAATTTAGGTTATCTTAAGAAGTGCTATGTATGTTACTTTTAGTGTGATAAATTTAATCCTTATTTAGCTGCAAAGTCTAAATAAACGTTAAATTTAGAAACAAATTTAGTCCAAAATATATCTAGAAATTCGACATACATTATATTTGCGCCATATTCAGCTGCATATTTGATGCAATTTAGTCCTACTTAGTGCTTGGAATGACATTTGGAACAAATTTAAGGACATGTATGTTTAAATTTCAGCGGAGTTATTAAATTTAAGTTATGTTTATGATAAATTTAACACAACATACTAAAGCTCAATTATATTTAAAGTAAATAAAAATTATATTGTAATAAATATACATTTATTTAATATAAAATTTATCGTTTCACTAGGGTCCACTGTGCCTCGATCCAGGCGGCGGAGGGGCTCGGCCATCTGTGGCGAGCGCGGCGCGGCGCCGTGGGAAGCTGGGCTGCTTATCTCCTTGGCCGCGTCCCGGACGGACGGTCCTGGATCCCCCCCCCTCTCCCCCCGGGCCCACGTCGAACCGGACGGACATGACGCCGCGCGTAGCCCTCAGACCAGCACAAGTAATTTGTGTTTGTTTCGTTTCTTTCTTTTCCAAACAAGGCCGCAATCAAACGAGATGCGCACTGCTCACTTTTGTCGCCGGCGGGCTTGGCCCGGCCTGGCCAAGACGTCGGTGAGGCACTAATTAGTGTTTGCGCCAGTGTGTCAACAAGCAGGACGGCGTGGATCACGAAATCGCTCTATGGAATGCTGATCCACGCGTCGGAGTCGCTGGAGACGTCGGCGACAGCACTGCCTCGCCGGCAAACATTTCATTAGAAGGCTCAAAGCGGCGCAAGCCTTCTTCTCCGTCAATTAAAAGTACGACAAGATGACGGCGTCCTCGTCTTCCTCGGTCAACACGGCGCGCGCCACGCCATCGACGGTCTCACCTTGACGGGCTGCCTTCCTGTCGCGTGCTGCCTGCCTGACTGCCTGCCTGCCTGCCTCGACTTGCCGCACACGCATTCATCGGCAGGGGCGGGGGACGTTTTAATAACCTGCGAAGCGTGATCTTAAGCAAAAGTAAATTAAGATCCCTCCGCTGCTCGCCTTTGCCGCGTCGGCCCTTCCAGGCCCCGCCAGGCCCTTCTTACGCGCGTCGTCTTTCCCCCTTGACGCACACAGTCACGCTCGCACACACTCCAACTTTCAAATCCGCGCCGCGCCCCTCGCAAGACAAGGATTTCCTAAAGAGGGCAATAATCACGCCAACCGCGCCACGTCGCGGTCTGTCTGTCTGACTTCAACTGTCTGTGTGTCTGCCTGTGGGGATCCGAAACGCTCACAAGCCGCGGTGCACCTGACTGACTGCCCTGCATTGCTGCCCTGTACAGCGAACGTTAATCGGAGCACTCCATTTTTATTATTCTCCTGATGGTTGTGTGAGTTTTCGAGTTTCGAGATGTCTGTCTGTCCCTCTGTCTCTTTATTCGTTTTGTGTCTGTCACTGAAATCCTCGGTGAAATCCAAAAGTTCGCAAGCCGCGCTGCACGCCTTGCCAATCGCCACGTGTGCCTGTGTGTGTGTGTGTGTGTGTGTGTGTGTGGTGTGTGTGTGTGTGTCGAGGGGGAAACGACTGAGAAATTTTGTGTACATCGGATAGGGATAACCCCGGATAACCCGCGGATTACCTTCGGATTACATCGAAAAATTTCCAGGATTACCATTGGATTGCGCCGGATTACCCCGGATTACCTCAGAATTTCCCCGGATTACTTCAAAATTTCTGGTTATCCGGATAGCGGATAACCAATTTGCTGTACATCGGATAACCAAAGTCGTTTCCCCCTCGGTGTGTGTGCACCGAACGTTAATCTGAGCACTCCATTTTTATTATTTCACGATGTGTGTTTGTGCGTGTATATTTGTGTTTCGAGATGTCAGCCCGTCCGTCTGTCTGTCAGTCTGTTTGTGCGTATACGTGTGTGTGCGCATGTTTTGAGGTGTGTGTGCGTGCGCTCCCCGTGGGTGTACGCATGCATGAGGTAAATCGCCGTGGCGCGCGCACACACAGACACACACACGTGCAGGGCCCGGCAGGGCCGCACGAGGCTCTGCGGCTAGACTTTTCAACTTTTCTCTCTGTGGCTTCGTCAACCGTGTAATGCATACCCGCGTCACTGTGTACTCTGCGAAGGGGGAAGAGGGCGAGGGGTGGATTCCATCTGCCGCTTCCTTGTCTTCTTCTTCTTCTTCTTCTTCTTCTTCTTCTTCTTCTTGATCTTTTTCTTTTTCCTCTTCTTCTTCTCTTACTTCTTCCTCTTCTTCAACTTCTGTATCTTCTTCTTCTCCTCGTCGTTTTCTTCTCTATCTTCTTTTTAAGCGGTCTTGCTACCGCTTCTAGCTCTGCATCCAATCCCACTCATCCCATCCCATCCCATCCATCCATCCATTCAGCGCGCTCGGAGGGGACTGCATGGTCGTGTTGGTCGTCGTCGTCGTCTGTCGTCGTCCTGCGCCGCCACGCCGCACCGCCTCGCCGCGCCAGTCCCCACTCCCCACAGCTACCCCCTTCCTCCTTGCCCCCTCTCTGCTAGAGAGCTCAGACGGGCGGACACTTCGGACGACATTTCTAGTTCGCTTTGGAGCCGCTAGTAGCGCCACCCGTATCAAACTGGCGGTTGGCTAACGAGAGCAGATAACAAAATAGTCCAAAACAGCTAAAACAACGGCAATCTTCGGGTAGAAGTGCCTGTCCGATGCCGCCACAAATTTTAGGCATTCCAGTATCATGCGATTCGTTGCGGGCACGGGCTCTCTAAATTCGAAGTTTGTCAGCGTGGACAGCCGGACAACCCGGTGTCCGACCCGGCCCGTCCGACACACCTCGGGCCGGGCCGGGTCGGGCTCGAAGCTGCCACGCACTCGGGCTCGCCAAACGCGTCGGTGTCCGCCCGTCTGAGCTCTCTACTCTCTGCCCGGCCTCCCCTGCCGGGCCACGGCAAGACCGCTTTGCTAAGCTTGCCTTGGCGGAACTTTTTTTCTTCTTTTCCGTTCTTCTTTTCCCTTTTTTCATCCTTTTTGTCTTCTCTTTTTTATCATCATCATCATCATCATCATCATCATCATCATCATCATCATCATCATCATCATCATCATCATCATCATCATCATCATCATCATCATCATCATCATCATCATCATCATCATCATGTTGTTCTTTCTTCTTCTTAGGATGTTCCATAATCCAAGGAGCTGCTCTACAAATCAAAGAGTGTACATGGTACGCTCTAACTGGAGCATGCCTGCAAGCACGCTCTAACTAGCGTATGCCTGCCAAGCATGCACTAACCAGTGCATACATGCCATGTACACGATAACTGAAGCGTACATTTACTGCATAAGGGATAGGGAGTTTTCTGCATCAGGAAGCGTGTACATGGCATGTATTCACTTGTTAGTGCATGCTTGGCAGGCATGCGCTAGCTAGAGCGTGCTTGCAGGCATGCTCCAGTTAGAGCATACCATGTACACTCTTTGATTTGTAGAGTGGACAACGGACGACCTTGGCCAGTTTTTCATCCAAGGCAAAGAACCAGGGCAAAACCACGGCGGCCGTGGCGCGTGGATCGCAAGAAGTCGCTTTGTTCTCCTCTTGTTTTGGGGAAGCGTCGATCGGAGTGAAATTAATCCACTTTGGAATTAATGGGAGCGACCGCCACCGCGCCGCCATCGCCGCGGCCACTCCGCGGGGACGGCTTTGTCCTCGGCACTGCTTTTTTTTTTCCTTTTTTTGCGAAGGCTGTGTCTCTTTCAATTTTATTTTTTTCGAGTCTTGTGCCCGTTTTTCCCCAGTGTGTACTTACGTTTAAGGGATTTTCCGTGAGGTGATGCAAGGGGACGGGGCCGAAAAAAAGGTGCGTATTTCATCAAGAATATCCAATTTGGAGCCGCGGGTAAATAACGGGCAGAATGAATTACCAAGGAGGAGGCCAGTCGACTGATTCCGGGAGTTGTTTCCGTCGCTCTGTCTCTCTCGCACTCATGGGGGGGTTCCCTGTTGTAGGTACGAGAGAGACAGAGCGACGAAAACGACTCCCGGAATCAGTCTGCAGTCCGTCATAATGCGATAGGATAGGATGGGAGAGGATAGGGGCCCGGCCAGGCACAGCCAGCAGACTGATCCCGAGAGTCGTCTTCCTCGCTCTGTCCCTCTCGCACCTGTACGAGACGCTTCACGAGTGCGAGAGAGGCAGAGCGACGAAAGGCGACACTCGGAATCAGTCTGCAGGCTCGGCCAGGACGTGCGACAGCCCTGGCAAAAAGGCGCATATTAAATTTAATAAATAATTAATTTGTAATTAATTAATTTTTTATTAGAGTTGACTTTAATTAAATTTTGTTAAATGCTAATTAAATCTTGTTAGTGGCCAAGAATAGAGCTATCTATGAACATGAATAGACTAATTAATAGGTCAGGCTGAAATGAAATTTAATTATTTTTAATATGTAAATAATAAGTTTTAATTATTTTTAATTAAATTTATAAGCGCTAATTAGAGCTTTATTAAGCTGTAGTTTAATTAAAACACATGATTTAATTAAATCCCTACCCACGTTAATGAAAATGTTGCAAACCAGTAAGGGAATCAGTGTTGAGATCTGCTATTTGAGTGTGAGACGGCATTCTCCATGGCCGCCCAATTCTCAAACACTTGTGTGTCAGAGGCAAGTCTAAAAATCACATCACACATCCTTGAGCGCGATGGAGGAAAGTGAATAGCCTGCGCGACTAGTGCATGTGGCGATGTGAGTCAACACCGCGAGCTAAGGGACTAAAGTAGACCTCAGCGCCATCTAGCGGCGGACAGACTTTTATTAAACTTAATTAAATCTTGCAGGGGATAAAACCATAAAGTTCCTTCAAAACCCCACTTACTCGAGAGAGGATTTTTAAAGACGAATATGACTCGACACTCTTGTTTGTCACCGGACTTTTCAAAGAAACCTTTGGGTATCCCCCACTTTAAAATTAAATACATAAAGTCTTTATTAAAAAAGATAATAAAAAGCTAACAAATGTTTATTAAACCCCCTTTTTTAACAAGTTTTAATCAACATTTAAAAAACCCTTTTTTAAACGGTACTTGTTTAAAAATTTAAATTTAAAGGGCAATAAGCACCCGTGATAAAATTAATTAAAACACAGCCCCTAATAAAAAAAAAATTAAGAATTTATCAAAATTTATTAAATGTTAATAAAAGTTTTTTACGAGGGAGTCTTATTGTTCTCGCCCTCGTGATCAAAAAAGACGGGAAGCTGCGAGGGAAAAAAAAGGGCCAGAGTGAGAGAACAGAAGGACAGAAAAAAAAAAGAAGTCTGGGGCGGGAATGCCTGTGATTGCCGCTCGCTGATGAAGTATTGACTGCCCCGCACATCACCTTGCCTTGTTTCTCTCCCTGTTTTTTTTTTTCTTTTTCGTTTCTTTTTTGTCGTGCGACCAGCGATCGCCTCTTAAAGCGCCATCGCCATTGTCGTGTTAATTCGGGATATCATCGTCGGCCGATTTCCTCTTATTGCGACGTCCCTCGTCAGTGGCCCCGCGGCCCCGCAGGCACGGACTCGATTCCACGCCACGGCCGTCCTGCTTTCGGGACAAGAATCGGACGCACCTTCCCCGAATCTTAGTCTTTATCGCCGTGTAATCACTTCGACAATCTGTGTGCGCCTGGAATCCCACAACCTTGCGTCAAAAGCGCCTGTAACGCTGTAAAAACTTGTTGTCACTTTATGACAGAATAGTGGATGACATAAGCATCACTTTAAAATGATGAAACTTAAATCACAAACAGATGAGTTTTAGCAGATGATACCTTCACACATTCAATTTTACAGAATAACATAATACAGAATACTATATTCATCAAAGCTCCTATACAATATAAGATGATATGCTTGTAAGGAAAATCAGCCTTAAAATTGTCATCAAGTGACAACCAAAGTTTTCACAGTGAAGAAAGGCAAGGCGCGACAAAATCATGCACAGGCCTACACAACCGGCACAATCAAACACTCTGTGTATACACAGCAAGATTTTGAGTGAGGGACCCCTCGGTCTTTATAGTACTGTAGCACATGTTGCTCAGGGAGAAATGAATCCGTTTGGGTCCCCCTCACTCTCAGAACTTACAATCCAAACTGTAAGGCCTCACGAAGAAACGCACCAAGTATTTTGAGCATAAATATAAGAAAACAACTTCGCACGAATTAATACCTCGTAAAACAGCCCAAACGGTTGTTTGCACCTCGATGCATATTCGATTCGTAAGGTTTTTTACGTGACGCGAAATAACCAGTGACGCCGCGCAGATACCGAGAAATGCAATGAATATTAATATTTTTTCCGACATGACAGTCCTTGAGCGTCTTCCCCGTTGACGCCGCAGAATCGGGTCACCACGACGATTCCGTGCCGGCCGTCCCCTCCACGCAAGACTGATTCCGAGAGTCGTTTTCGTCGCTCTTGTCTTTCTCCCTCACTCACGGGGCGTCCCGTGCAGGTGCGAGAGAGACAGAGCGACGAAAACGACCCTCGGAGTCAGTCCGCAGGCCACCCTCGACGGCCTTCACTCCCCACCCAAGTCAGCACCTCTTCACACTGCTCGGCGAGTCCCTCTCCTCACCCCCTTCCCTCCCTCGCCGCCCGGACTGCGTGACTGACTGTGACTGCGTGCGGCGAGGAGGATCCGAAGGGAGGACACTTTATTGCACAACTCCAGCAGGGCGAGCGGGCCGAGCTCTCCAGAAGTCTGACTATTCGGGGGCCTCTCTCGCACTCACGGGGCGTCCCGTATGGGTGCGAGAGAGACAGAGCGACGAACCCTCGGAATCAGTCTAGCCTAATGACACGTGGCCGCGCCACCTGAAGGGAGCAGAGTGCGTGCGTAAGAGAGAGAGAGAGAGAGAGAGAGAGAGAGGAGAGAGAGAGAGAGAGAGAGAGAGAGAGAGAGACCGCGTGGTACCAACTCTCCACTTTCGTTCTCCCTCTGCTGCATCCATGACTAACTTTGCAAAACAGCCCCCGATGTTGTGTTATATGTGGGTGAGCGGTGCGGGTTCTCCCGGAACTAAGCTAAGGGTGTTCTACGCCGTGGACGCCCCCCCCCCTTTCCCCCCACCGCGCCCCGCCTCGCCCCGCCTACCCGGTCCGCCGCGTCTTTACGGCCGCAAGTCTTAGAACACTAAAGCTGATTTTTATGCGCTGTTTCCACCGCCACCCCGCCGCCACCCCGCACGGCTCTCCCTTTTTACGTCCTCTTACTTTCTGCAAGCTTTACTGCCACTTTCGCCTCTCTTTTCTCCGACTGTGTGGGCCGAGGACCCCTTCGCGGATTTGAGACAGCCCCGCCCCGCCCCCACCCGCCCCCCCGCCCCGCCCCGCCGCCCCGCCCTGCCCCGCCTCCTCCGCGACGGACGCTGGCTGCATTGCTCCGCGTAAGGAGTTTGAGTTGTTGTTTTCACGCAAGAAAATGAAAGTCGCGCCAGAAACACCCCTCGCCCTTCCCCTCCCTCGCAGTGCACAACGAACCGGCGGCCTTCCTTTTTATTCCTCGCAACTCGTGGCAAATTCTGTCAGGGCGAGGCGGGCGAGGCAGGTGCCCCGCACAGTGGGCCAGAAGACCGGTGGAGAAGGCCGAAACCCTAGACGCGTTTTGAGCTGCAGAGTCGCTAAACAGGGCTCGAACCGAACGAGTGACCCCACCAATGGATTCCCCGTTCGGAAAGCATTCCATTCGTGGAGTCAAACGTTCGGCTCGAGTCCTCACTCGAGTCCCATTTAGCGACTCTGGAGCTCAAAACTCGTCTGGGATTTGGAACATTTCCACTGGTCTTATGACCCAGACTGTGTGTACGAACGTTCGTAGTATGCTTTCGTCATTTTCCTCGTAATAAGGGCGGAATTTCTTCGTACCACACTTTAAGTGAGGAAGACAATGGTAGAGACATAGGCGATTTCCCGGGACTTCCTGGGAAAACCAGGAACCGTTTTTACAGTGCAAGGTATAGTGAAAGCTTACAATCGTTAAAAGCTGGGTCACGATAACTCCTTTTTTCAGACGTCCGAGTTTCAAACATTCCCCTCGAGGGCGCGGCGCGGCGAGCGCCGTGCAGGTAGGCAGTCCCGCCGCCAGGGCTGCGTCCGGGCTGCCTACCCGCCGGGGGCCGCAGCCCAGCCAAGAAATGAAAAGAATGTCTGCCAGCGGCGAGAGGTGTGAACATCAGTGTGGTGGAAGCTTGTGGCATCACCGCGGCGGAGGGGAAAATAATTGAAAATGTGTTGTTGTTCGTCGGGAAGCCGCCGCGGTAACAAAACCGTCCAAAAGTCTGAAGAGCTTGTTGTTGTTTTGTTGTTGTTGTTGTTGCTGTTGTTGCGAGGCAGTGCTGGGGGGCGCTATCGCCACAGGCGGCTCACCCACGGGCAGGCAGGCCCGTCGTGCCACCGAGTAATAATGGAATCATCTTCCGCTATCGACACACACACACGCACACACACACGCCGCGCCGCCACGCCCGTGTCTTTGAGGACCTTGTTAGCATACAAGCCACCTCAAATGAAGCGGGGGAAACTATGCGCGTCAAGCATCCGCCCCGTGCGCCTGGAGCCTGGATCCGCCCCTGGCGTTCCAGGCCGCGGGGCACTGGGGGCAGTGGACGCCACACCTGTAGGGGGGCTGGGACTTCGACACTTGTTGGTCCTTTGCTGCGGACACCGGTGCCGCCGCCTCGGCCAGCCTTGTCTGTGCGTCGCGGGCAGAACCCGCGTTGCCTCTGAAAGGCCCCGGTCGGAGACCCTGCGGACAACAAGCCCTTTTACCCCCCCCCCTCTCCCCCTCCTCCTCCCCCCTCTCCCCTCGCCGCGATGCGCGTCGTCGCAGCCGCAGCACTGGATTGCACTTGAAACCGGCAAGTTTCAGTTCATTACAAGTTTCGAGTGGCGCGGAGTCGCGCGGGGACGAGGGCTCGAGCCTGCAATGGGCAGCAGGGCGACGAGACCGCATCACCGCGCCCCGCCCCGCCCCGCCCCGCCCCGCCCCCCCCGCCCCGCCCCGCCCCCCCGCCCCGCCACCGACTCTCTGCGGGACGTCGGCATTCGAAAGGCGTGGCTGCCGCGGCTCGAATATCCCGCGCCTCGCCCCAAACGGCACTCGGCCAAACTTTGGGCAACACATCGGAGGCCGTGCGCGCCGCGAGCGCGACTTCGCCGGTAACTGGGTTTTGCGGGGGCTGGCTGGCTGGATGGCTCCCTGTCTGGTTGCCTGGCTGTCTGCCTGCCTGGCTGGCTCCCCGGCGTCCTTCCTGACATGGTTTCGCAGGCGATGTCCTCTCAATTAGAAGCTGGTGCCGTGCTGCGCCACGCCGTGCCACGCCGCGCGCGAGGCGACCAGGTGGCCGTGCCGCGCCGCGCCACCCCGCGCTGTGTGTGACGTGTAATGAGCATTGGCCGACTCCTCCCCCCGGCCGAGCCCCGGCCGAGCCCAGGCCGAGCCCAGGCCCCATGCAGGGCCGTGCGGGGCAACGCTGCGCCATTTCTAATTTGTCCTAATTCCTCCCTCCAGCCTCCGCGTTTATCTCTCCCTTATCTCCCCATCCACCGCGCCCTCACACACACGCACACGCACGCAAGCACACACACATACGCTCCCGCTCTCTCTCTCTCTACCACACACACACACACACACACACAAAACAACACACACACACACACACACACACACACACACACACACACACACACACAGAGGAAGACAGGTAGGTGACCTCGTCGCGTCCGCCCCCACCACCAGCTTACGCACTTGCCGCGGCCCACGCCCGCGATACTTTTGTAAAGTATACCTTACATTCGTACACACAACAATACGGCCCCTTTCATTCTTATTTCTGGGGAGCGCGAGGACTCGCTGAAGGACGAAGGCGTGAAGGAAGGGGGCGATGCCCGCAGTCAAATGCCAAGGAGAGTCTTCTGTGTCCAGGCCATCGAACCTTACGGCGAGGGGTCTGTCACTAGTGTACTCGTGTGTACACATTAGCCCGTACTCAATGTACTCATAAATTTTAAAAGAAAGAACATAACCAATTTCATACAGGATCAGGATTCCGTAGTGTTTTTCGTTTACAACGCTAGAAGGCGTTAAAACCTTAACAATGTGTGCCCAATTAGTGAGTAATTATCAGGTGCACTCCTGTATACTCTACACCCAAACGCTGAGTGATCCACCCCTCGACATACGGGCCCAAGCACTGTGGCAAAAAGGTACGGAAAATCCTGTTAATTTTTTTGCCAGTATTCTCCGTAGCCCTCTTATCAATATTCTCCGTAGGCTCTTACAGTATTCTCCGTAGGGCCGCACAGTATTCTCTGTAAGTCCGCACAGTCTTCTCCGTAGGACCTGGAAGACTGTATAGTCCCACGGAGATCACTGTAAGGTCCTACGGAGAAGACTGTGCGGTCCTACAGAAAATACTGTAAGAGCCTACGGAGAATATTGATAAGGGGCCTACGGAGAATTGCCACAAGCTGTTTACAGAATTCTCCGTAGCTTTTTGCCACAGTGAGCAGTACCTGGGATTCCCTGCTTTTATGCAGTGTGCATCACACACTGTCGTCATACCAGCTAATTTAACAGGAAACTAAGTATTTAAATTTCTGTATTGACAGTGACACAGAAACGAAGGACATTGGTTGGGGTGCTCTCAGTGCTCTCGCGGTCGTGGCTATGCACGGTGGGCCAGAGGACCGGTGGAGGCGGCCAAAACTCAAGACGAGTTTTGAGCTCCAGAGTCGCTGAACAGGACTCGAACGGAACGTGTGACCCCTCGTGTGACCCCCACCAATGGATATTGCTCTCCGAACTAGGAATCCATTGGTGGGGTCACACGTCCGGTTCGCGTCCTTAGCGACCCTGGAGCTCAAGACGCGTCTAGAGTTTTGGCCGCCTCCACCGGTCTTCTGGCAAGTCCACTGTGCTGCGGCGGCCCCGTTCGGCGGCAGAGTCACTGCGAATTCAATCGGCAGGTGTGGGAGCGAGACGGCGAGCGCAACAGGCTTGGCCTGGGCTTGGACCGCCGGAATGCCTGGGTGCGTGAATGCGTGGTGGCGGCGCGGTTTTCAAGTCGGCAAAGTTTGGCTCACTCTCTTCCATCCCCTCGAGGGGGTGATGATGACGATGTGGGATGAACAACCGACTGCCTCGCCCCGCCCCGCCCCGCCACACCCCGCCACGCCCCGCCCCGCCACACCCCGCCACGCCCCACCCCGCCGCAGCGTCTCACACGCCTTGAATGCCCTCATCAGCGGAAAAGAGCGATTGCATTGTTACAGTAAACGGCGGAAAAAAGGCAAACTCGCGCCGAAATTACGAGGGCACCCTGTACAAGACGATCGACACGGAAAAAAGGGCGCCCCCGCTGCGAATCCCAAAGTGACGTCACGTTTGTTAGAATAGCATGTCGCACTCGGTGGAACGATCGAAATGCACGCTCAAAACCTTATTGCGAAGTATTTTGTGCATATGTAAGGTTCGTTTGTTATACAAAGAAAAAGTTCGTGAATTACACTGTCATTCATTTTGCGATACTTTTACAACAAATTTTTGCGATAAAACCGAGTTTGCGATTCCCACGATTTATCGCATCCTGGAGTGCGATAATTTTGTTATTGTGCTTTTTTTGCAATAACCACCTCATAATTTTTGCGATAAAAGAGCGTTTTGTAGTAACTTTTATCACATTTTTTTCTGCGATAACTTTTTATTGCATTTTCTTTGTAGTCATTATCGCAAAAATGTGATACTTTATTGCAAAATTTAGCTATAAATTTTTTATTGCAGATATTTAGTTGTCATTATAGCAAAAAGAATGTGATAAGTTTTTATTGCAAAATATATACGGTGGTTATCGCAATTTGAATAACAGTGTACGAACTAATTTTCTTTGTGAGCTTATGTATGCTCTAAATACTTTGTTACGACAAGCTGCTTTTCTTTGCGAGGCCGAAAATAGTTTATAAGGTTTTCAGAGAGTGAACTGAGACTACGGGCGCGCCGGCACGCCACCGCCGCCCAACCAATGTCAAATGACATTGCGGAAGAACTAGCCTCAGTCAACATTCCAACGAACGTGGGTGTGTTGTGTACAGAAGCACTGAAAAACTTGGCGGCCCGGATCCGTTTTCTCGGCAACGGGTCACGGCAGTGATTTGCCGCGCAGTGTCTGGGTGACGGCATGCTGACAGCTACTGGGACACACGCATACGTATGCACGCGCGCGCGCGCGCGCGCACACACACACACACACACACACACACACACAATTTCCACCCATCCACGCTGCTGGGACTTCATCTATCAGTTGATTATGCCAACCAATCTCCCCTCTCCCCCTCACCTACATTCCATCTGGGGCCGTCTGGGCCCGGAGTGGCGCTCGGGACGGTCCTTGGGCTTCCCTCCCTACCCTCCCCAGTGATCCGCTAAAACACTGGGCGCGCCGCCCCGCCCGGCCCCGCCCCTCTTCATCTAAGACGTTTCTCCGCGGAATACATTGGGGCGAGCGGAAAATGAATTGATCATGCGAAGGGTGGAGGTGGCGCCGTGTTCGGATTCAACTGCAATGCCGGAACGGGATGCTCGCCCGCCGCCGAGACGCAGTGGGCCGGCAGACCGGTGGAGGCGGTCAAAATCCCCGACGCGTTTCGAGCTCCAGGAACAGGACTCGAACCGAACGTGTGACCCCACCAATGGCTCGTTCGGAGAGCAATCCATTGATGGGGTCAAACGTTCTGTTCGAGTCCTCTTTAGCGACTCTGGAGGTCAAAACGCGTCGGGGATTTTGACCGCCCCCACCGGTCTTCTGGCCCACTGCGCTGCGCCCGGCTGCGCCCTGCCTGCCACCGATACCTGCGAGTACCTGGACTTCACCGGCCCGCCAGCCCTGGTGCCGTTGCGAGCCCTCATTCCCACCAGTCCTCATCAGTTTGATGCGTTCCGCGAAACCCAAAGAGGAAGAATGACAAAAGGGGAAAAGAGGCGAGGGATGTTGTTTGTCGGTATTGGCGGGCGCTGTGGCGACTTGACCGTGTACCGGGCAGGGCGAGTGGTTCGTGAGGTATTGTGTGGTGTTGTGAGGGGACACTCTGCAAACTCAAGTGTGTGCCAGGCACACACTTCCTGGTGCATGCCTGGCAGGCACACACTTCCTGGTGCATGGTGCCTCGGCAGGCACCCTTCTTCTGCATGCTGGCAGGCACACACTTCCTGGTGCATGCCTCAGGCACACACTTAGCCGTCGCTTATGCATGCATACAGCAAGTGTGTGCCTGAGGCATGCACACAGAAGTGCCTGTAGCCTGCCTAGCGCCCCATGCACCTAGGAAGTGTGGCTGCAGGCATGTCTATTCGGAAGTGTGTGCTGGCACAATCGGACTATGACGTATTGCAGAGCAGGCAGTACGCGTTTGAGCGCAGAGTACTGCTCGACGCGTGGCGACGTCGCGTGCAAAGTCCTGTGCAGGTGGTCGACCTCAGCAGACACCCCCGTCCCCACGCAAACACACACACACACACACACACACACACACACACACGAGCCTTACCTGTAGCGCCCCAGCCTGACCGCGGCTGGGCGTGTTATTCAAGGGGGCGGCAAATCGGCTATTCGTATTCAGACTATTCCGGCGATCAGACAGAGAGCGCGGATGCCGAGGGCGCGTCGCCGCACTCTACTTATTTTCTTTCCACCCTTTCTTTTATTTTCTTTTATTTTCTTTTATTGCCGAGTATGGAGATAGCAATCGACGCCGCCCGCTCCGTAAAGTTTCCGGAGGATTTCGCGCGTCGCGGCGCGCGCAATCGTTTCTCCTGTTTCTCTCTTTCTGTCTCGCTGTTTTTATTTTTGCTTTCGTATTTTCGGGAAAATTGGCTGCTGCGGTGCAGATAACGCGGTAGATAGGGAGTATACCAACTAACAGTATTGAGAGGTCGGACGGCGGAGTTCTCTCGTTATTTTCATTTGCTGTCGTGACTCGGGGAAAATCTGAGGACGAGCATCTTGCAAAACAAAAATCCCTCGCATGGGTGCAACTCACTGTAAAAATTTATTGTTTCCTTTCACAAGATGGAGGAGCACTTTTTCACGCTTTTTCATCACACGGTAAAAACGGTTCCTGGTTTTCCCAGGAACTTTCTGAAAATCGCCAATGTCTTTACCATGCTTCCTGAAAAAAACAGGAAACGTTTACCGAGCACTTTCAAATACTGAAAATTTTATCTAGGATTTATGACATTTTTATCAAAAAGCTGACATTTTTATCAAAAGCTGCATGGGCGTGACAACTATGTCATCGACTGGTTTGATGACATATCCTTGTAAGAAAAGTTAGTCTTGCAATTTTCGTCAAGTGACAGACAAAATTTTCACAGTGCAGCAGTGCGTTTAAATTCTTTACAGTGGAACGAGCCCAGAGGGCAAGGGGCAGCAACAAGGGCAATAGGACACGTGATGGGCAGGCAAGATGGCGCCGCGGAAACAGTCATCTCTTTGGGAAGATGAAGGCTTCATCTTCTAAAACGCTTTTAAAGACGATGTTCGAGTTCGAAATTAGCGCTAGTGGCGCTGCAGCGTCCATTGCGTCGAAGTCACCTTAGATAAGGGTGTGTGTGTGTGTGTGTGTGTGTGTGTGTGTGTGTGTAAGTGAGAGAGAGAGAGAGAGAGAGAGAGAGAGAGAGAGAGAGAGAGAGAGAGAAGGGGAGAGCCCCCCCCCCCTCATAATGAGAGGGAGAGAGAGGAGAGAGACCACCGCATGCAGGCAGGTGCGGCACGCCGCGTGGCGTGTGCGGCCAGTGGGCGAGGGGCACGTCCCCGAATAGTGGCGCTGCACTCAGTGAACTTTCCCTTTTATAAATCTGGCGGCTAGTGGCCGGCGGCGTGGCGGCATCATTGCTGTCCACTGCGCGCTGCCGGTCCCCCGGGGGCAACTAACGGCCATATGCACTCGCCGGGCGGCCGCCCTCAAACCCCGCTGCCTTCATTTTCGCAATTTTATGTTGGCAAGCCCGATAACCCGCGGCAGGCCAGCGCAGCCCGCGCTGCCCCCAGGGGCCGCACCACAGTGTAGAGAGGGCCCGTGCCGCCACCGAGTCTCTCTACACCGTGGGTCGCACGCTCGTGTGTGTATGAGAGAGAGAGAGAGAGAGAGAGAGAGAGAGAGAGAGAGAGAGAGAGAGAGAGAGAGAGAGAGAGAGAGAGAGAGAGAGAGAGAGAGAGAGAGAGAGAGAGTTAAAAAGGGGAAGGGGCATTTGGCAAAGAGGTCATGTAAGGGACTTCTTAATGGCTGGCTTGATACGGAGCATTATCTTCCCAACGAAATTATGAAATGCAACACTTGACACTGTGTGCGTGCGGTGTGGGTTCTGGGTATCGGGATACACTGAGAAAAATGTTTTGCTGCCGGTACCGAACTTTGTTCGATTGATAAGGCTTTGTGGCAGGTAATAAACGTTTTGGTAACCAGGTAGAAAGAGCTTCGTCGTGAACACTTACCCCTTTTGTATCCAATAAAAATCGTGTTTTGTCTGCACAAACGAACAACTTTGATCCATCCAATCAAAATCAGAATGATGCACACTATGAAAGTGGTTCGATTGCCGCCAGTTCAGTCGTGGCTACTAAACTATTTTGGACTTAGGTTGGTGTATCGATAGAACAACACAACACTCGACAGAACTTATGATGAATTTGGCAACATGACGAATGACATCACTGCTGTCGGCCTGTCAGTCTAGAGGCTACGACATCCCGCCGCTTCTCAGTTGTCACGGTGGCTCAGTTGGTTCCGTGCCTGGAGGCTGGATAGTGAGACGGGTTCGGCGGGGGTTCGACCCCCGGGCGATCGTAACCAGTTTTCCCGCGCACAAATCATTTGATTGGCGGGGGGATGGACTGTGGGTATAGAGTACCGGCGGGAAAGACGGATCCGCGGGCAGAGACAATTTTGCCCGACGCTGTTAAAATGATCAATGCAGTCGATCAACCGATCAAACATTGTTCGGTAGTCAGAAATAAACTTGTTTTTTACCCAGCTACTAACTAGGGTCATCGGAGGCCCATTCTTGTTTGTTAATGAGCATCAAGCACCCCCAAAAAACAACTTCGGTACTGGGAACCAAACTGTTTGATCAGTTCAAAAGTTACCAAACAGGTTTAGTCGTGGCTACCGAACGTTCGATTCTGGCAACAAAACTTTTTTCTCAGTGTATCGCGGTGAGGGGTCGCCGCTCTTCAACCCCGGAGTGGACAGTCCGACATAGTCTGCACCCAGAGGAAGGAATTCTTGTGGCAATCCCGGATTTTCTAATGAAATGTTTTGATCATAATTTACTCCATCCAATCCTAATTTTCTCACTTCGAGCATGGTTTAGATCGATTATGAGAACGTGTTATTCTCAATTTTCGGCCTGTATTTCATGTTCGACTTCAAAAGTGAAGGAGGCGACGAGCATCGAACACCCGCTTTTGAACTAGATTGCCAGCCCTACAAATCAAAGAGTGTACATAGTATGCTCTAACTGGAGCATGCCTGCAAGCACGCTCTAGCTAGCGCATGCCTGCCAAGCATGCACTAACTAGAGCATACATGCCATGTACACGCTTCCTGATGCAGAAAACTCCCTATCCCTTATGCAGTAAATGTATGCTTCAGTTAGCGTGTACATGGCATGTATGCACTAGTTAGTGCATGCCTGGCAGGCATGCGCTAGTTAGAGCGTGCTTGCAGGCATGCTCCAGTTAGAGCGTACCATGTACACTCTTTGATTTGTAGAGAGCTCGCAAGCCACAGCGCCAATGTGTCGCTCTGTTCAGTGTGCCTCGATAAACGCTATACACTTCGACGCCTGCTCGAGCGCTCAGAAAAATTGAAGAGAGGACCGAACGCGGAAACTGAGATCAGCTGATGAAGCCCCGGTTTAACAGACGGCAGTAGTGTAGTGGTAACGGTCCCGTCTGGCACTTCGGTGGACTGCGGTTCAAAACCCGTCCACTTCGATATTTTTGTTTGAACTTTAGGTCCCACCCCAGCCTCAGATCCGTTGACCAGCTTCAAATCCCGGCTCTGCGGTCATTTTGTTTCAACTCCAATTGAATACGTCATTAGAATCTATCGCCGTGCTCAGACGCAGCGCTGTGGTAGCGCAGTGGTCAAGGGGCGTCTCCCGTAGTCTACGCACTTCGGTTCAAATCCCATCTGTTTTTTTTCTTTTTCGTCTCTTTTTTTTTCAAACAAGTTAGCACGCTTATTACGCAGAGCTCAACATGTAAAGCTGAAAACGACCAAAAACAACAGCCCGCCCCTTTGCTATCCATCTAAAGTCCCCGGCATGCGAACGGTCAGGTTGGCCTGGGAAAACAGGTGACGCATCGGCTGGGAACCGAACCCGGATTAATATCCTGTGAGGCAGACACTCTACCACTGTGCCATTGGGCTGTTGCCGAGCTGTCAGGGTGGGCTCGAGAGTGTTGATGACGAAATGTACTCTACAAATCAAAGAGTGTACATGGTACGCTCTAACTGGAGCATGCCTGCAAGCACGCTCTAACTAGCGCATGCCTGCCAGGCATGCACTAACTAGTGCATACATGCCATGTACACGCTAACTGAAGCATACATTTACTGCATAAGGGATAGGGAGTTTTCTGCATCAGGAAGCGTGTACATGGCATGTATGCTCTAGTTAGTGCATGCTTGGCAGGCATGCGCTAGCTAGAGCGTGCTTGCAGGCATGCTCCAGTTAGAGCATACTATGTACACTCTTTGATTTGTAGAGTAGCTGCTCTGAAGTTATGTGGTGGGGGACAACAGCCACCCCACACGGCAAAAGTGGAGCCTGGGATTCCCAGGCGCTATTCGCATTTTCCAGGCGCGGCGCGCTTTTTCCAGGCGCCAGTCTTTTCCCGACATATGATTCCCAGGCGGGGCCTGGAAGTTGCGAGGCATTTCCAGGCCGCGCCTGGGAAGACTGTGGCCAGCGGCCAATTTCCAGGCCGCGCCTGGGAATTATGTATCCGGAAAAGACTGGCGCCTGGAAAAAGCGCGCCGCGCTTGGAAAAATGACTCAAAACCAGACAATGTCTGGAACTAAAGGCCTTGACGCCGAGGTCCATGGCCAGGTGTCCAGGATTTGCGACTTGGGGGTCCCCGATGGTGTCCTCGAGGTCCCCAGGACACGGGGAGTCCAACGCCGAGGTCGCCGACGCTCTAGGACAAGCGGTTCCGGAGATACGAGGACGTACCACAAGGAGTCCGTCAAAGCAACTTTTTAGTCGGAGGCCAAAATCATCTTCGGCCTCTGGCTGCGTTCCACTTGGGTGTCCGGGACTTTTGACTTCAGCATCGTGTTGAGGTGGTGCTAGACTACCAGGAACCCGTCAGCGGTCGTCGTCGGACCTCCGGTGCGCCCAGGATGCCGACGAACGGGGGTGCCGTGCCGCCATACGGTTCAACAACGTTGACGCCACCACCCAGGTGGTCCCCGATGGTGTCCTCGAGGTCTATAGGACACGGGGAGTCCAACGCCGAGGTCGCCGACGCTCTAGGACAAGCGGTTCCGGAGATACGGGGACGTACCATAAGGAGTCCGTCAAAGCAACTTTTTAGTCGGAGGCCAAAATCATCTCTGGCCTCTGGCTCCGTTCCATTTGGGTGTCCGGGACTTTTGACTTCAGCATCGTGTTGAGGTGGTGCTAAACTACCAGGAACCCTTCAGGGGTAGTCGTCGGACCACCGGTGCGCCAAGGATACCGACGATGGCGGCACGGCACCCTCGTTCGTCGGCATCCTGGGCGTACCGGAGGTCCGACGACGACCGCTGACGGGTTCCTGGTAGTCTAGCACTTCCTCAACACGATGCTGAAGACAAAAGTCCCGGACACCTAAATGGAACGGAGCCAGAGGCCAGAGATGATTTTGGCCTCCGACTAAAAAGTTGCTTTGACGGACTCCTTATGGTACGTCCTCGTATCTCCGGAACCGCTTGTCCTAGAGCGTCGGCGACCTCGGCGTTGGACTCCCCGTGTCCTAAAGACCTCGAGGACACCATCGGGGACCACCTGGGTGGTGGCGTCAACGTTGTTGAACCGTATGGCGGCACGGCACCCCCGTTCGTCGGCATCCTGGGCGCACCGGAGGTCCGACGACGACCGCTGACGGGTTCCTGGTAGTCTAGCACCACCTCAACACGATGCTAAAGTCAAAATCCCGGTTACGGTCCGGGAAAAAACGCAGCTTAGAGCCCGAAATGATTTTGGCCTGCGACGGAAACCGGCCTTTTACGGACTCCTTGTGGTACGTCCCGTTACCCCGGCCCCTTTTTCCTAGACGTGGGGCCCCTCGGCGTTCCCCCTTTTCCCGGGGCCCCGGGACCCTTTCCGGTTACAAATCGGAAATCCTGGACCCTGGCCGGCCCTCGGCGAAGGGCCTTTTTTCCCTTTGCGGTTTTGAGTCTCCAAAGCGCGCCCTTTTTCCAGAACGCCCATCTTTTGGAACGGTAATTCCCGGGGTAAATTGCCCCTGGTCACAATTTGGGGGGTAAACCCTCGCAAAGTTCCACCTGGGGGTCTTTGCAAAAACGGCGGGAACTCGCGCGCTAAAAGGGAAAAGCGCCAACCCAGAAGCCATTTTTGCCGTCTTGTCCACCCCCCTTTGTACTCCATACCAAGAAGGGTGTTCGGCACGAAACCGTTTTCTGGTTGATCGGGTTTCGGTTAACCCGGGAAATGTCCATAAATTTTGTTGAACTTTTCCGGCCGAAATCGTATCCCGGTGGGATTACCCCGGTCAACCCTACTCGCCTAACCGAGATTTTCTTCCCCCTGGGGAAAGGCGAAGTCAAAATAAATAATCAAGAAAATGTTTTTTTTGGCCTGACTTTAAAATTTTTTTGCTTTAACCCCTTGTTAGTCCTAGTATTTTCCGGAAGCTAATTAATAGGTCGGCAAACCTGAATTTTATTCCTTTTAATCCGGGTGGATAATCGAGTTAATACCTTTTGGAACCCCGAAAGCGCTAATTGGACATTCTGGCCATGAAAAAACCTCCCACGTTAATGAAAATTTGCATCCAGAAGTCTCAGTTTTGAGTCTGCTTTGAAAGCGTGGCGGCTTTTTCCAGGCCCGCCAACTCTTTTGCGGGAATTAAAAAAATAATTCCCGGGCGCGGCTGGAAATTGGCCGCTGGTGCACAGTGAGTCCAGGCGGGGCCCTGGGAAATGTCGACTTTCCAGGCCTCGCCGGGAAAAATTTCAAAAATCCTCGGGGATAAGACCGCCTGGACATATGGCAACCCTACCTGGAAATTTTGCGAATAGCCGCCTCTGGTCCCGGGACTTTTGCCTTTGGTCCTTTCGCCCCCTTAGTCATTACTCCAAAAAGCTTTAAAAAATGTTACTTACAAGAAAACCCCATTTTTCAGCATTGTGCTTTACAGGATTTAAAAAAAATTTGTTATAAATTTTGTTGACGCACCCAAAACTAAATTAATCACGCCCCAATTTAAATTAAAAATTTTCAAATATTAATGTTCATAAAATTTTTTGGGGCCCTGAAACTATTTTTAACATACAGGCAAGAGAAAGTCAAGATCCGAACTGATCCAAAAACTTTCTTGCTCGCAAGTGATCCTAAAAAAAGATTGCAACAAGAAAATTTTACTTGTTACAAGAATTTCCTTGAGTGTGGCCGTCTTGAGTGGACTAGCTGGTTTGGTTGCACCACAACAAAAGGATGTACATTAGGGGGTCGCGGTTCGGCCTGGACGTCGGTGTGGGGTGCTGTTGGCTGGTGCTTGCAGTGGCGCTCGCTGGTCAGCGCCACAGTCTTGGGTCCCAAGTAGCCCCCTGGGGCCCCCGGGGCACCGCCCGGCGCAGCCACTCATATTTTCGTAATTTTCGCGATATCAGGGAGAGGCAGGGTCTCGGGGAAAGTAATTTGATAACCCCGTGGCGACTACCCGCAGCAGCAGCAGCCCTCACGCCCCGGGCCGGCTGGCGGCGCCCTGGGGGCCCTGGGGGCCGCTACGCCCAAGGCTGCGTCCTGGACCGCGAGGAGCAGCGAAGGGCGGGCAGGGCGAGCAGGGCAGGCCCAGAAGGAGGTGCGAGAGGGCCTAATTGTCCTGCGGGTACAACCGCAGCCCCGCCCCACCCCACCCCACCGCACCCCGCCCCGCCTCACCCCACTCCGCCCCGCCCCGCAGGCCAGGCCGCAGCCTGCTAAATAAGCCGGAGTGTATTTTGCTATCACAAGGCGGTGGTGGCGCGGCCAAGGCGGCCAAGGCGTCGCTGTGCCACTCCACGACACGCCACTCCGCGCCACGCAGGGCATATTAAGCGCCTCGGAAGCTCACTAATGCCCACATCTGCAGATAGGGCGCCAAGCGCGCCAGGCGGGACCAGCGTTCAGAAAACAGTGCTTTGGCCGCCCTGTCTCTCTCGCTCCGCGGCGGCTCGGCCGGGCTCGGGCCGCGAGTGCGAGGGGGACGGACTCGGCCTGGCGGCGGGCCTGGCGCGGCCTGGCGCGGCCTGGCGGGCCTAATGCGACTTTACCAGACTCGCCCAACACGGCGGCCATTCCGGGGGTGTCGCTCCAGCAGCCTCCAGCCTTCGCTGTCTGGAGCCAGACGACACGCCGAAAAAGCGAGACGAGGGGTGTCCACTGTCATAACGCCGCACTTCCTGGTGGGGAGTGAGGAGTGACTCTCCACACTTCGACGCCCTCCTAATAGAATAATCCTAACTGTCAGTGCTGATCCAAGACAATCCTAACAGTCAGCGCAGAGATTGTACGACGTAAAAAGCTATTTCTTATAAAATTCTGTGACGCCAACATGCTGCTTCAAATTTCTTGGCAGTGGGCTTGTTAAAAAGTATAAACCTTGCATATAAATGTGAAAACTGTATTTCAGTGGTATCATGATTCGCTGTGGACTGAAGAGAAGAGCTAATGAACAATTTTAGCCTCCTCTGAAACCTCTGAGGAGTTAGGATTGTCTTGGATCAGCACTGACAGTTGGGATTATTCTAGTAGGAGGCGTCGACTTGGACGTGTGGAGTTTGCAGTCTCCACACTTGAGTGGTCATCGGACAGAACAACCTATTTTCAATGCGTTTCCCATGTGACTTGCGTCCTTATGCCCAACGACCGCTGACTTCAAGTGTGGAGTAGCTCACAGAGCCACCATCTCTCGGCTTGGTGCAAACGTGGAGAACGCCACACATGAAGCGTGGAGACTGCGAACTCTGCACTTCCAAGTGCCGCGACTGAAAAACCCACACCTCCGCATTCCAAGTGCGGTGTTCTCCACACTCGGTTTCACAGTGGCTGCAACTGCCCTTCCAAATCGGCGAGGCCGAGGGGCGCGCTGCTTTGCTGCCCGCCTGTTTGGCTGCGGAATAACACGCCGTGTAATGTCGCCCAGAATAATGTCTTGTCTTTTCTCGAAAAAAATAAAAAGGACAAACTCTTTTCCCTTCTTACATGAAATACGACTTACGCAGTTTAACCTCGGCGCCGTAAAGCACGGCCTTCGAAATCCTTTCCCCATTATCTCCCGGAATGGGTGCATGAGCGATGCCGCGGGCATACAAACTCGCTTTTTGCGGGAAGGCCGTGAGCCTGCAAGGCCGGGCCGCGATGCGGCCGTAATTGGGCTGAGCCTTCTTCTTTCGTTCGTTATTTACGGCGCGACGCGGCACTTTCAAACCGCGTGCACTGCCCGCGCCGCCACTACACTCTCAAACCAAGTCACAGTGGGCCAGGAGACCGGCGGGGCTGTCAAAGTCCAGAATCGCTACATAGGACTCGAACCGAACGTGTGACCCCACCAATGGATTGCTCTCCGAACGAGGAATCCATTGGCGGGGTCACACGCTCGGTACGAGTCCTGTTTAGCGACTCTGGAGCTCAAAACGCGCCTAGGAATTTCGGCGCCTCCACCACACTGTCGAAGCAAGTGTGGAGTACTTTACCACACTTGGGCGTGCAGAGTTAGCAGTGCCCACACTTCACCTCCAGTACCACTAGCGGCCACCGCGTAACTCACCGCCAATTTGGGGCAGGGCAGATCGTCCTGCGACTCGGGGAGCGAGGCGGAGGCTGGAACCCCTTTTTTTGCCTTTTCGCGCGGACTGCAGCAACTACTGCAGCAACTACCGCAGCAACTGCAGCGTGGTAATGGCAGTGGTGATTGCTAGTGGTTCCCCAGGGCGCGCCGCGTGCCGGCCTGTGCGCACTAAATTCGTGTGTGGGAGGATGCGGACGGGGACGTGGACAAGAACCTGGACGAGGACCTGGACGAGGACCTGGACGAGGACCTGGACGAGGACCTGGCTGGACGGGGACCTGGACGAGGGCCTGGCTGGACGGGGACCTGGACGAGGACCTGGACGAGGACCTGGACGAGGACCTGGCTGGACGACTGGACGAGGGCGGCTGGACGGGGACCTGACAGGCGGAGGACTGGACCCTGGACGAGGACCTGGAACCTGGAGGACCTGACGAGGACCTGGACGAGGACCTGGAGGACGAGGGATCCTCCAAACGCGACCCGATGACGCCTGAACGCCTATAACCTATTGGGAGGAGCTGAACGAGGAAAAAACCTGACAAGAGGACCTGGACGAGGCCTGACAAGGACCTGAACGAGGACCTGGACGAGGACCTGAACGAGGACCTGCACGAGGACCTGGACGAGGGCCTGGACAAGGACCTGAACGAGGACCTGGACGAGGACCTGCACGAGGACCTGCACGAGGACCTGGACGAGGGCCTGGACAAGGACCTGAACGAGGACCTGCACGAGGGCCTGGACAAGGACCTGAACGAGGACCTGGGCGAGGACCTGGACGAGGACCTGCACGAGGACCTGGACGAGGGCCTGGACGAGGACCTGAACGAGGACACATGGGAAGAATTTCGATTGCAAGAATCTTGGTTTACAAGGTTGCTCCGGGAACCTGCAGCGGGTCGTTGCGAGGGTAACACTAGTGTACCATGTGACGAATTTACCAGTGACTACCGTTAAAAGGGCGAAATACTTAGTTTCGACGATAACGTTGAGTGCCGTAAAAACGCTAATAAAGCCTTAAAAACGTTTTAAATGTGAATTTAGTCAAGGTTACTACCGTACATGTACTCATGGTTACACCAGAACGTATGTTCACCCCTCGGGTCGTTGGGCATAAGGACGCAAGTCACATGGGAAACGCATTGAAAATAGGTTGTTCTGTCCGATGACCACTCATGTTTTCCATGGGATCATTGGTCTCTAGCTATCATGTCTAGACCATGCGCGTAAATCCCCAATTCATTTCTTGCTGTGTATCATCTAAAACATTCTTTGGGACCTGTGGCAACTAATCTATTGTTCCGTGAAGGACAAGGTGAGTTGCGGGCGTGGGGGCGTGTGGGGAGGAGGGGCGGGGAGGGGAGGGCGGGGGGGGGGGGGGGAGGCGCGAGAGACGCGGGGGCGGCAAGCCCAGGCAAGCCCATAGGCAAGCCGCACCGCCTCCATCAGCGCCATTAAAAGAGATGTTCAGCGAGGCCGTTAAACAGATTTACAGCTAGGCGCCACTAGCGGCTCGGCGCGGTGGCGCGGCGTGGCGCGGGGGGGGTGCGAGCGTACTACGTTCATTGACGCCGTGCCTGGGGGTGGGGGTGGGGGCTGCGGCGCGTGGAGCCAAATGAATGTCCCCGCGCCGGGCAATCTCTCACACTTAACCCTTCGGCCTCCGGTCCACGCGTGCGCCCGCGCCGCGCCGTGCCGTGCCTGCTGCCGGCCGTGCCGGCGCCCGTGCCGTGCCGTGCCGTCGCCGTGCCGGCCGTGCCGTGCCGTGCCGTGCCGTGCCGCGCCGTGCCGCGCCGTGCCGCGCCGTGCCGTGCCGTGTCGTGCCGTGCCGTGCCGTGCCGTGCCGTGCCGTGCGGCGCGGCGGCAGCGAGGCGGCGCGCAAAAACAAAAGCCTGGCTGGAGCGATATCGGGGCGCGGCGACGCAGCGCGGCGGCGCCTCGCGTTTGGACACCTCGTGTAAGGAGTCGCAGCGGACGGCACGGCAACAAGTCTAGATTTACATGTTCGTCCGCGCGCGTTGCGCTACACCACGCCACGCCACGCCGCGCCACGCCTGCGACTCTTATCACGCGCTAAATCACGTCCGCGTTGTCATTAGCTCGAAGGTACTTTACGACGCGTTATCACGTAAATGGCCGTAGGGTAGGGTGGCCAACCGTCTCACACTCGCCACGCGTGTAGCGAGCGTGTAGCGCCACGGGAGCTTTATGGCGCGTCGTGGTAATTGGCAACCCTATGGCCGCGATGCTGCGATGCGTGCCGGGCGGGGGCGTCGCGGCGGCGAGGTGCAAGGTGCAGGCCAGCGACTCGTCACGTTTGTTTTCATTTCACGAGGATAAGGTCAATCGAATTTTGTCAAACCGCTCACTCACAGTGGGCTGGAAGACCTGTGGAGGCGGTCAGTCCCGGACGCGGTTCGAGTTCCCGAGCCGCTAAAAGGGATTCAAACCGAACGTGTGACCCCACCAATGGATTGCTCCCCAAACGAGGAATTCATTGGTGGGGTCACACGTTCGGTTCGAGTCCTGTTTTGTGCCTCTGCAGCTCAAAACGCGTCTAGAGTTTCGGCCGCCTCCATCGGTCTTCTGGCCCACTGTGAGACGAGGGCGCCGTCGGGCCATCCAGACGGGCGGGGCAGCCGTTTCCTCCTCGTTCCTTTCGTTTCGTTTGCGTGGGGCCGGGCCGTAGTGGGGCCGTAGTCGGGCCGCCACAGTGCATGCCTTCCGAATCACGCCAGTTTAGATAAGAAGGCCTCACTGCGCTGCGGCCCGGCACGGCCCGGCATCCGAAAACAAACCCAGTGAATGTGACACTGAAAGGGTGAAAATCGTTCAGTTTTATGATAACGGCCTCCTTTGCCTCCCCCGGCAGTGCCGCAGTCCGCGGCCCCGGCTATCCGCACGCGCCGCGGCCGAGGCCGAGTCCGAGGCTGGCAGTGGGGCTCCTCCGGGCAGTTCCGCGCTTTTTTCGCCGCGTTATCTTGACATCTCAATGCCACTGCCAGCCTAATGCGCCAGTTAGCAGCCGGCGAGGCCGGCAGGGCCCGGCCGGCGAGGACCCGTCCAGCAGGGGGACGCGAGCCAATATGCCCGACGAACGACCGCCAACACAGCCGGACGCGGCGTCCGCGGCCTTCTAGGCGTCCTCGGCGTCCTCGCCCGGCGTCCTCGGGGTCCTTGGCGTTCTCAGCGCTCTCGGCCTCGGCGTCCTTGACATCCTGACCCTCCTTGGCGTCCTCGGCCTCCTTGGCGTCCTCGGAGTCCTTGACATCCTGACCCTCCTTGGCGTCCTCGGCCTTCTTGGCGTCCTCGGCCTCCTTGGCGTCCTCAGAGTCCTCGGCTTCCTCAGCGTCCTCGGCGTCCTCGGCGCCCTCGGCGTCTTCGGCGTCCTCGGTGTTTTTGGCCTCCTCCACACCCTTGGCGTCCTCGGTGTTCTTGGCTTCCTCGGCATGAACTCCGCGCCATTCGTTTCCAACACAAACCTCCTCGATGCGTGCGCCAAGTCTATACAGTACTGCTAGTCGTCACCGATTGCGTTGCTGACAGCAACAGGAAATTTCCCCCCCCCCCCCCCCTGAATCCTTCCCTCTCCTGTTTTTTCGGCCTCCTTCCCTCCGGCTGAACTCCTCGTAAAAAGTTATTATACGGTTTTTAATTACAACACTTGCCCTTTTTCCGCTCTTATTAGTCCGCTTGTCACGCCACTGCCTGGCCCAATGGCCCACCTCGCCCCGCCGCACCTCGCCCCGCCCCGTCCCCCCGCTGCCGCATCGTCACTGCTAATGAAAACGAAAGGGATTCGACGAGTCTTAGCGTTTTTTTCTTAATTAATTCCATCGCGACTAATAAGCGGAAAATGTTTGCAATCAAATTGCGGGACGGCGGATCGGCCGCACGCCGCGCCGCGCCACGGCCACAACGCACAGTGGGCCACAAGGGCGGCGGCCAAAACGCCAGACGCGTTTTGAGCTCCAGAGTCGCTAAACAGGACTCGAACCGAGCGTGTGACCCCACCAATGGACTTCTCGTTCGGAGAGCAATCCATTGGTGGGGTCACACGGTCGGTTCTTATCCCATTTAGAGACTCTGGAGCTCACAACGCCGTCCGGCATTTTGACCGCCTCCACCGGTCTTAATACTGTGCAACGGCTGCACGTCGTGCGGCATGTGGGATGGGATCGCTCGGTACCGGCTCGCAACTTTCAGCACTCTCGGTATTCTCGGTACGCTCGGTGCACTCAACGGCTCAACGCTCGCTTCGGCAGACTTTGGGCGACCGACCACGTATTACGGGGAAAATTTCCGGGCAACAGGAAGTATGCGCTGCACAAAAAGGAAGCCGTCGAAGGCGGATTCAGAAGCGGCTCACTTGAGGGAGAGGAAAAGTGGCGCCTTTTGCGTTTCTACGAAAAGTTGCTTTTTGCCTGCCTTTTAGGCGGCTCTCTTGGGTCCACGGGGATAAAAGGGTCGGGGGGCAAAAAGGTTGTTGCCCCCTTTTAGTCCAGCCCTGGAAAACAATTAATTCCCAAATGACTTCACATTCGTAAAATAGCATTTGTTTTTCTTCAAGTTACTGTATACTTCGACCCCTCCAAAGAAAACCACCCTCACTCGCCGGGGCGCTGGGGGACTATCTTAAATCTTACACGAAACCCCCCAGCGCCCTTCAGGATGGTCTCCTAGCGCTCTGGCGATTTACGATGGTTTCTTTTGGAGGGATCGACTTGATGAAGCAGAGTCCTGTGACGTGGAGTCGATGTTGTTACGTACGTGAATCGTGTCACCAGCACTCGATCACGTTGAAACGCCACAGTGATGTAACGTATGTGGCACGACTCACGCATGACGTCATCCTCCTGGAACACGTGGCAGTGCAGGGCCGCCTCCAGGCTCGCTCCAGGGCCAGGGCGCCTCGGCAGGCTGCCCGAATGGCAATGCCGCCGGTAATCGAGTGTTGGCGGTAAAGCGATTAACGCGCCGACGATGCGTGACGAGGTTGCTGAAGTGGTGGACACCGGCCACGGCGGCAAGGCTGCCAAGGCCACGGGGCGCCAAGGCCAGCGCCTACCTCGTCGCCATCACTCCGACGGGCCCCCTTCACGCGCAAGGGTGGATCCGGAGAGGGCACGGCAAAAACGGTTCCTGGTTTTCCTGGGAACTCCCTGGAAATCGCCTATTCCTTTACGGCAGGTCAGAAGATCAGTGGAGGCGGAATTCTGGACGCGTTTTGAGCTCCAGGCCGGCGAAAGTTATTGCCTACTTACAGGAGCATTATGGAGGTACGGTGCTACTTTTACCTACCTTTCCAGCGGATTCACCACCACGACCGCCTACCCCCCCCCCCCCCTGCCCCAAATTAAAATCAACCCCCTGGAGTAGGACTCCTGGGTCCGCGCCTGTTGCGGCGTGGGATCGGGACAAGCAGACGCAGCAGCAAGAGGAAAGTTAGAGGATCTCCAAAACTCCGCGACACTCCGTTCCCTATTGAAACTACTAGTAAACCGAATATTGGGCGCATAGGGTGAGGCCCGCAATTCAGCAAAGTAGTGCCTCGACACTCTGTCTCTCTCACTCTCTCGCACCGCAGCGGAACACTCCGTGAGTGCGAGAGAGACGAGAGAGCACTGTTTCGGAATCGCCCTGCGCTTGGGAAGCGGGAGGAGAAAATTATTGAGCCATAGATCGAGTTTACGCCGCGATGCGGTGCCGGTGTGTTATAAGGCCATTCAGGCCCACATTAAACACGACACACACACCGCCCCGCCCCGCCCCGCCCCGCCCCGGCCCGCCACGCACGCACGCTTGCCATGCAAAAAGGGCCACCCCGGGTATAAAGAAGGCTTTGGGCCCGAATCTGCCGGCGACACCAGGCAATCCGGATCGTAAAGACGGAGCGGCACGGCACGGCACGGCACGCCATGCCGAGACAGGCGGACAAGAAGCCCAGTTATAATGGACACACCTTCGAGCAGGAACTAGTAGTGCTCAAATTAAATTCGGTGTGCACAGCACCGGCGTTTCCCTTTCCAGGACACAGTGGGCCAGAAGACCGGTGGAGGCGGCCGAAAGGTTAGACGCGTTTTGAGCTCCCGATTCGCTGAACAAGACTCGAACCGAGCGTGTGACCCACCAATGGATTCCTCGTTCGGAGAGCAATCCGTTGGTGGGGTCACACGTTCGGTTCGAGTCACATTCCGCGACTCTGGAGTTCAAAACACGTCCGGCATTTTGGCCGCCTCCACCGGTCTTCTGGCCCACTGCAAGACAGGTCTGCCTCTCGAGCATGCCTCTCGGGACCATCGAGTGTTTCTTTCCTCTGAAACGAGGTTCGAATCAGAGCCAGACTCCAGTCGAAATCCCCCCTCCCCTCCCCCCCTTAAAAAGCGGTCCGCCGGTACCCCCCTGCAACTGACAGGCGAGACGCACCGGCGCGCCGCCCCGCCAATATCTCCTATAAAGCCTCGCTTTATCCGGCCATAAACATCCCCGCCTTTATTTTTAATGCGTTTTCAAGCGCTGCTGCCATTTCGCGTAATAATTCCCTAGAAGAGAGGAAGCCCTCGGTGCGCCTTCGAAGCTTCGGGTTGATGGCGACGCCATTAAGGCGTATCGCGTCCTCGTGTGTGTGTGTGTGTGTGTGTGTGTGTGTGTGTGTGTGTGTGTGTGTGTGTGAGAGAGAGAGAGAGGCACGTGCGTGCGCGTTTTGTGGAAATAACGACAGTGGTCGTCAAAGTTTGGCCAAAGTTGATGTATTCGACACCAAAAAAAAATCGAAAAGGGAAGGTATGAAACTGAAGTGACTTCAGCATCCTGAGGTTTACCTGCATTCGCCGCAGTGTTGAAAGAACCCTTGTCACCACCTTACGTTTAACCTGCAATACAATGAAACGAACCAAGTTTGGTACTTTTTGACAGTTTCGAAGTTACGCTCCGCTCGCCGAAAGTCACCCCCGATTGACGGTAAACTGTATGGAATATTGGACAAAGGAGCCCAAACGGTGCATAAGCGCGTGGCGTCAGCAGTCAACCGGAAGGCAAGCTTTGCTGCGACACGGTGAACGTATAAACGGCTTCGAAGGCAAAAACGAAAAAAAAAATATATTGAATACAAGCAAGTTTCTGCCTCGCTCCCATTTACCCCTTACCTTCTACGTCGTGAGCCCGGGCCTGCAGGCTGATTCCGTTTTCGTCGCTCTGTCGCTATCGCACTCACGGGGCGTCCCGTATAGGTGCGAGAGAGACAGAGCGACGAAAACGACTCTCGGAGAATCAGTCTGCTGCGTTTACGAGCGACGCAGGCCGCGCGTGCTGCGAGCGTCACACAGTGCGCACGTTGGCACGAGGCACACGCTTCGATGAGTTTCTCTTCCTCACTCATATCCGCAGCAGCGCCGGCATACTTTCCCTCTTTTTATTAGCAACTTTTTCCCTCGCTTTGGACCTCGTTGACGGTTATTGTGTGTGATGCCGGATCACGCGCACGCGCGCACACGGACGGACGGACGGACAGTAGAGATGCAAATTTTCCGGAAACTTTCAAAGGGTCGGAAAAAAACCGGAAAAGTTGGAAAAAAAACCAGAAAATTTGGAAAAAAAGGAAAAATAGGAAAAAATAGTTTCTAAGCACTATGAACATGAAATCTACTACTTTTGTGCTTTGTTACAACTTCACTTACAATAACAACCCGAGATTCACAACACCAAGCTTAAAAAAACGCACGAGAAGGAATCATAACAGGGAATAATTAGTATGAGTGCACTGAGAATCGTGTTCACATAGGGATAAAGGTATGCTTTTAGCCTACTTTCAGGCGAAATGCCCGACTTTTTGCCTACTTTTCAGGCTGAATCTTTCCAATTTTTCCGAGGCCAGGGAAAAAAACGGAAAAAAACACTGTTTTTTTCCAATGTTTCCGGAAACTTTCCGGGCATTTTCATCCCTAACGGACAGACAGACGGACAGACAGACAGACAGACAGACAGACAGACAGACAGACAGACAGACAGACAGACGGACAGACAGACAGACAGACAGACAGACAGACAGACAGACAGACCGGCAGACATACATACAGACAGACAGACAGACAGACAGACAAACAGACAGATAAACGGATGGACAGATAGATTCAGATTCGGCCTTGCTGAAAGGTGACCTCTGGCCTTCACAGCCCGACAGTGGAGTGCGCAGAAATTTAGAAAGGGGGGAGGGGTCAGGCCACGCTTTTTGCCTATTTACAGGCGGAAAGTGACGCAATTTGCCTACCTTCCAGGCGGCTGTCTAGTGGCCAAAAGGAGGGGGGGGGGGCTGACACACCACACCCCCCTTGCGAACGCCACTGCAGCCCAAGCGGGGGGTGCTGCTGCTGGACGGAGCGATGCGGAAGTCTGCGAAGGACGCCGCCCACAGTGGGCCAGAAGATCGGTGAAGGTGGCCAAAATTCTAGACGCGTTTTGAGCTCCAGAGTCGCTAAACAGGACTCGAACCGAACGTAGGACCCCACCAATGGATTCCTCGTTCGGAGAGCAATCAATTGTTGAGGTCACACGTTCGCTTCGAGTCCTTTTTAGCGTCCTTGGAAGCGTGAGACAAACGTGGCTCACGCTTGTAAGGGTGAGACACAGTGTCTCGCACTAAATAGTGTGAGACTGTCTCACACTTGGATTGGCAGTGCGAGCTGAAATTCTGAAAAATTTCTCTGATATTGATGGTTTGAGTTCTTCGGAATGTCATGAGGTGTTTTCTGCTTTCAGAGGTGCGCGATTTTCGACGAGGTTTTGAGACAGGTTTCTGACAATCTGACAAGATTGACACGAGTGAAGCAGAGCCATCCATTCTTTGGCCGCTTCTGGGGCTGGAAAGAAAAATCTAAATGTTGTACAGTGAAGATTCTCCATATTATGGTGAAAATGTTCCATGGTGGTGCAGCTGGCTTCATAACATACCATTCAGAATTCACTGTACCTTATTGGCTGAGCGATAGCGAAGCCCGTTACTCAGGTGGGGTTGAAAAGTTTTGTCTGTCTGTCTGTCTGTCTGTGTGTCTGTCTGTCAGCACTACTCCTCCTGAACGGCTCGGCCGATCTGGCTGAGATTTTGCACACTTTTTGGGTATGTCCTTGGCTCGGCACACGCGAAATTTCACCAACCTAGCTCAACTGGTTCAGTTTTTATAGCCGAAAAACAGCTAAAAAACGGCGAAAAATCGAGTTTTCTGCAGGCAAACGCCTTCTGCCTTGAAGACAGGGGGTCTGGGGGGCGGAACCCCCCAGCCTCGCCAAGTGAGAAAGTAACAAGGGTCAAGATAGTGTTATCTGTAGATGAAGCAATTCTATCTGGAATGGAGGGGGGTCTGGGGGCATGCAATAAGTTAGAAGTAACCGACGATGGGCAAGCCATGGCCTGCCGAAGGCAGGCTAGCGCCGCAGGCCAAGGTAGGTTCGCCAGGCGCGAATTGGAGTAACAGGCAGCGAGACATCGCGAAGCCTGTTACGACAAGACGCGGTCTGGCGTAAACCTACCTTGTAGATATTTTGACGATTTTCGTTGGTATTCGATACCCCCTATCTACAACCGCTTTCTCGATGCACGGCTGGGGACAACCGCTTAGCTGCACCTTGCTTCCGGATAACCGCGCACCATCAGCCACCCTGCCGACAACCGCTTATCTGGCAGGCGGCTCCCGACAACCGCTCATCTCCCGGCCGGCCGGGCGCTGGTTAGGTTATGTGGCCGCCAGTTATCCGAGGGGGAAACGACTGAGAAATTTTGTGTACATCGGATAGGGATAACTCCGGATTACCCGCGGATTACCTCCGGTTTACATCGAAAAATTTCCAGGATTACCATTGGATTGCGCCGGATTACCCCGGATTACCTTCGAATTTCCCCGGATTACCCCGGATTACCTCAGAATTTCCCCGGATTACTTCGAAATTTCTGGTTATCCGGATAGCGGATAACCAATTTGCTGTACATCGGATAACCGAAGTCGTTTCCCCCTCGCAGTTATCCGTTCATAGTGGCCGTCACAGTGCCCGTACAAACCAATCCATTGACTCTGAATGTAGTGTAGCAATGTCTTTAGTAGTATGGTTAGTTAGTTTTGCTCAAAGAATTACATGCAGCATTTGCGAAGCGTCGATTCATCTCCCGTATTTAAGGGGCGTGAGCGGTTGTCGGGAGCCGCCTGCCAGATAAGCGGTTGTCGGCAGGGTGGCTGATGGTGCGCGGTTATCCGCAAGCATGGTGCAGCTGAGCGGTTGTCCCCAGCCGTGCATCGAGGAAGCGGTTGTAGATAGGGGGTATCGGAGAAAATCTCCACCATAATATGTTGGTGCAGCCTTTCACCGTAAGACATTTACAATGAAGACGTCATCGACGAGGCCCTCGTTGCGGCTCTGTTACACTGCTCCGCTCGGCGTCGCCGAAGGACTACGGCATCATCAGAACGCCCCGCCCCGCCGCCAATATGCTCGGCCCGGCCGGCCCAATCAAGATACCAGAAACGGACGATGCTGTGGCGGCATTTCGGCGGCAGTTCCGCGCCGTCCCGGCCGCGTATTTCATAACCCCGCAATCCCGTCCCGTTCCGTCCCGTTACGCGGCGCGCCCGAACTTCCGTTTCGTCGCGCGCTTTCTCCTCCAGGATGAGGACGATTCCGAGCTCAGAGCGGCGCCACGGCGCACAGTGGGCCAGAGTGCCGGCGGAGGCGGAGGCGGCCAAAACTCAAGACGCGTTTCCTTCAGAGTCATTTAGTACTCGAACCGAGCGTGTGACCCCACCAATGGATTCCTCGTTCGGAGAGCAATCCATTGGTGGGGTCACACGTTCGGTTCGAGCCCCATAACGACTGTGGAGCTCGAAACGCATCCGGGATTTGGACCACCTCCGTCCACTGTGGGGAGCTGCCTAGCCGCGACTACGGCGACCACGCTCCTTGCACGAATTGAGTGGATTCGATCCGAAGTTCCCAGCCCGCTCAAGCGCTGCCGAATCGGCGCATCCTGGTTCGTCTCGATTTCCCCGGATGACTAATATTATATACACGCAGCGTTTAAATAATAAAATTGGACTTTATGTACACGCAGCGTGCACATAACAGAAAAAAAATTATTGACACGCAGGATTTTCCCCTCGACGTCCACCGACGGTGGCCATGTGGGAAAATGTTCCTGCGTGCAAATAATATTTTGGCTTTTATTTAAACGCTGCGTGTCTCCAAGGCACCAAAAATTATTGGCACGCAGGATTGTAAAAAGTCTTCCGACCGGCGACTGAGTCCGGCATGGCGACTTGGTGGGTGAGTGGGTCCGTGCTTGCACGGGAATTTTTGGGCCCCGGGGTTTGAGACTCGCCTTTTTCTCAAAAAATTCTGCGTGTCAATAATGAAACCGGTGTTGTTTCAACGCTGCGTGTTTAAATAAATTCACATGTTATTACACGCAGCGTGTCTGCAATTCCAGTTTTATTATTTACACGCAGGAAAAGTTTTGCTGCGTGCAAATAATATTTTGGCTTTATTTAAACGCTGCGTGTCTCCAAGACACCAAAAACTTATTGGCACGCAGGATTGTAAAAAGTCTTCCGACCGGCGACTGAGTCCGGCATGGCGGCTTGGTGGATGAGTGGGCCCGTGCTTGTACGGAATTTTTTGGCCCAGGTTCGAGACTTCGCCTTTTTCTCAAAAATTTCTGCGTGTAAATAATAAAACTGGGTCTTGCAGACACGCTGCGTGTAAATTACATGTGAATTTATTATAAACACGCAGCGTTGAAACAACACCGGTTTTCATTATTGACACGTAGAAATTTTTTGAGAAAAAGACGAAGTCTCGAACCCGGGCCAAAAAATTCCCGTACAAGCACGGGCCCACTCATCCACCAAGCCGCCATGCCGGACTCAGTCGCCGGTCGGAAGACTTTTTACAATATTGCGTGCCAATAATTTTTTGGTGTCTTGGAGACACGCAGCGTTTAAATAAAAGCCAAAATATTATTTGCACGCAGCAAAACTTTTCCTGCGTGTAAATAATAAACCTGGAATTGCAAACACGCTGCGTGTAAATAACATGTGAATTTATTATAAACACGCAGCGTTGAAACAACACCGGTTTTCATTATTAACACGCAGAAATTTTTTGAGAAGAAGGCAAGTCTCGAACCCGGGCCAAAAAATTCCCGTGCAAGCACGGACCCACTCACCCACCAAGTCGCCATGCCGGACTCAGTCGCCGGTCGGAAGACTTTTTACAATCCTGCGTGCCAATAATTTTTTGGTGCCTTGGAGACACGCAGCGTTTAAATAAAAGCCAAAATATTATTTACACGCAGCAAAACTTTTCCTGCGTGTAAATAATAAAACTGGGCCTTGGAGACACGCTGCGTGAAAATAAGATGTATATACCCGGATTGTGCAGGATGCACGCAGCAACAACTTTGCCCCACTTTCCACTTTGCGAACCTGGCCGACAAGGATGCAGAGCAGTTGAGACGAGTTGAGAGTAGTTTCGGTCGCTCTGTCTGTCTCGCACCTGTACGGGATGTCCCGTCAGTGCGAGAGAGACAGAGCGACGAAAACGACTTCCGGAATCAGTCTGCAGCGCAGGGGCAACCCCCTCGAGGCAACGCTCCGAGTGCCCCGGTGTGCTTCGGGGCGGAAAAGGGAACAGGTTTGGCGCGGGGCTTGCGGTGCGGTAGCTTCGGCCCTCGATCCACCATGGCGTGCCATGGCGCCACACGCCAGGAGCACCGTGGGAAAAAAATCACAGTAAATCCTGTAGTGATTAGTACAGCTGTCACTGTAGTTCAGAGTACAGGATTAACTGTACTTTTTTACATGATCTACTGAACTTTGCATGGGATTTACTGTACTACCACAGGAGTGGAGTACGGAATATCCTGTACCAGGTACAGTAAATACTGAAGCCAGGCACAGTAAATCCTGTGTTCTGAACTACAGTAAATCCCGGCAAAAAAATTAACGGGATTCACTGTGGTTTTTTCGAATAGTGTTTGACTGCGGGCACTGCCCCCTTCCTTCACGCCTTCGTCCTTCAGCGAGTCCTCGCGTCTCCCCAGAAATAAGAATGAAAGAGACCGTATTGTTGTGTGTACCCTGTGTGCCCTGCCGTTCGGGCACTTCATGCTCGGCACTCCTACAACTTAAGGCAAGGCCTCGTTTTCCAGGCACAAAGGGGTGACAACCTGACAATGAACATTACTACCACAGCAGACACCGCGAGACACCGTTCATCATTTTGTCCTCACAAGAGACTCTGCCAAGGCAAGGAAGTGCTTCCCATGACTCACCCTCCATGGTAGGGTCAGTTGGGGTAATTATGGGACACGGGGTGAAAATAGGACAGCTGTTTCTTGATCAAGATTTGATATTTTAGAACTGATGCCATTTGAAATGTGATGCTTTTATTGTGAAAACAACATTTGGTACGGCATGCGTTCTAGAATGTCAAATCATGACCAAGAAATAGCTGTCCCACTTTTACCCCGTGTCCCATAATTACCCCATCTGACCCTACCTTTCTCCATGGGTCGCTAGACACCACACTCTAAATGTTGTACAGTGAAGATTCTCCATGTTATGGTGAAAATGTTCCATATTATGGTGGTGAAACTGGCTTCATAATTATGAAGCCATTCAGAATTCACTGTACCTTATAGATATTTTGACGAATTTCGTTGGTATTATGGAGAAAATCTCCACCATAATATGTTGGTGCAGCCTTTCACCGTAAGGCATTTACAGTGCATAAGAAGGTGTTCCAAAAATCAAAAGAAATCAATCGTTCCCATGGAAAGAATCGGTCCATGCCCCGAGGCTCATGGGATGCCCCATGGTTTGTTGGGACTGGGACGAGGGGGCAAAAACTCGGGATTTTCGTGTACACATGATTCGGAAAACGCAATGATTTCATGGCTGATTCGCATTATTTCGCGACGCACCAGGGTGATATTGAGCGTGATTGTGTTCGGAAAAAAATGATTTCGGACTGATTTTGCCTGGTTTCGTGTGATTCTGCCTGATTTCGGTCGAATTTAGTGATTTTGGTTGATTTCGGATTGCTTATGATTTCGCGTGATTCTCAATGATTCGCATGTGATTTCGGGGGCCGTGTACACATGATTGCGCGAGTTTTTGCCCCCTCGGACTGGGACCTGGAGCTTTGATAGGCTTGACCTAAAAATAAGCGGGACCGACCAAAGCTGCTGATTCGTATCGACACCTGTCCAGTCATTCCTTTCAGGACAGGCGTCTTGGAGGCGAGGGCCAAGCGCGTGCCAAGCGCGTGCCGCCACGGGGCCGGCAGGGCGCGTCTTCTGCGGCTCGGCATAGAGCGTGTCCAAGCCGCTCGATGCCTTTGGCATGAGCGCGCCAAACATTTTGACAGACACACGCCCACTACGACGGCCACTACGACGGCCACAGTGCGAGACCGTCAGACGGCCTTCAGTGCAGCGACATGTCTCTCCGCGGCGCCACGCTGTGCCTCTGGGCCACGGGCTGCAGGCTGGGGGCCTTGGTGGGCCTCGTCCCTGTGTGGTGGCGGTGCGGCCGCGCGCACCCCATGCCCCTGGTGGCGGCGCTGGCCGCGGTGGCGTGCTGCCGGCTCGCCATCGTCACCTCGTGGATGGTGTTGCCCGGCCCAAGGATGTCCACGCAGATCAAGCTTCGGTTGTGCGTAATGTTCGTCAACCACCTGACCTACACCGCGCGGCGCCACGACCTGGCCTTGCTCCTCAACGGCCTCAAGGCCTACCTGGACGCGTACCCACTGCGCGCCGTGCGCTGGCACTCGCTGTGTCTGTTCTCCGCCATGAACGTGGTGCCGCACAGTGGGGCGAAACCGGAAAAAGTCGCACGTAAGTCCGTTTTCGCCGTTTTTGTCCCAAGGGATGGGACCGACGTTTTGAACTCAGAAAGGACCATTCATACATTTACGAATTTTTTTTGCCCCTCAAAAAACTACTTGCCGTTTAGCGACCCAAGTAGAGAAATTTTGCGAGAAAATGATACTTTTGGCGGGGGTGGGGGAAGAAAGGCTTTTCCCTATCGCTGGCAGAGCAAAAAACAGTTTTTTTGTTTTTGGAAAGGCAAAAAATCAACCAGCCGCCTTTCTTGGGAAATTGGTTTAAAACGAAAGTGTGGAAACTGCGGGTCTTCAAATGTTTGCGAAAATCGTCGTCTGTGATTTTTTTGACGAGGTAAGCGAGTTGCAAACATTTGCGAACCGGTCGGGCCCGTGATGAGATAGTATGGTGACCCCTTTCATGTCCATTTCCCCCGGCGATGCCGTTCGATGCCGTTTTCCTTCAATCGACGTCAAACATGCGACTTCGTCTCGCCGCGCCACCCCGCCGCTACCGCCCGCGCCCTCGGGAGAGGAGGCAGAGGCGCTACGCGCGCTTGTACTCCAGCCAGCTCTGCCAGACACTGTGCCACCCAGACATCGTTTTGGACTGCCACCCATAGTGATACTGACAACTTCCGTGGTCATGCTGTTACGCCAAGACAGCATCTTTCCAGGCCTCGGGGGCAGCCAGTATCAATTGGCGGCCAAAAGGGGGCGTTTTTGGGCGTCTCCGGGTATATCTTTTTTCTTTTACTCCCAGAAATGATTTTCACTACCCAAAGAAACCCCCCAAATCTAAAATTTTTCGAGAATTCGCAATAAGGTTCGCCCCCCTTCACGCACCCGGCTCCGCCTTAGGGTGCCTTTTACGATCAAATTCGTCAGAAATGAATTCAGCGACCCCTAATACCAACAAAATTTGGTGAAGAAATAATTTCGTGCGACTTTTTCCGTTTTCGCCCCACTGTGTGCCGTTCGTGGCGCTGTACGCTTACCAGACGAGTCGGATCCACGACGCCGGCGTGGCCGGGCCCGCCGTCACCGTCGCACAAGTAGTGCTCTTCTTGGTGAACACGTGCTTGACCGGGTTATCGTCCATGCGTATCATGTGCCCGCCGGCGGTGCTGGCCGCCGCGGCCGCCGACCTGCGCTTCGACTGCAAGCGGACGCTGCTGGCGGCTCTGAAACAAACTGACGCTATCGACGGCCACGACACCGCCCTCCACGACCACGACGCCATCCTCCACGACCACGACGCCATCCTCCACGACCACGACGCCATCCTCCACGACCACGACGCCATCCTCCACGACCACGACGCCGTCCTCCACGACCACGACGCCGTCCTCCACGACCACGACGCCATCCTCCACGACCAGGACGCTGTCCCCTGCGACCACGACGCTGTCCTCCACGACCACGACGCCGCCCTCCACGACCATGACACCGTCCTCGCGTGGCGAGCGCTGTGCCAACGCCAGCAGCTGCTCCACGACATGGTGCGCAAGTCCAGCGACGTCAACGGGCTGTGCATCCTGATGGCGCTGGTCACGCTCGCTAGCCTCACCAATGGTGCAGTGGACCTCTTCGACGACGCACAGCTTGTCTCGAAGCTGTTCGAATACGCAGGTTTCATGTTCAACGTCCTCGCCACCGCCGCGGTGTGCCAGTGGCCGGCGATGCAGGTAGAGCCTGGCAAGCCATGCCAGCGGGCCGAATCGGACTGCAATCCACTCTGTCTCGTACGGCTGTATGCCATTCTCTGTCTCTGTCGCAGTTCCGAACTCTGGCCACGGAGGTCAGGAATCTGTCCACGAAGTACCCGCAAGCCTTCGCCCCGAGCGCGGTAAGGGAGGTAGGCGCACACGGCAACCACGGTTCCTGGTTTTCCCAGGAACTCCCTGGAAATCACCCATGTCTTTGGCTACGTGGATAAAATCAGGAACCGTTTTCGGCGTACATTGTCCAAGTCCGTTGTTAGTGCGTTGTGACGCTTTGCCGAGGCCCTCCCGCTGCCCCCAGGTTCGGTCTCTGCTGGAGTGCATCGAACGCCAGGACAACCGGTACGACCTGCTGGGCGTGTGCCGCTGCGACGACAGCCTCGTCATCACAGTGCGTTTCAGTAGAGAATTGCTATTGAGTCATTCTGCTGGAGTTCCTGTTGCCGACACATTCCAGCGATTCCAGCCTGCAAAACTCGATTCAAACTCATGAGGGCTCTCTGTTCGGAGAGTAAGCAGTTGGTGCCACAGCTGATGCTCCAGCTGCACTCGTGTAATCTTGTCAGAATGTCAGAAACCTGTCTAAAAACCTGATCAAAATTCGCGCACCTCTGAAAGCTGAAAACATCTCTGGACGTCTGTAGAACTCAAACCATCAATATCAGAGTACGTTTTCAGAATTTCAGCTTTCAGAGGAGCGCGAATTTTGATCAGGAATTCAGACATGTTCCTGACATTTTGACAAAATTTACACGAGTGTGAGAACGTCACTCTCACTCACGTGACATCACGGTGAAACGAATGGGACAGAATGCCACGTTCCTTTGAACATTGTGTCGCATTCTTTTGAATGTAAATTAATTTCAGACTCCGTTCCATCGAATGCGACACAATGCTCAAAGGAACGAGCACTCTGAATGTCTTACGAGTAAAATTTCCCATAATACGAGGGGCGCAAGCATAATACGAAGGTGATTTTTCTTCGTATTACGACGAAGGTCTTTTTTTGTATCTTACAACGAAAAGGCTGAAAAGATTCGTCTTGCGAAGAAATATTGCTTCGTATTATGCTTGCGCCGAATTCACTGCAACATGCGAATAACATAGGTCAAATTTCATTGTTGGACATTTAGAATGTGACATTCTGTCACATTCGTTTCAACGTGATGTCACGTTCCTCCAATGGGAGTGTAAGGGCTGCCTCTCTGTTCTGCAGATGCTGTCTGCAGTTTCCATGTACTTCTTCACTTGCTTCACGACGCAGGGCTTCGAGAGAGTCGAAAGAAACGATTGAAACAGTGTCGGACAGAATTGCGCGTGCCTACTTGTGTTTGCTTAGCGCGCGCCGAGAACCCCACGGCTGTGAGTACATAGTCAATTGACGCAGTGCGTTTGAAACCGCATTCATCGCTCGCTGGTGCAATGCTTCTGCATTGAACCAGAAGTGCAATGTCTTTCTCAGCATGGGACGTTTTCGGGAGGCATCACACGGCATTGCACCATACGAGCGATGTTTATGGCCTTTAAAATCACAGTGTGTTTTTTTTTTTTTTTAGAGGTCGAGATTGCGAGCACTAGATTCTTCTGCGGGGTTTTGCAGGCATGCGATGCAACGTTTAAAAATCGGGCCAAAACTGCGAACTAGCTCCGCTGCAAGAAAACGACATCCGACATCAACAACTGCCGCCTCGCAACGCGTTCTCAATCCGTTTAATCCGATCCCAGAGACTGGGGCCCTGTAGGCCTGTAGGGGTGCCCCCGTAGGGGTGCCCCGCGCCCGCCACGCTGTCACGGCGATAGGGTTGCCAACCTGTGAGTTAATAAAGCCGCCAGCCCGTCACGCTCCCCGCCACTTGGGGCGGGGTGGGGCGGGGCGAAGCGGGGCGAAGCGGGGCGTGCCAATGGTGCCATTGCTTCCGCCCTTTTGTCCCAACCCTTCTCGATTTTATCGCTTTCGACTTTTGTTTTAGTAAATATTGTGCCTAGGTGACGCCGCGCGCCGCGACGCGCCTCGCCGTGGCGACACTGGAGACGCGGGCCGCATCCCGATCAACGCCCCTGCCCTCCGAGCCGTGCCGTCAGCGCGCCGTCTCTCTCGCACCCACGGGGCGTTCCGTGGCGGGGCGAGAGAGGCAGAGGGACCAGTGCACAGTGTGGAAGCAGCGTACAGCTGAGCCCGCCGGGGTGGCGGCGCTAAGACAGTCCGTGCGTGCGCCCGCCCCGCCCCGCCCCGCCTCGCCGCGCCCTCCGTCGCCATGCCGTGTCCGCCGGACCACAATCGGTTCCATTCCCTCCCTCCCTTTCACTGCCGCGCTGCCAACTTTACGACGACACACGAATAAAACGGCCGCATAAAATGATACTTTGTGTCGTAACAGTGGCAGCCCCGTGTAGGGCGGTCCATTCCATTCGCACAGTTCGCGGAGGTTGGCGAGGTTGGCGCACCCAGCAGCCATGCAGCAGCCGGCCTCGGGTCCCTCTCGGCCTTGGCGGGGAGGGGCCGGGGACTGGAGGGAGTGGAGAGACTGGAGGGCCTGGAGAGGCTGGAGTGACCGGAGGTTCTGGAGTGTCTAAAAAGACTGGAGAGACTGGAGAGACTGGAGTGACTGGAGAGACTGGAGTGACTGGAGGGACATGAGGGACTTGAGAGACTGGAGGGACTGAGTGTCTAGAGAGACTTGAGAGACTTGAGAGACTTGAGTGACTGGAGGGACTGGAGCGTCTAGAGAGACTTGAGAGACTGGAGGGACTGGAGTGTCCAGAGAGACTTGAGAGACTAGAGAGACTGGAGGGACTGGAGTGTCCAGAGAGAATTGAGACTGGAGGGACTCGACGGACTGAGACTAGAGGCGCTGAAATGCCCAGCGAGGCTGGAGAAACTGAGGGACTGGTCCTGGAGGAACTGGAGTGCCAAGAGAAACCGAAGAGACGGGAGGTATTTGAAAGCTTGCAAAGACGGGAGTGAGTGACTGGGGTGCCTAGAGAGAGACTGGAGAGACTGAAGGTACTAGAGTGCCTAAAGAGACAGGAAAAGACTAGAGTGACTGGAGAGGTTGGGACACTGGAGGTCCTGGAGTGTCAAGAGAGCCAGGAGAGACTGCAGTGACTGGAGCGAGGGACCGGAGGGCCCTCGACGGGGCGGCCCCGCGCACTCCAGAGTGAAGGGTGGCGGGGTGGCGATACACGACGGCAAGCCCGGCAAGGCAAGCCTGGAAGCAATCACGACCTATTAACAGCAATTACAAATCCAGCGGCGGTAAGAATTGTTTTTGCGTCCCCCGCGGTGCGGCGCGGTGCGGCGCGGCAGGCCGTGGAGGAGCGTGGCGCACAGAAGGACGCCTCAGGAACGCCTCAGGAACGCCCCCGGGATGCCTCGGGCCAGACCTCAGAAACACCAAGCGGGCTGGCTCGGCTCCCACTTTAAAAAAAAATTACAAATAAAAAAGAAACATGAAAGAAACAAAAACAATTAGAGCAGTTGTTTTCGGATTGATCTTGATCAAGTTGCATTGTTGGCCCGGAGAGGTAATTGTTTGGACGCCGCGACCTCGCAGACTGTCCCAGACGCTCCCCGGGGTGCGGGGCCGGGGTGCGGGGCCGGCAGTAAATCACCAGGACCGGTGCGGCGCGGCGTGGCGCGATCACTGCCTGGCGTGGCGTGGCGCGGCCTGACATGGCGCGGCGAAGCCCGGACACGCACCACGCCGCGCAGTGCTCACGCAATTTAACTGCCAAGCCCTTCCGCGCGGCCGACGCTCGGTCAAACGGGGCAGGGCCGGCCTCTCATTACGACTCCGGCCGAACTCTCACTTCTCTCACTGCCCCATTTTACAAACATATTTCACAACAGCCGGCGGCCCGGGCCGGGCCGGGCCCCAGCGGCGCCGCCATCGAGATTTATCTCTTTTTCGGGCCATATTTTTCGGCTCGTTGATTCCGAAGGCCGAAGGGGTTGTCCGCGATGCGGCGCCGCGGCACCGCCGCCAGGGCACCGCGTGGCGCCGTGATAGGTAAAGCAGCCGACACGGCCAACGCCACTTGGGCCACCCCGCACCCCGCTCACCGACAATGTAGGAAAGCAAATTAATTACGCCCACTCCCCTTCTCTCTCTCTCTCTCTCTCTCTCTCTCTCTCTCTCTCTCTCTCTCTCTCTCTCTCTCTCTCTCTCCATTCCCCCGATATTGCTTCATCAGCTGAAAGCAAAGTTAAATTGAAATATTTGAAGGCCCACGGGGACAGCGCGCCCAAGACGTCGTCGTCGCGTCTCACTTTCGCTTGCGCCACTGACCCCCTTCTCCCTTCCCCCCTCCCTCCCCCTCCCGATTCGACTGTCATAGCTAGTCGGTGATCCCAGGCATGGCCAGGCACAGGCACGGCGGCACCCTGGGGCACACTGGTGGAACTAAAGCGCACCTTTGAAGCCTTTCTTCGGGCGTGGTGGTTGGCTGCCACCCTTGTCTTCGAGCGCACATAGCATAGCACTCCGTCCTCCGTTCCACTTCCCTTCCGCCTAAAATGCGTTGCAGAATCTGTTCGCTGCGCGTGAAGTCTGCTGGCGTAAATCAATGCTTGAATGAAGTGCACAGCTACAATACAATCTTAGTTCTGCCGGGCGCACGACGGTACGGTACAGGTGCGAGGCGAGGTGTTTCCAGGTCTCTCTCGCACCTGGACGGAATGCTCCATGAGTGCGAGAGAGCCAGAGCGCCGAAAACAACTCTCGAAACCGGTGCGCGAGGCGAGCGCTCGAGCACGGCCATGTCTCGTTTTGCAGTGCAGGCGGGCATGTGTCGGGCCCGAAATGGCATACGATCATGTGTGGTCTAGCCCTTAATGGTAATGGGGATAGGCCACGCCGCCAGCGCGCTGCACGCGCGTGGAGCGTGTGGCCTACCTCGCGGTCCGCGGGCGCATAGGCACTGTACAGCCACTGCAAGTGCACACACTGCAAGAACTGAGGCGTACTTCCACGCCATTTTCCATGCGTCTAACAGCGATGATCAAGGATGATGATGACGTTTTGAACTTATTGACATTACTTCTTTGTCTATCAGAGACGAATCCGTTTCTTCTGGTAAACGCGCTTGTCAGTTTGGACAACTTTAAATACTCAAACCCCTTAAAAATGCAACTAAGGCAGTGGGGCTAGTCCGGCCTCCCTTCTTGACGAGACGCTCCCTTCGCAGCCAGCCGCTCGAGAAGTAAGCAGAAGTACGAAGAGTTTAAGGAGCAGCAAGACGAGTTAAGGAGTCCAAGGCGCCCTTTTCACCGGAGCGAAAATGTCTTCAAGCGTAGTATTGCATGCTCGGGTGAAGCGAACAGCGACGCCCGAGTTCCACCAGCGCAGCCAGCACGGCCCGTCGCCCGCGCTCTCGACTTGAGTATTCCACGGCGACGGCCGTTGCTACAAAGTTATGTCTTCCGGATAGGCCAAAGTGAAATCCGTGCGGACCCCGGCGGCCAGCCAGCGGTCCGAGCAGCGGCCGCACAGTGGGCCAGAAACCGGCGGAGGCGGCCAAAATTCGAGACGCCTTTTGAGCTCCAGAGTCACTAAGCAGGACTCGAACCGAACGTGTGACCCCACCAATGGATTCCTCGTCCTGAGAGCAATCCATTGGTGGGGTCACACGGTCAGTTCGAGCCCCATTTAGCGACTCTGGAGCTCAAAACGCGTCTCGAATTTTGGCCGCCTCCGCCGGTTTCTGGCCCACTGTGGGCCGTCCAGCGGCCGGCCAGCGGCAGGCCGCGGGTCTCCCATATACCGAATCTTGTTGTTTATGTGAAAGATGGCTTCCCTCCGTCCGGGGTCTCGGGCCGCCCCGACCGCTCGGCCGGCCGGCACTTGTTTAGGGACACTCCCGCAGACCGAATCCGAGAGTGGTCTTCGTCGCTCTGTCTCTCTCGCACCCACGCCGGACGCGCCGTGAGTGCGAGAGAGACGGAAGGAGACTCTCGGGATCAGTTCGCAGGCCGGAGGGTGGTCTATTCAACTGTAAATCACAAGATTGGGACGGACTGCATTAAGTCGCGGCTCCCCAATATCTCTCAAAAATGTCGTCCCGCACGTGGGCGCTGTGTCCGAGGCGCAACTATTTTTATGGCTCTATCCCGAGGAGGGTCCGCGGTCCAGCGCCCCGCCTCGCCCCGCCCCGCCCCGCCCCGCCACGCCCCGCCCCGCCCGTGCGGTCCGCGCACCGCACTCGACGGAATGACTGCTGGTGTGTCCAGCCGGCGAGACTTCCTCTTCCCCCTAAACAATTTTCCTTATGAATTGCCGTCATTTTTGTGCTGGCCACGGCTTCGCCCGCTGCGCCACCGCGGGGCTGCTCTCGGGGGGCATTTCTTCTTGATTGAAATAGAGCCCGGGGCGGGGCGGGGCGGGGCGCGCCGCCAGGCGGGTTACACCGCGCTGATTCCGAGAATGCCATCGAATCGGTCGACAACAGCGGATCGGATTCTCGACCTCGACGCCCCGCCGACACCGTCAAACCAAGTGTGCCGTGAACGCCACACAACTAGGGAGTAATTCTCAGACTGCAGACTTTACACTTGATGTGTGGAGCAGCTCACAGAGCAACTTCGATGCCCACTTTATTTCATCTCTAAGAACACGTTGGTGCATTTTAAAAAGGAAAACGAAATAAAATTGGTAGAGAGGGGCACGCTTGTCATAGTCCTGCCTCAATCTAAGATGCTCCGGATGATTCCACCTAATTTGACAGTAGTCTATGACCAAGCAGGAAATTCAGCAGACGTTCTGTTTTGTCGGTGTGCTCGCATCGTGGTCGGTTCGTATCCGCCGCGCCGCCACACTGCTAGCCTCGCCGCAAGAAAGTAGACCGACGACGCACACCACACCTTACTGGCCCTAAACAAGACGCCCGTTTTATGATTAGTGGCTCCCTGCAATCTCGCTGCCCGCCTCGCCCCACCCCGCCCCGCCCCGCCCCGCCCTGACCGACTGGGATAAGAGGGCTGGGGTGCGCAGGGCCAGGCATGGCACGGCCAGCACACTGCTTTGGTCGCTTTGTCTCTCTCTCTCGCACCTATACGGGACGGCCCATGAGTGCGAGAGAGACAGCGCGACGAAGACGACTCTCGGAATCGGTCTGCAGGGGTGGGTCCCTCGTCTCGAAGCACCGAGCTCGCCAGGCTCCGAGACGCGGAGAGACGCGGAGGGGAGCGACCCGGTTTTAATTGTAATCGAATTGGACGGAATGCTGCCGATCGAGCAGTGTTCTTCGTAAAACTGTGATTACTCCCCGAACTCGCCCAGGAGGGCTCCACCTTTCGCCTCACCGTGCACACCGCGCAAAGTGCCTTCAACGAGACTGTATACAAAAAAAATGATTTGTTGTACTTTTCCTTTCCGGTGGCCAGATGCATCCACAAACTCTTTGTGGCACAAAAGGTTCCCTTTTCGAGGGGTTCGCGCACCCTTTTCACCTCAAAACGGGGAGTCTGTGTTTTTCTTCAGATTGGGAAAAATAGCAAAACATCAATAGCGCCCTTGGAAAATATTCTTCCAAGGGCCCCTGTGTTCCGGGTGCGGCGGTCGTTACCGCCGTGTAGTACACCGTTAAGCAAGCGATGAGGCGCCCCGCCGCCCCGCGCCGCGCCGGGCGTCGGATGACCGCGCGTTTAGTGCGACTTACACCGGCTACTACAGAATTTACAGCTTGCCCCGCCTTTGCCGCCTTTGCCGCCGTCATGGCGCGTTCATGGCGCGGTCAATCCCCAATCCGCGCACGGGGTTGCACGGGGCGGCAGCACTTCCACCACCGCGCCGAGGACGAGCTCGACCTGCCGTGTTGCAGCACGACGAGCACGACCTGTTTCAGCACCACTTGCTGCAACATCACCTGCTGCAGCATGAGCATGACCTGCTGCAGCATAACTTTTTGCAACGACCTCCTTCAGCACGACATGCTGCAAGGTGACCTCCTTCAGCACGACATGCTGCAAGGTGACCTCCTTCAGCACGACATGCTGCAAGGTGACCTCCTTCAGCACGACATGCTGCAAGGTGACCTCCTTCAGCACGACATGCTGCAAGGTGACCTCCTTCAGCACGACATGCTGCAAGGTGACCTCCTTCAGCACGACATGCTGCAAGGTGACCTCCTTCAGCACGACATGCTGCAAAGGTGACCTCCTTCAGCACGACATGCTGCAAAGATGACCTCCTTCAGCACGACATGCTGCAAAGGTGACCTCCTTCAGCACGACATGCTGCAAGGTGACCTCCTTCAGCACGACATGCTGCAAGGTGACCTCCTTCAGCACGACATGCTGCAAAGGTGACCTCCTTCAGCACGACATGCTGCAAGGTGACCTCCTTCAGCACGACTTGCTGCAGCAGCAGGGCGGCCGCCTGTCCCACTTCCTTCTCTATCTGGGCAGCGACATCCAGGCCACTGGCGTGGCGAGCGCATTGTTTCTGCCATTTGGGGCGGACCGGGCCGGACAGGGACCAAGGGCTTAGCACTTAGCGCTTAGCAGCCCGGCGATGCCTGCCGGCCCGTCGCCAGGACAAAGCCGTGGGCCGGGCCGCGCCCCTGACCTAGTGGGCTAAGCAGCGCCGCGGTCTTTCACTAGTTTATCTCCGTCTGCCAGCTGCCTGGCAAGTGTGCATCTCGCGGGGCACTGTGGGCCAGAAGTGGAGACGGCCAAAACTCGAGACGCGTTTTGAGCTCCAGAGTCGGTACACAGGACTCGAACCGAATGTGTGACCCCACCAAAGGATTTCTCGTTCAAAGAGCAATCCATTGGTGGTGTCGAGTCCCATTGAGCGACTTTAGAGCTGAAAACGCGTGCGGGATTTTGTCCGCCTCCACTGGTCTTCGGGCCGGAGGCTGCAGATAGTAGACCGACGACCCGCACACCTTCCGTCGGCTTTTGCGAGCACCGCGACGGCCGTTTTAGAGGCCGCCGTACACCGCGGGCACCTTCGCTGGCACGGCCAAGTGCGGCGTAAAGGAGGCCGTCGTGGCCTCATCATAAAGGCTGCGGACGTTTGAAAGTAAGCGCCGTAGTGTCACGCGTCGCGCACGGCCACTGCTCGCAACCCCGCCACGCCCCGCCACGCCACGCCCCGCCACGCCACGCCACGCCACCCCCCGCCACGCCCCGCCAGCCCCGCCCCCCCCCGCCACGCCCGCCACGCCCCGCCACGCCCCGCCACGCCACGCCCCCACGCCACGCCACCCCCCGCCCGCCCCCCCACGCCCCCCGCCACGCCCCGCCACGCCCCGCCACGCCCCGCCACGCCCCGCCACGCCCCGCGCCACGCCCCGCCACGCCCCGCCAGCCCCGCCACGCCCCGCCCCGCCACGCCAGGGCCCCCCAGCCACGCCCCCCCCCGCCACGCCACGATCCCCCTCCGCGCAGTGCCTCCGTGCCCCCAGCCCCCCCCGGCTCCTTCATCAAGGCCCATCACGAATTCATACGCGATGACATGAGTCACATCTCAGCACTAATTCCACCCCGCCCCACCGCACCCCGCCCCGCCCCGCGGACTGTGGCTGATGATTCCCGCTCCCCTCGGCCCGACCGCGCCCGCCGCGCCCCGCCCGCGCAGACTGCGGGCGAGCCGCTGCCCTTTTCCGCCTCCCCGGCCTGTTCGGTCCTAGTTTGTCCGGCCATGGGGAAGTTATGACTCGCGCTGACGATAAGGCCGGGCTCGTCACGGCACGGCACGCCACCCCACGGCGCGGCGCGGCACGGCGTCGCAGCAACAGGCCCCATACAGGCTCTGCAGGGCCATGGCCATGGCCAGGGCCAGGCAGCAGGCGGGGCGCCTCGATGACGCCGATATTCCTCTCCGGCCATTCCATTTCATTGCTAATAGAGAAAAGAAGCTGCGGCCCTGTCCGGCCCGTCCGCCCTAAACAGCCAATAGCCGGTCCGCGCTGCGGCCAAAGCCCCGGCCTGCACACTCATTCCGAGAGTCGCTTTCGTCGCTCTGTCTCTCCCGCACTCGTCCGGCGTCCCGCATGGGCGCGAGAGAGACAGAGCGACGAAGACGACTCGCGGAACCAGTCGGCTGGGGCCGTGGGTGGACGCGACGCGGACCGGACTGGACGGGGGATCGCCAGGGGGTCGCCGCGCCGCGCTACGGGAGGGACGCTTCCTTCAATTCACTAAATTCTCTTTTGTGTTTCTTTGAATCTCGCCCCCATCGTCCAGAATCCAGGCGGGTCCGTACTGCGTTCTTGGGGCACGGCTTGGCTTTTCGCTAACGGTCCGAACAAAAACAGGACGAGCCTCCGTGGAATGCGTTGGCGCGACGCGACTCACAGTGGGCCAGAAGACCGGTGGAGGCGATCAAAATCCCGGACGCGTTTCGAGCTCTAGAGTCGCTAAATGGAACTCGAACTGAACGTGTGACCCCACCAATGGATTGCTCTGCGGACGAGGAATCCATTGGTGGGGTCACACGCTCGGTTCGAGTCCTGTTTAGCGACCCTGGAGTTCAAAACGCGTCTGGAGCTTTGGCCGGCGGCGTCGGTCTCCCGGCCCACTGTGTTACTGCGGCGCCGCCATGGAGGCTCTGGAGTCGTCGCTGTCTTGGCGCGGCTGGCTGGGCCGCCTGCGCCTTTATGGCCTGGCTTGCATTTGTCGCGTATTCCTCGATGGCATCGCGGCACGCGCCGCAGCCAAGGCGCAGCCGGCCCGTCGCACTATCGCCACCCCCGCACACTCATGCCGAAAGTCGCTCTGTCTCCCTCGCACTCGTGGAGCGTCCCACGCGGGTGTGAGAGAGACAGAGCGACGGAAACGACCCTCGGAATCAGTCTGCAGCCAGCCCCGATACGCTATGCCCCAGTTTTACGTCGCTTTGCGTCACTTTACGTGTCGCCGGATGCCTCATAAACATAGCCAGACGACGTCAGTGGACTATCACGGCCGCGCCACCACGCCACCACACCCAGTAGCCTCGCAATACCATCGCCCCACCACCCCCTTTTCCTGCGTTCTATCTCACTCTCGCTCTCGCTCTCACTCTCACTCTCACTCTCACTCTCACTCTCACTCACTCTCACTCTCACTCTCTCTCTCTCTCTCTCTCTCTCTCTCTCTCTCTCTCTCTCTCTCTCTCTCTCTCTCTCTCTCTCTCTCTCTCTCTCGCACTCTCACTCTCAGTCACTGGATGGGATTCGACCCGAACGTGCGTGACCCCACGAGAGAAAGCTCTCCGAACGAGGAATCCATTGGTGGGGTCACAGGTTCGGTTCTAGTTTCGAGTACCATTTAGCGACTCTGGAGCTCAAAACGCGGCTAGTGTTTTGGCCGCCTCCACCAGCCACAGTGCGGCCAGGCAGAAACGGTACAACAAGGAAGCATTTCGCTCCACTGGTACTGTCCCGGACCCGCCCGGGATTTCCTGGAAAGCCCTGCGCTGCTGTGAGCTGCAGACTGATTCCGAGAGTCGTTTTCTTCGCTGTCTCTGTCGCACCTATACGGGACGCTGCATGAGTGGGAGACAGAGCGACGAACACGACTCTCGGAATCAGCCTGCTGAGCCGCAACAGACGGCCGGCTCTACCCGGAAGCACTCGGCTCCACAACGATGCACCCAGAAACAGCGGGTGCCAGAGAGGCAGATCCAGAGACGGAGACGGCTACATACCTTTCAAAGGGGGCACTGCCACAAAAGTTGTCTATCACTCTAGAGCTCTGAAGGATGCCTTAATACACAATGCAAAGAATTACATTTTCATCTTACAAACTTATGTGTGCAAGCACAATACGGATAACTATGTTTATATTATATAGGATAACCTTATCCGTAACAGGCTCTTGTTTGTATTTAGGGCTGTCTGAGTCACAGCATCAACGGAAAGACTTATTAACACATGAGCCTACACTGTTCCACAAATTTAACAGAGAGCTCAGTGAGGAGCATGCCTGTATACCCCCATGGCTTATTTCGTATTAAATCATTGACCAATTAGTTAAACTAACCACTTCTTACCTGTAAAGTATTGGTGTCTGATGTTGAGTTGAGTCTCTCCGACCAAGAATAAGAACGGCTGATCCCTACATGGTAGACATAAATGAAATTAAAATCAGGAAATTAAGCTCATAACACAACATTTTGGTCAAGAAATTGTGACATACCATTGTTCTGGAAATAGATAGACACTCAGATGTCACTTTGTTCTTGCAGCTATGAAACACTGTAAGGAGTTCCTTCACTTTGGTCCTCTGAAAAAGTTTCCCGCGCCCCAGAGGCAGGTTGGTCGGCAGCGGCTCGCATCTAGGTTGGCTTATTTTTGACGTTACGGGACGTGTCCGCGCACTTCTACGTTCTCTTTGCTCAATTTGGTTCAATCTGTTACTGTTTTGCAGTTCCAGATCGGTGCGGAAAGTTATGAAACGAAATAAACGAACGAGCAAGCAAACACGAAAACACTACACCACCACAAACAACAATACTTTGACAAACAAAACAAACAAATACATCCGGGAGCGCCAACATAAACATAATGCAACGAACAAGCTGCAGCTGGGATATTTTCAACTGTCTTTGTCATGTCATGTTGGTACTCCCGAATGTTTTTGTTTGACGACATGATGTTGTTTGTTTGTGGCTTAGTGTCTCCAGTACTCGTACGTTTATTCCGTTTTTTAACTTTTCACAGCGGTCTGGAACTACAAAACAGTTAAAGAGTGAACCGAATTGAGCAAAGAGAACGCGGAAGTGCGCTGTATGAGCTGACATGTCTCGAAGCGCCAAAAGCAACTCAACCTAGTTGCTGGCCGACTAGGCCGACTAACCTACCTTCGCTGGGAAACATTTTCAGTGGAGAGAAGTGAAAGGAACTTCTAATAGTGTTTCATAGCTGCAATATAAAAATAAGTAGTTTTATCTGAGTGTCTATCCATTTCAAGACCTTTGGCACGACACATTTTCTTGAACAAAATATGACGTTGACCATAATTCACTGATTTTAAATTCATTTATGTCTGCGTGTGAGGATCAGCCGTTCCTCCTTTTAGTCGGAGAGACACAACTCAGCATCACACACCAATACACTACAGGTAAGGAGTGCTTAGTTAAACGAATTGGTCAGTATTTTATACTGAGAGATATCCAAGTGGCCTATCCATAAACAGATTTTTGCTTTCTATGTGAGCGTACAGTGATTGCGGTATTTCTAAATAATATAACTCATACTCCCTTACTGCAAAAATATGTATTGAGTCGTTGTAAGTACGGAAGAGTGTGATAGTTTACATTGTCTTCGTGTTTTTGGCCCTGCAAGTGTGATTATACTTATGGACTTGTACAGAAGCTCTAGACAGCTCGAGATTCTTGTCATCTGTTATACACCTAGAAAACGTCCATCATTCAGACACATCTATCTATGAGTAGAAAAGATCAATATTCTCCGTCACTTACGGATGTGACTCATCCTTAAGAACTCTAGAGTGACTCGTAAAGGCAAAGTTGGACTGTTGTCCACCCTTAAGCTTGGCGCCTGCAGCCAGGCGGATAGGCAGACGGGCGGCAGCGGTGCGCGGCGGCCGGCCTACCCGGCACTCGGCGGGCGCGCTGGGCCGGCCAGCACTGCCGGCACGAGTCGGAAGGCCCATTCAGATCGGAGCTTTCGTCGCCCTGTCTCTCTCGCACTGTGGGCGCCTCCCAGTGGGGTGCGAGAGAGACAGGGCGTCCTGCTCACAGCCTAATTCCCCCGCACAGCGCCGCTCGGCCAGCCGTCTGATTCCGAGCTCTGCTTTCGTCGCTCTGTCTTTCTCGCACTGTGGGCGCCTCCCAGTGGGGTGCGAGAGAGACAGGGCGTCCTGCTTACAGCCTAATCATCCCCCGCACAGCGCCGCACGTCCAGCCGTCTGATTCCGAGCACTGCTTTCGTCACTCTGTCTCTCTCGCACTCATGGGGCAGTCCGTAGAGGTGCGAGAGAGACAGAGTGACGAAGCAGTGTTCGGAATCAGACGGCAGCCGCCCACTCCCTTCCACGTGGAACAAAAGGCTCCGGCCGGCCGGCAGACCGACTCGCGCTGTCTCTCTCGCACCGAAAGGGAACGCCCCACGAGTGCGAGAGAGACAGTGCGAGTGCTGGGCAGGCCTGGCGGGCCAGCGCGCCCCTCCAGAATCACGCGCGTGCCAAGTGGAGACGTGACGCGACTTTATTCTGGATCGGCCGAACACGCTCGACCGTGTCCCCATGGTCCCCATTGTCCCGGCCGCATTACGGTCTCCGTCTCTCTCGCACGCCGTGCGCATGGCGCGGCCCGCGTGGGTGGGAGAGAGACGGAACGAGGAAGCAACCGTCCGGGATGGGCCAGGGGCCGCGGCGGGCAGCGGTGCGGCAGCGGTGCGGCAGCGGCAGCCCCTCGGAATGGATTATGAACGCGTTGCGCGCGTTGCGGCGGACCATGAGGCAGGCTGCCCCATCTCTCTCTCTCTCTCTCTTTCTCCTCTCTCTCTCTCTCTCTCTCTCTCTCTCTCTCTCTCTCTCTCCTCTCTCTCTCTCTCTCTCTCTCTCTCTCTCTCTCCGCGTGGGGTGGCCGTCTTATCGGCCCGGTTGATGCGGACAAGACGGGCATAACAAAGTTGTCGGCGTGAAAAGGTCGGCGATGTTTTTTGGCGCCAGAAGACGGACTGGACGGACGCAGGGGTCGTCTGCTGGCCTGCCTGTCCACTGTCACGGCCGCGACGACGACAGTCACGACACACTGTCAAACCAGAACTCCGCACTTCCTGGTGGAGTAATTTTCACGTGAGCTCACGGTACCCTTCCCTCTTGGCATGGTGCGAACGTGGAGAACTCCACGCTCGAAGCGTGGAGACTGCAAAAGTCTGCACTTCCAACTGCGGAGACTGAAAATTCCACACCTCCGCATTTCGACTGCGGAGTTCTACACCCTTTGTTTTACAGTGCCTCTCATACCCGTGGCGTTTCACGCGTGAGAGAGTGAGAGGGCCGCTCGGACCGCTGCCCTCTTGCTGACGGCCGCCAAGCCGTCTCATTCCAAAGGATCGTTTCGTCGCTCTGTCTCTCTCGCACTCGTGGGAGCGCCCCGTGAGTGCGACAGAGACAGAGCCACGAAACGGTTCTTCGGAATCAGACGGCTGGGCGGCCCGCGGCGCGATGTACGACTGCTCGACGACGGGCAGTGCGATCTGCGTGCGGACAGACTAAACGGACGAGCGGCCCGACGGACTCGAGGAATGCGGGGCTGGAGGGCCTGGAGGCTGGAACTGACCCACTGATTGTTTCCGGCCGTTAAGTCTGCGGGCTGATTATCCCAAACCGTCCCGAACAGGGCTTTCTGTCTCACTCACCCTCGGGGGGCGCCCCGTGAGTGCGAGGGAGACGACACAGTACCGCGCGGTGCCGAGCAGAAACAGCTGCAACACACCGCACAATTCGTACAGAAAAAAATTGTTTGTCATAAAAGTACCTCCCAAACAACAACGAGAATGTAAAGTATTATAACTATTACAACTATAGTTGGGTCCAATTCAAGCGATTGGCAGTGGATTGAAAATGAAAGTTGTCGACGAAAATGGGGGAAAAAAATCAAATTGAAGGGGTCACCATCTGTTTATGCTGTTTCGCCCTCGTCTGCCCCACACTGTGAACCCCAGTGTGGAAAACTCCACACTTGAAATCCAGAGGTGTGGAAATTGCGGTTTCCGCGCTTTAAGTTCTCCTCGCTTGAACCATATGCGAAGAGTAAGGGGCTCTGTGAGCTCCACACTTGAAATGTGGAGACTTCAAACTCAACGCGTCCAAGTGCGGAGGGTTCACAGTGTGAAGAGTTCCTCCGCTCCAGGAAATTTGTGGAGTTCACTCTTGGTTTCACTGTGCATGTCTGGAGTGAAAAGAGGCAACGACCCCCCAGCAGTCCTTGCCCTCCTCTCTCTCTCTCTCTCTCTCTCTCTCTCTCTCTCTCTCTCTTCTCCCCCCCCCTCTCTCTCCCCCTCCCTCCCTCTCCATGGTCAGTCCAGGTTTCGGCTTCCCTGTGGCGTCCGGCCCGAAAATCCCGGCGTCTCGGCGGCTCATTAGTGTTCGCTCCAATCCGCCAATCTTCATCAGCCCGGCGGCCTCTCCTATCGTCGAGAGCGAAAACGGCCAACGGCCCACGCCAGCAGCAGACTGAGAGCCGTCATGGTCGCTCTGTCTCTCTCGCACCCTCAACAACGTTCAATGAGCGCGAGAGAGACAGAGCGACGGAGACGACTCTCGGAATGAGTCTGGAGGCCGCTGAGGCTGCTTGAGCGGGGAAGTCCCAGTGGAGTCTTGAGCGGCCCAGCCCACGGCGGTCTCTCTCTCTCCCTCCCTCTCTCCCTCTCTCTCTCCCTCTCTCTCTCCCTCCCTCTCTCTCTCTCTCCCTCTCTCTCTCCCTCTCGGTCTCTCTCTCTCTCTCTCTCTCTCTCTCTCTCTCTTCTCTCTCTCTCTCTCCCTCCCTCATGGGGCGCCCCGTATGGGTGCGAGAGAGACAGGCCGACGAACCACCGCCAGGGAATCAGCCTGCAGGTCAGCCGATCGAGAAGGCCGTGATGAACAGACGTGTCCAGGCGACCTGACCTCGGCCGGGTAGGCCGGTTGCGGCAGGGCTTTGGCCTTCAAGTCTTCGCGTCCGCCTCGTGCCAGGCGAGCAGGGCAACGCAAAAAAATGTGGAAAACACGAAATTTTGCCTGCACTGAGAGAAGGGGTCGGTGCCTCACGATAAAACTGTGTTTTGTGGAACCCCCCAATGGCGACAGTTACACGAGTTCAATCCTTGCAACTGTTCAGCCGATGATCACAATAAGACTGCTAAATAGTGAGAGTGACTGAACCGCCAATAATAGTCAGCATGAAAGGACTCGATTAAACTGACTTTAGTCATAGGCTTGATCGATGGTCAGTAGTCGCGACTAAAGCGTTTAGGTGTGGCACCGAAACGCTGGCGATGCGACACTCAACTCGGAAGTCGCGTTGCCATCGCCCAGCGCTCCGCCATATTCTCAACAGTGCGGTAGCTCAGTGGTCTCCGCGCCTGGAGGCTGGATAAGAAGCCGGGTTCGGGGGTTGAACTCCCCGTAGCGCAACCAGTTTCTCCTGGCATAGTATCTTTGTATACTATTGTGCTGTCAGGAGATGGACTGTGGGACACTTGGGACCCCAGGAAAGGAAGCGAGCTATCATTTTCTCGGTGCGTCCGCACACATTCGTCAGTCCAAGAGGCCCATCAATGCCGGCCTCTCTCAGTCAGCCAGGTGGCCGAGTTGGTAGAGCGACGGACTCGTAACACGTAGGTCCGTGGTTCGAGCACTCGTTTTGGAGTCGTTTTTTCATCGGTTTACGTTTATGTGTCAGGACTAAACAGTCAATCGTCAGACCTTATCGCATTCAGTCACTGTAACAAGATTTGATTTAGTGGCAGGGGCTAAAATAGACAGACGACATGTTAGAAAAAGAGTACATCTCACAACTAAAGTAGTGCGACTAAACAACGATTTAAATGTGGCCATCGAACGTTTAATTGAACCCCCAGCGGCCAAACAGATTGGTTGTCACAGCTGTAAGTTTAGGTGTGGCCCCAAAACATTTCCCTCAGTGTGGGCGAACTTTGATGTTGTGTTGTTGCGTTAGGGGCGCCGCTGCCGCTTACCGTTCGACGTGAATGCCGCGCCGCCTCGTCATGTCGTCGACAAACGGCATCCTCTCGTTACGACCGCCGCCCTCAAGCGGGCATGCCACAAACAGCGCGCCGCCAATCAGGTGTCGCACAAGCAAACCTGCTTCTTCCCTTTTTGGTGTCGCGCTTCCCTTGGCTGCCTAGGCTCGGCGGTGGACAGGATCGTTCGTGACGCAGTTCGAGCCCTGTTTGCACTACAAACCTAACTGTCTACTAAGTACACACGTACAAATGCATGCTTGGCAAGTACACACACACACTCACAAATGCATGCTTGGCAAATACACACAAACGCATGCTTCGGCATCGGCAAGTACACACTTATAAACGCATGCTTGGCGCCGTATAACTCCATGCTAAGCCTAAGCGTTTTTAAGTGTGTACTTGCCAAGCATGGAGTTGTAAGTGTGTACTTGCCAAGCATGCATATGTGTGTACTTGCCAAGCATGCATTTGTAAGTGTGTACTAAGTAGACAGTTAGGTTTGTAGTGTACGTAGTGACTCTGGAGCTCAAAATTCGACTAGAGTTTTGGCCGCCTGCGCTGGTGCTGGTCGTCTAGCCCACAGGACACGTTCGATTTTGCATTCATTATTTCTTGTTTCACGCGAGCATTGTTGGGACGTAAGAGAGTAAAAAATCTCATTCAACGAACGTTAATGAAAGCAGACTCGTTTGGTTTTCTTCTGCGGGGTGGTATGGGCTCATTCCAAAGATAGTAAGGGAGGGTGGGGCACATAGTGACAGGGGGCTAGTAGTGACACTTCGTGTTTTGTACTGTTCCCGCGCGTTTTCTGATCTCATAATTTTTCATAAGCTTTGTTTCAAGTTCAGAACGATGTTTTGAGAAGGCGGTGGACGAGAGAGAAGCGAAAAAGGCGTTAAAAATTTTGGAAAATAGCCCTCCCCGGAAAAGAGGAAAAAACCTTTTTTTTCCTCCCATATTTGAAGTCCTGTAGCATGTCTTTAATGATATTTGAAAGCCCATCATGTATTTGTCCTTTTGCTTTACATGTCAATACGTTATATCGACCAAATATTTAATGTATCAGTCCACCTGAATGAAGGAGGTTAAGTTTTAAAGCGTACTTTGTCTCATGGGGCAAATAGTGACGCTAATTCGGGGGTAAATAGTGACACTTGTCTACTGGCATTTCTGAATTGATATAGAGTGTGCAACATTAAATTATTGGTTGATTGTTGTGTCTTCATAGCTTTGACAGATAAACGCTTACTATGCACTTGTTATTCATCATATCATTTCTTTTGTTTTCAGGTTTGTTTTCAATCATGGTTAGATATTATGTTAAAAAGACTGACAGAAAGGCCACCTCACCAAGGAAATTATCTGCTGCTGTGAATTTGGTACGGGGAGGGCAGTCTCTTAGATCTGTGGCAAGGTTAAAAAATATTAACCGCCAAACACTGGAAGGCCTGTCAAAAAAAAAAAACTTAGATGCTGTCAGTGAATGCACCCAAGAAGTGCAACTAAAATATGGAAAAAGGCATATTTTTTCCAAAGATATTGAAGACAGCATTGTTTCATATTGTTTGGAAGTTCCCCAAAAGGGGCTATGGACTATCTACAGACAATGTCAGAGAGTTAGCATTTGAAGTGGCTGATAAAAACAAAATTCAGATGCCTGAGAAGTGGTCAGTGGAAAAGAAACCCGGGCCCTTTGATTGGTTCCAAGGTAAGCGAATAAATTCAATTCTACTTTCAGAGGTGTAAACTTTGTATTGAAACTTGTCGATACATTTTGTTTGTTTTTTTCTCAGGGTTTTATGACAAGACACAAGGAGCTCTCTATTCGTAAAACCCGAAGGTTGTAGCATTGCCAGGGCAGCTGCTTTTAATAAAGATCAGTCGAGAAATTTTATTTTAAGTATGAAGCGGTACTTGGCAGACATCCAACATTTGCCAATGGGTCCGGGTCTACAAACTAGATGAGACTTCTACAAGTACCGTTCAAAATGCAAAAAAAATTGTTTCGCCTAAAGGACAAAAGCAAGTACATCAGGTGAAGAGTCAAGAACGTGGTGTCAGCGTCACAACCTGTTGTATAATTGGTGCCCATGGGTCTGTGCTCCCCCCAGTCATGATTTTTCCACGAAAATTCTTCAAGAGTAATTGCTTAAAATGCTTTCCCCGGAACATTGGGTCTAGCTAACTTAAATGGTTACATGACAACAGCAACTTTTTTTGGGTGTGATTAATCACTTTGTCAAGTGCACAAGATCATCTAAAGAAAACCCAACTCTTCTGCTCGTTGACAATGTTGGAACACACTTATCTGGTGCCGCAATAGATTTGTGCCGTGAGAATGGTGTGACACTGTTCACATTCCCACCTCACACAACTCATAGGTTACAGCCCCTTGATGTCGGTATTTTTGGGCCCTTCAAAACTTACTATGATGCTGCCATCAATTCATTTTTAGTATCGAACCCCGCTGTTCCAGTAACAATTTACCATATTGCAGGCTTTGTGAAGGAGGCATTTTCCAAGTCAGCCACTCCTGCAAATATCATTGCTAGTTTTCCCGAAGCCTGGCATTTTTCTTTGAACAAATTTGTGTTCCAAGACTCTGACTTCCTTATGTCCAAAGTTACTGAGTTGCCAAACCCGAAACAGCAAACCCCACATCAGCAAATCTGAACAGCGATGATGAGGCAACAGAAAATTTATCACCAACTATGAGGCATCAGAAAAAGCAGAGGACGATCCAAATGAAAATAATGAAGACTATGTCGATGTTAGTAATGAAGCTGGGAGCCCTCCACATCTAGTGCTTTTTTTACCCTGAAAAAATCAGAGGTTTCCTAAAGCAAAACCCCAAGTAAGCACTAGGAAAGGCAGACCCAAGGGTAAGTGTATGATGCCACAGATTCGCCCCAAAGAAATGAAATCAAAGAAAGGGGAAAGACTGACTCTGGAGAAGAAGAATGCTCAAGAAGAGAGAAAAGCGAAAGCAGAAGAGAAAAGAAGACAAAAGGAAAGTGAAACCACCTCAAAGAAGAGAAAATTAAAAGACAAGCAAGAATTGGAAGGAAAAAAGATCAGAAGAGTGAGAAAATCAAAAGACAAGCTAGAATTGGAAGGAAAGAAGAAGACAAGAGTGCAAAGAGTTTTGAGCTTTGAAGATGATTTATTGATTGATAATCCAGAAGAAGATGATGTGATAATGAAAGAAAATTCTCCAAAAGTAGATGAGCGTACTATCAATGAAGGTGATTATGTTCTAGTCAAATTTAAGAAGTATTTTGTAGGAAAGGTAATTAAGGAAGGAGGTTGTGATGGAGATTTTGAGATTTCGTACCTGAGCAAGTCTGTGAAGCCTAAGAAGCGTATTGCGTTTGTGATGCCAAATGTTCCTGACATACGCACTGTCAAGAAAAGTAATATTGAAGTTGTTTTACCAAAACCAATCATTCCAAAGTATGTCACCAAACGCCTAGAAGCAAGTCTTTCCTTCAATTTTAATTTTCTATCTATGAACTTGAATAACTTGCCCCTTTTTTTATTGTTTTGTTTGAGATATTTTTATTTGTGACCATTAGAACAAACAACATATACTTTCTGAAAAAAAAATTAAGATGAAGTCTGTACTGAACATTATTAATTTGTTTTGTTTGAGATTTTTTTATTTTTGACTATTAAGATGAAGTCTGTACTAGACATTATTAATTAGACGATGGTGTACACATTTTTACGTTCAAGACTGTTATTTGTTTTTAGTTATGTTTTCTGTGATACCTCAATGTGATAGTATTGATTGTTACTTTTAGTTTTCATTTTTATTTTTGTGAAATAAATCTCCATCTTTAAAACTGTTGTAATTTTCTTAGCTATTGCAATTTGGAAACCCCTAAATATCTGTATCCTCTATAATAGTAAAATATTGAGTTTTTCCTCTTAATTTTGATTTGGCACTGTAAAAATTTTAGAAAACACTAATTAACATTTTATCACTATTTTGTGATGCCCAGGAGGGAGGTTTAACAAAGGAAATTGATAGTGTCACTATGTGCCCCCAAGCTGTCACTCTTTACCCCAGGGTGGGGTAAATAGTGACAGTTGCAAGGTTTATCAGAAAAGCTTTTGGAAGGGTTTTGTGTGACTCAGGCAACTGGAATGCTACATTTTTTTACTAAAGTAATACCATACTTAAGTTTAATTTTTTTTACATGAGAAAATATCCATTAAGACGCCTACAGGACCGAAAAGAAATTATCTGTCACTATTTGCCCCACCCTCCCTTACTTAAAATCTCATTCGACGAACGTCTGAACGAGGCCGAGCTGGCGCCGAAGTCGGCACGAGCTGAGCAGAGCCGAGGCCTGCCCGAGTCACCCTTTGAGACGTGGCAGGCGGAGAGGGATTGTCAATGTTGCGCGCGGGCCGTCGCGCGCGAGGAGGGGGTGGGGGGTGCCATTGTCCGCGCAGGCTGCGCCTCACCGCCAGCCAGCCAGCCAGACACACCAGCCCGCCCCGGCCGCCAGCCCCTATTATATTGTTAGGATATGCGCTTGGTTTCTGGACTTGAGAGTAAAAGCATGCTGACACCTTCATTTGTGTATAGTAGTTTTAAGTATGTTCCAAGTGTGAAGGTATCATCTGCTAAAAACGGTGCGCACCTCACGTTAATAAAGTCCAAATGAGATCAAAAACCTGTACTTGGATGACTTGTTTCAGCAGAAATTAATTGTATTTTTTTAACCCCCACACTCGTGGTGCCTGAGCCCGAAGTCATTCAGTGGGCAGGAAGGTGGAGGTGGTCAAAATCCCGGACGCGTTTTGAAATCCAGAGTCGCTAAATGGGACTCGAACCGAACGTGTGACCCCACCAATAGATTCCTCGTTCGGAGAGCAATCCATTGGTGGGGTCATACCGTCAACGGGGGTAACTTGGGACACCGGGGGTAACTTGGGACAGTCTGCTCTGTAAGGGAAGGTGGGGCACAATGGGACACGGGGCACAATGGGACACTTTCAAATTTGCCGCCTTCCGGTTGCCGTGGGATCTCCCAATCACGAGGTGAGATAGCCTATGGGTAGCAGATAAGTTGACACAAGGAGTTGACCCCGATCGACCTTCTCCCGCCAAGGCAGGTAGCTACGAAGTTTACAAACACTAAAATCAAAGTAAAACCAGCACCAGCACTCGATTTATTATTACCTGTAGCTTGGAAGATAATGAAGGTAGATGAGATTTTGAAACAGGGGCCTGTTCCTTGACCCTTTGCGCGTCTGTGACCCGTGTCGCCAACGCTGTCGGATGAGTGGTCATGCTGCTAGACCGCGGCTGGTCGGATGTGTCGTTCGGTACACAATGGGACAGACCCGGTTGGGGCACAATGGGACAGCCCACTTACTGTCTTATTATGCCCCAACCCCTTCGTAAACAAAACTTTTTCAAAATACATCGAGTACTTCACTATTGATAAATCTCCGTGTTGCATTTTTACTCCAGAGCAAAATGTGCAAGTGAAGGCAGTTTTATCCTGATTAATTTAAGGTCTTCTTCCATGTTGACAGCGCTCATCGGGTATGATGCGTTTTCCGTATATGTGCTACTCAAAATACTTCCACAAGTTTGTCTTAAGAGTCAATAAACATTGGACTTTGCACCTGTCGGTGTTTAGAGCTCTTAAAACCTATCTTTTCGATGAGAAAACGCAGTGTCCCATCCTACCCCAGAGGGTGTCCCATTGTGCCCCAGACCGGGGCACAATGGGACAAGTGCAATGTTTTGGGAAAATGAAGAAATGTACCTGATGACATTAAAAAACAACAGTACACATCCCACCACTTTAAAGAGTACATGATTTACTATCGTTGAGGACGGTTTGGGGCATTTTAAGTCAAATATTCAGTTGGGTACGTCAATTTAAAGAAAAGTGTCCCATTGTGCCCCACCTTCCCTTACAGCTTGTTGGTGCTGCCATTCAGCGACGGGGGTTCCTAGCGTCAAACCCGCAGCAGGGTTTTGTTTCAGAGGCCTCAGGGCACGCGCGGAAAGGTAGAAAAGGCGCACAACATCACAATTTGTATTTGAGAAACGGGAAACTACATAATAGGGTTTTTGACAAAATATGTCAAACATTGACAAGTTGACCCTAGTGCAAGGAGTGAAATGCAAATTTGGCCGGTTAGTCTCTCTGGGCTGTTAGATCATACACAGACAATAACGTTCGCAAAAGGCCGTTGATTATAGTTCTCCCATCTTCGGTCCAGACTGCATTTTATCAATAATCGAGATTTTACGGGGTAACTTGGGACAGTCTTTTCCTCATATTTCCAGCCTCCAAGGAGTTGACTGACCCGGTTCCTGACATAACATAAACTTCGGATTTTACGCTGGTAATGGAAAGAGATGCCTTGCTCTGCAGATTTGTCTTCTGGTAATGCATATTTCGAAATTTTCAGAAAATGCCTAGAAAATACCAGTAGAAAAGAGAGTTCCACGTAGAGCCATAGATATAGTCAAATATCGGTCCTAAAAGAGTTCCTAGGCCTGAATTCTAGGTCTACATGTTGTGGTTTAAATTTATTACATCCATTAACATCAATAGATGCATGGGAACGTAGCTAATTACCTACTGTCCCAAGTTACCCCCGATCATGGGGTAACTTGGGACACTCTTTCGAGACCGCTTGGAAACGATGTAATCGAGGCAAATGAACCGGACAAGCATGAAATCATGGGGAAAGGGTCAAACTTTAACATAGTTAGGATCCAATGGTCTGGGTTTAGAATCTTGCCTCTGGCGTTCAAAAAACGTGAAAAAGTGTCCCAAGTTACCCCCGTTGACGGTACGTTCGGATCGAGCCCTCCTTTAGCGACCCTGGAGCTAAAAACTTGTCCAGAGTTTTGGCCGCCTGCGCCGGTCTTCTGGCCGTCTGGCCCACTGTGAGTCAGGTCCGCATACATGTCATGCATAACAGCAGCGTAGTGCCAGTGTGCCACTGAGCCACAGTGGGCCAGACCGGCGGGGCGACTGGAGACAATCCCCGAGCAGGTGTGGCCCGTCATGCTGAACTGAACCCGTTGCGGCCCGTGCTGCTGTGGCGACGCGGCGGGGCTGAGCTGGCCTAGCTGGCCGGCCCACCCTTTCCCTTGAGGTCCTTGAGGTATTTGGGCCGCTTAGTCTCCCTCTGTCGGCTGCGCTGCCTGCGCTCGCACGGCTCGCACCCCGCGGCCCAGTTTAGCCAGCAGAGCGGACGTCCCGTCTCCCAAGGAGCGCCGCCCGGCCCGGAGGGACGCCGCCGCTTGGACCTAATCTCCCTGCGGCTGCGCCCTGCAGACCGAGTCGCTCTGTCTCTCTCGCACCTACACGGGACGCCCCACGAGGGCGAGAGAGACTGGGCCGGCATGCGTGGCCTAGCCGGGCCTAGCCAGGCCTAGCGTGGCCGTGTTTGCGAAGGCGGCGTGATTACAAGAGGGCGTCGCCCACGGCGTCGCCAAGGAGCCGCGCCTCGGGCCGCAGGGCCGCGCCATTGTGCCGCGAGGCGCGCAAGGCCGACTCGCGGTGGAGTGGCTGGCTCGCGGTCCTCGCACACGTCACGATGTCGAGGCTAATATTCCTTTCATTATTGCCGAGGGCAGCGTCTGCCGCCGTCCTCGGGGAACTGTCACTGTGCCACGGTGGGCCAGAAGACCGGCAGAGGAGGTCAAAATCCCGGACAGGTTTTCACCTCCAGAGTCGCTAAATGGTACTCGAACCGGACGTGTGACCTCACCAAAGGATTGCTCTCCGAACGAGGAATTCACAGGTGGGGCCTCACGCTCGGTTCCAGTCCCACTTAGAGTTTTGGTCACCTGCGCCAGTCTTCAGGCCCACTGTGCTCCGGGTCGGTGAGGAGCAAACTTAAAAATTTTGGTTGTCACTTGATTAAGATTTAAAAGCAAATTTTTCGTACAAAACGGTCATCACTTCAGTTGATGGCACAGAGGTGTCACAGCCATGCGATAAGTGCGCTTGCTTTGGTTAAAATGTCATCATTTTGTGACGACTTTGGCATTTTTCGAATGTGATGAAAATGCCATTCACATTTTAGTCAACAAATTTTTTCATAGCTGGTTGTCAAAGAGACAATATGTGCCTGCGTGGCCGGAAGCTCCACTCCGTCTTGGTCTCCGGGAGGCATTGCGTGGATTTTCAGGGTGGAGGCTCGGCGGTCGGCGGGTGGCGTATCGGCAGCGTCGATACGCCACGCCGCACGACGAGGCTCGCGCAGGGAGTATCGCCGCGCGACGCGGCAGCTCGCGCAAGGAGTATCGCCGTCACCATTGTGCTAATAATCAATTATCTTGTTATTTAAAATACTGGCCCAAGCTGTCCCAGTCCCACACGATCCCAGACTGTCCTTTACTCGCTCAGACTGGCCTTGGGTTGCCTAGGCTTGCCTAGACGGGCATAGACTGTTGGAGATGCAGCGTAGCAAGTAGTAACAAACGGGTGGCCGGTTACTTGCGGCAAATGTTGCCGATGTGTATCGCTGCCCTCCTTGTTACTTTAAATGCCGTTCTGCGCCTTGGGAGTAGTGGTGAGAATGGACAGCGGTGGGAGGGGACCCGATGTGCGAATAGCATCCTTTTTCTTCAAACGACCCGCAAACGTCGGTCGGAGAAGGCCGGTTAGGACGAGGAAGAGCGAAGCTCAACTTGAAACGAAAACAACTCCCTCAGGAAACGGCTAAAAGTGCCCCGAAGTGGAAACGCAAATGCCTTTGTCCGGTGAGACAGACTTCTGCAAAGTCTAAAGTTTGCTGAAGCTGATCCAGTGGCGAGACCTCTAGAAATCCATCGGTAAGTTTGCCACCCCGGTGACGCTCCGTTTTGAATGCCCCTATTGGGTTCGTGCTGTCTTTATAGTATGCAAAACTTCGGCCTTATGGGCCCGGATTGCCTCTAGACCATGACAAAATTTGGCTCCCTGACGGCCTGCCACGCCAATTTTGGCATTCTTTCAATCCAGACCCCGAAGGCAATAGATTGGCATGCAAAACGAGTTGCCATTATGGAGTGGCAAGGACACTTACCAATGGACTTGCAGTGACCGAAGCCATGGGCACAAGGAGGAGGTGGGAACGGCCGTCCTCCGGGAAAGACGTCTTCGACGCTTGCATCTGCGTCCTGGGGCTCGCCGTCATGGCCCTGTATCTGGTCCAGCCCGGCGAGGGGCTCCTGCCGCTGTTCATCGCAGCGCACTTCTACGTCCTCAAGGTGCTCGTGTCATGAAGGGTGGTGGAAGGAGAGAGAGAAAAGACATGTAGCACGTTACTCTGACCAATATATCGCTTTAATTCTGTCGAAGCGTATAAGAGTGAGTTGGTGTATGTGGTGAGAGAGAGAGAGAGAGAGAAGAGAGAGAGAGAGAGAGAGAGAGAGAGAGAGAGAGAACGCGCGCGTGTATGGTTGTTTTTATAGGTGAGAGTGTGAAGTGAGAAGAGTCACTCTGACAAGGTGTGTGCGTGCTGTATAACCGTGACCTTTCGCAACATACTGTATAATCAATGACTTTTCAAAATAAACCACGCTCCCAAAGATAAAATCTATTTTATTTGGTACTTCCATGGTTGCGTTGGTGAACACATTTTATCTGAAGTTACTGCCTTGCAGCCCGATGAAATTACCCTTGCGGGCAGGTGTACGCAAACAAGTGAAATGGGCTTGAGTATCTCTCAAACACCTTCAAAACATTCATAAAGTTTTATAAGAGCTTTAAAAAGTTTTCAAATCCATTGGAAACGAGTATAGATCTATATAATAACACATAAAGTGATAATTCAAATTGGTAACTTTGGCCCGCTCCGTACATCTTTACATTTGTGGGTTTTGTTCGCATTTTTCGTCGATGTGATTCAGATCTCGGTCGGGCTCCAAATGAATGTGATTCTCGCCATCAGCACCAGGAAACACATGGTCAGGAAAAAAAGAACGTGGAACAAAGTTCACATATGTAGGGGCATATTGTGCTGTTCGAAAGAATAGTTTTGTACTTTCCATTCAGAATAACAAACCTCACACTAAATTTCTACTAATAATTCTAAACTAAGTCTCACATTATCGTGCGCAAGCGTGCTTAAAATGCGAATTTTTACGTTATTCCGAAGGAATTTGTGCCATTCTACGGACGCGTTTGTACAAAGACGCGAGGCGGGCGAAGCCAAGTACAATTGTGTGCTTCTACGTTTACATTGCTTTATCCCCGAGAAAACGTAAAAACGCAAATGCCACCCCAACGGTCCTCATCGTTGAGGTTGCAGAGTTTGTGCTGTGCGAAAAAGATCCTCATTAATTTCTCCACCTCGTGACTATTACTGTGGCAAAAAAGTACGCAAAATTCTGTTAATTTTTTGATAGGATTCTCCGTATCCCTCTTATGAGCAGTTGCCAAAATAAGGGTATCTTTCGTGTCTTTTGGCTCTATAATCGTTATTTTTCAACGTATTGAGATGCGGTTTGGTGCGTTGTGTTGGGCTCGACGTCGCCCACTCTTATCTATCTGAAGTCACCACTTTTTCAATTCAGAAGATGTCGATAAAGTGCTCCAAAGGGTCATTTTGTAACGTTCCGGTATGTCCCCCGTCCGTAAATTCAAAGTTTCGATGCTTATATTTCAGCTAATATGGAACGTAGAACGATTCTGAGAAGATATTCGGAAACTTTATTATTTTATCTATCAGACACATGTTACTGAACTCGTTTTTACGAGCTCGATTTGGGTGCAATCTGTAAACGCAAAATGTCCTCCGTGGTTGACTTTGCGGAACGTTACATGTGAATTATCACGGTTTCTCGCGTTGTACTCCACTGATAGTTCTCACCCTTGTCGTCAGATTATTCTGTAGAATTTTTGCCGTCGAATGGTGCAAACGGGAACTCCGAGAAGTTAATAGAAAGCTCAGAATCTTGTTTTATAGGTTATGTTTCGGTAGTGTCCGACCATGATTTTGAAATGCTTTTCTGTTCCCCGGGCAAGTTCTAGACCAAACAGAGATATGATTCTATCGGGACGTGTTGAGGAATCTTAAAACAGGAGCTCACACCAAATGGCGTGTTTTAATTCATAGCAAGAGAGTTACTAGGCCTGTTTGAATGACAATGTAACGTTCCGTATCCCGCTGTTTTCTGTAACGTTCCGTGTCTTTCCCCTATACTTTTGGCCGATATTATATACACGCAGCGTGTACGCAACAATGGTAAAAATTATTTAAACGCCGCGTGGCAATAATATATACATTAGAACAACACACGCAGCGTGTCTGAAATCACAAAAGTATTATGTACACGCCGGAAGGGCCTTTCCACGCCGGAAGCTTTTCCGGTGTGTCAATAATAAAGGAGGGTGTTATTTTTACGCATCGTGTTTGCAACTCCCTATATTATTATTTACACTCTCGTTTTGAGGCCAGCCAGGAGATAGAGATGCCTAGGAGGAAGCCGACCGGGTGTGTCGCCTCGTGGTCTAGTGGATACGTGCCTGCATGCCACTCTTTTGGCAAGGGTTCGAAACTTGGAGAATTTTTTCAAAAGATGCGTGCACATAATTTTTCGGCATTCAAGGGACACGCGGCGTATGAATAATAGATCGTTGGTTGTGCAGACGCTGCGTGTCGCGTGTCGCCGAAAAATTATGTGCACGCATCCTTTGAAAAAATTCTCCAAGTTTCGAACCCTTGCCAAAAGAGTGGCATGCAGGCATGTATCCACTCGGCCACGAGGCGACACAACCGGTCGGCTTCCTCCAAGGCCTATCTCCAAGCTGGCATAAAAACGAGAGTGCAAATAATAAAATTAAGGGCTGCGAACACGCTGCGTTTGTGTACGAAGCAAAAGGATTATAAGCACGCCGCAAAAATATTTGTAGCGTGTGTATAAGATTTACTAATGTAAAACGCACGCTGCGTTTCTTTAAGACGAAGAAAAATTATAAGCCCGCTGAAAAATATTTCTAGCGTGCACATAAGAATTACCTAAGTTAAGGACAAACCGCGTGTTCGCAATATAAAATTTATTATTTAAACGCAGCGTGTCCCTTGCATGCCACAAAATTATGTGCACGCATCATTTGAAAAAATTCTCCAAGTTTCGAACCCGGGCCAAAAAAGTGGCATGCAGGCACGCACCCACTCGACCACGAGGCGACACACCCGGTCGGCTTCCTCCTAGGCATCTCTATCTCCTAGCTGGCCTCAAAACAAGAGTGCAAATAATAAAATAGGGAGTTGCAAACACGCTGCGTAAAAATAACACACTCCTTTATTATACACACGCCGGAAAAGCTTTTCCAGCGTGCAAATAATTTCAGGGGGCTTGCAGACACGCTGCGTGCAAAAAACGGCTGTTTTTATTATATACACGCTGGAAAAGCTTTTCCTGCGTGTATATAATGAAAATGGCGTTATTTGCACGCCGCGTGTATTTAAGTTGCTTTTTGTTATATAAACGCTGCGTGTCTATAATCACTTCGTATACTTTTTGATAGGGGCTTTTTGGTCTTTCTGCAATATTGCACCGGGAGCTCGACTGCGTTCAGATATAAGTCGTGGGACATCACTGAATAAATTGGCCGAGAAAAAAGCCGACTTTTCCAAATTTTTTCTTGCGGTTCTATGGCCTTCAAAAGTGCCCTGAATTTTGGCAACTGCTCTTATCAATATTCTCCGTGGGCTTTTACAGTATTCTCCGTAGGGCCGTACAGTATTCTCCGTATCCGTATTCTCCGTAGGACCTGGTAGACTGTATAGTCCTACGTAAAACACTGTAAGGTTCCAGGGAGAATACTGTGCGGTCCCACGGAGAATACTGTAAGAGCCTACGGAGAATATTGACAAGGGGGCTACACTGCAAACTGAATGGAAAGACATTACGCCAAAATGTGGCGAGACAAAAAGTCTCGCCACATTTTGGCGATACTTTCATGTCTCGCCACAATCTGGTCAGATTCAAATGTCTCGCCAATTTATGGCGAGACTTTTTTGTCTCGCCAAAATATGGCCCAAAATTATTTAAATAGGGTAGGCAATGCATGGATTCATAGCAAAATACATAAACTACTGCATTATTCACAAAATTCACGAGAAATCATTTCTGATCACCACTGATAGTTGTTTGACCCACTGGGGACTCTCAAGAGTAACGCTGTTTGTTTCGCTCATAAACCAAGAGGTGCGTCTTCACATAACAGGGCCGCTCACATTCAGTTTCATTGAAATCAGATTGTACTCACAATAATCACAGTAGCACTGAGGCTATGAAGAAATTTGCAGGCAGGTTGAGAGTTGATTCATCCAATAAAGATTGTGTACAAACATGTAGCTGTGAGTACTGTACAACTTGGTCCAGAGCACAGATGGTGTAGACTGTTGATGAACTAAACATTTTGACAATTATCCTTTTCCACACGCAGTTTGACAATAGCTCGAACGATAAAAAGACATCTTCGCGAACAGATAACCCAGTTGGCAACAGTCGTCATCGCTCCAAACTAGAAAAAACTTAATTTTATTGATGCAAAGTCGGGAGGAAAACATGATAACCAGCGGCCATTTCCTCAGGTTACTTTTGTTTACGAGATGTGAGGATGTGACTGCGAATACTGGTTTGGTCATGCGTATAATTTCCCAACCCGAATCTGAATCTAAATCGTCACGCCCATAACTGTCCATAACCTCTTCTGTCCAAAAACAAAAACATAGCCTCTAAAATGGCTGCCAGCCTCTGAGCGATTGTTTGACTTACAACGATATAATTTAGTTTTTCCTAGTTTCGAGCGATGACGACTGTTGCCAACTGGGTTATCTGTTTGCGAAGATGTCTTTTAATCGTTCGAGCTATTGTCAAACTGCGTGTGAAAAAGGAGAACTGTCAAAATGTTAAGTTCATCAACAGTCTGCACCATCTGTTCTCTGGGCTAAGTTGTACAGTACTCAAAGCTACATGTTTGTAGACAATCTTTATTGGATGAATCAACTCTCAACCTGCCTGCAAATTTCTTCATAGCCTCAGTGCTACTGTGATTATTGTGAGTACAATCTGATTTCAATGAAACTGAATGTGAGCGGCCCTGTTATGTGAAGACGCACCTCTTGGTTTATGAGCGAAACAAACAGCGTTACTCTTGAGAGTCCCCAGTGGGTCAAACAACTATGAGTGGTGATCAGAAATGTTTTCTTATGAATTTTGTGAATAATGCAGTAGTTTATCTATTTTGCCATGAATCCATGCATTGCCTCTCGTTGCCTACCCTATTCAATAATTTTGGGTCATATTTTGGCGAGACAAAAAAGTCTCGCCATAAATTGGCGAGACATTTGAATCTGACCATATTGTGGCGAGACATGAAAGTATCGCCAAAATGTGGCGAGACATGAAAGTATCGCCAAAATGTGGCGAGACTTTTTGTCTCGCCTCTCCAGAGGCGTAAAGTCTGACCTTTGGATTTGTAGTGTACGGAGAATTACCACAAGCTATTTACAGAATTTTCGGTACCTTTTTGCCACAGTGTTAGTAGTTTTTGCACCAGTTAAATTTACGTTACCAAGGAAAGAACCACATAAACGTGCCAAAGGTTTGTCAGATCAAAGCGGGAGTAGGCATAAACATGATCTGTACTGTTTTCCGCATGAACAAGACATGCCAACGGTCAGCCATCACCAGCTCCAGAAAGCTTGTTACGATCTTTCTTTCAGCACAAACAATTTGGATCTTTCTTGCGCGGCACAAACAATAATAACTTTTTTTGCGATCTCAAAATACACACCCAATTAGCGTCCTGCTAAAAAGGCGGCCGTCACCGAAAGTAGACCGGCGGCCGGCAGCAGGAAGCCAACCCTGAGCGCGCGAGGCCAGGTCCAGCGGCTCCACCCGAGCGCGTGCTGCGCCCCGACTCGTTCGCTGGAGTACTGCCGGATGTCCTTCATATTCTGGAATCGGTTGACAGTCAAAGGGTCTAGGACGCCTGGAATAGGAGTGGCAGCCACTCACATTCAATGCTCAATCAAAGAGATAAATTTAATAACCGTTCGATGGGTATAGCTCCTTGCTGACCTTGTGACGTTGAGCTGGGCTCAATCAGTTCACTGACGGTGCATGGCCAAGCGGCACCGTACGGAAGCGCGTGGGTGCTGCAGCTGGAACCACATGATCTCGAAGACGAAGGCGACAGACGCCGCGAGGAGGCCTCCGCCCAGCAGCACGAAGCAGTCCCAGAGCTGGGCCAAGCCCAGCGGAGAGGCGCTGACTGCCTGGCGTGCCCGGGCGCGTTCCAGTTGGTACGAACGGATGTCCCTCACGTTCTGGAATCGGTTGACAACTGTTGGGTCGAGACCAGCCGCCCTAAATCGGCTCAAGGTTGTTCGTAAAGTTTTTTCTACGGGAGTGTCCTTCTTTGTCAGAAATCTGGTAGTCATAAATTGGATTGGATCACTGAATTTGTGGATGCTTTTGAATGTTCCCAACTGAGGTGCTAGAAATGGAAGAAGAGACTCCATGGCCACGATGGCGGCACTTCGGTTGGACACGGCATCCAAGCTAATCTGAAGTGGATGTCGGAGTATTACTTGACGATCTGTGCCGGATAGGAATGTGTGCATTTCCGGTGCCAATCCGGGTTCAACATAGACGGTCAGATTTGATTCCATCAGTTCACTTAGGGTTTGAATATCTTGAGAGTCGCATTTGACGAGGAGATCGGAGAGGAGATTCCCGGTGTAAGCTGAAGAAAGGACGACACAGAACAGTATCCAGCTGCCCAGGAGCGGGCGATACGCGTCCCTGCCGACCGGTGACGCAGCCTGCGCCACGAGAGGGGCCAGGGCGTCCAGGACAGCCGCCGAGCGCGCCGAGCGGCCACCGTGGCCACTCAGCAGCAGCAACCCGGAGGCGACTGCGAGGAAGGACAGCGCAGTGGCGACCCAGAGCGATGGAGTGAATTCTTTGGTGACGCTCTTGACAAGACAGTTGCCCTTTCCCATACCCGATGGCACCAACACCACCATCCTATCCATGCCCCACGGGTAGGAGTTGTATGGGTTCTCACTCGTAACCGTCAATGGAATAATTGCTTCCAACAGGTCAGGCCGACATGTAGTGAAATCAATCAGCCATGCTTGGAGGTCCTCTTCCTCAGTGTTGATATTTATTTTCCGAGCAATGGCCTCACCAAACTCTCTGTACATTGAATGATACATGTTTCCATCATCGCCGGAGTAAAGCACCAAGTCACTCTTTGACCTGGTTTTTGCAAAGTAGCAAGGCAAGAAAAACGGCATTTCCCCTCGCGAGAAAACTAATGAATAAAGGCCCCTTTTCTTCGAAGTCGAGTACATGATCGAACCGTGCCTGGGATCTCCGACAACGAGAGCTGCCGACAAAACATTTAACTGCTGGGAGTATGTTGCTATTTTAATGTAGTAGTTTTCCGCTGAGCCCTGCTGTCGTCCAGTCCAAAGCAGTATTCGGCTTCCAATAGGATGCCTCAAGCCAGCAAGTAGGGCCACGAGGTCGGACGCTTTGTCCTCGGCGATCACAAGGACTGCACTCGGTATGCACAAGAGAAGACGTGTGGTCGGAGGCAGCCACCCTGCCGTCGGCCTGGGCAACAGCATGACGGACGCTGCGTCCTGCAGGCCCAGGAACGCGTCCAGCCACCGCGGGGTTCCCATGACGAACAGTCGGGGCGAGAACGGCCCGGTGCGCAGCAGGGCGGGCTTAAGCAGGCTGTGGAGGTACCGTGCCTCGCTGTCCGCGGTCTTGGTGTTGTCCAAAATGGTGATCCACGTGGCAGGCAGCGCTCCGGCAGAGACGAAAAACGCCACGGCCAGCACGGCCAGAGACGTCACGTCGCGCGAACGGGCCATCCTGGAGTAAGCTGGGCCCCTGCCGCGGTCAAGTGTCACTCCAATCTGCGGTGACAGCAGGCGAGCTCTTCGGCGCCCCACGCCGGCTGCCACGAGGCCGGAGTGTGTATGAGGGTGCGCATGTGCGCGCGCGCGCCAATGAACGTGATCGATTCTGTTGACATGACGCGACGAGTCATTTTCTCTTAGCAAAATGGGAAGTTGTAGAACTTGAAGATTCATGATCCGACCAAACAGAAAAACCCTGAGTTCTCTTCACTTTACTGCAATGGTGGCCAAGGCGGCAGTGGGACTCCAATCGTGGAATTTTGCCTGTTCCAGGTTGGCGGTATGGCAAAGCGTTCGATTGGGCCCTTTACCCCCCTGCTGTTTAGTCCACGCCAAGGTGGGCGGCTTCCCAGAGAGCCCCCCAAATTGAGTTATGATCAGGCACCACAGCGGGCCAAAATTTGGCCGGCAAAAAAGTCCAAAATGTGGAATGCAATTTTTCCGTGACCACAGGATTCGACGACAACAAAGTTTCAGTGTGAGGCCTCCCTAGTTCAAAGCACACCGAGCTTGGAAGGACAAACCCCTGCGATACCCAAATACCGTGGTGAATTCTTTGGTGACGCTCAACAAGACTTCATTACCATGCGGAGGGCCAGCGATTCCTCTATCCATGCCCCACGGAAAGATTGATATTGTTCAACACAAAACGCTGGATTAATGGGGATTGATAAGTTCACAGGCAAGGAGTCTCAGTCCAACCAACCCTAATGAGCAGCCTCCCGTTGCCCTTCCTGTCCCCGGCCACGCCGTACCTCTTAAATCTTCAAGCACAACACTTGAATAGTTTTGAAATGGCCCGAGAGCACTCAGGCCTTTTGAAAGTACTGCGACACGATAAAACATGACAGACATAGACTATCGTTGACCGTAGCGAACGAAATGCACACAAAAGTAACAATTTGAATGTTTCGTTTGTCTAAGAGGAGTAGCCATGTTTACTGTTTTTATTGTTAAGCTTTTGTTGATTGCATATGCGCACCAACCTGTTGAGTGCCCGAAGGCTACTGCGAGGAAGGACAAACCCGTGGCGATCCAGAGTGCCGTGGTGAATTCTTTGGTGACGCTCTTAACAAGACAGTTTCCCTTTCCCATGCCGGAGGGCACTAGCGCCACCATCCTATCCATGCCCCACGGAAAGGATTGATATTGGTTTGAAGACAAAACTCTCAACGGGTTAATGGCGTTGATCAGTTCAGGCCGGCATGCAATCATACTATCCAACCACCCCTTATGATCAGCTTTCACAGTTTTGATATTTCCTTTCCGACCAATGGCTTTACCGTACACTCTGTATATTGTGAAGTACACGTTTTTGTCCTCGCCGGGATATTGCACCAAGTTGGCTCTTGACTGGTTTCCCACAAAGTAACAAGGCGGGATGAATGGCCCCTTTTGTGGCTGCCAAACCGGTGCTTCGAGGATCTTGGTTATTGGCACTTGGAGATAGAGAGACCAAACGAGCGGACTTGGCTGTCCGTTTGTCCGGAAACAAACGAAGGTGCACTCTAAATGTTGTACAGTGGAGATTCTCCATATTATGGTGAAAATGTTCCATAATATGGTGGTGCAGCTGACTTCGTAACATACCATTGAGAATTCACTGTACCTTATAGAGATTTTGACGAATTTCGTTCGTATTATGGAGAAAATCTCCACCATATTATGTTGGTGCAGCCTTTCACCGTAAGACATTTACTGTGTGCGAGCTTCGGCTCGTTCGGCTCCGTTTCGTGCCGAGCCGGGCGCGCGGACACGGCAAAGCTCGCCAGGCTCGGACGCCGAAGCGACCCGAAGGGCGGCCGACGGGTCGCTCGGAGCCGAACGACAGCCGCTAGAGGGCAGCACCTGTCGAGAGGGTTTGTGACAGATGCCGGGCGAGGGGTGAGGCGGGGGTCCCTGTTGGCCTGCTTCCGAAAAAGGCGGGTGTCGATCCGGAAACAGAGGTTTCAACGAGCGTTCGGCGACGAGTTCGGGTATCTTCGGAAGCCGAAAAATGCTTCGGCTCGCAACACATGCCGACAGCCGCCGACAGCAGTGTCCGCCAGTGTTGCCAGACGTACCACCTTGGTGGTACATGCACCACTATTTCGAGCCCCGTACCACCGTACCACCACCGAGCGATTCCGTACCACCTTTTCCGGGAAAACACCGGATTAGGTCCGCACGCAGGCAAATGGAACTTTTCGGGCGCCTGGGTCGGAATGTCGTCCCCCAGAAATCGAGCGTGTAATCCTTTGCCTGCGTCCGTGACCTATTCCAAGGAAAGGGGCTCTGATCGGTCAGGTCGGACGCGGGAAACTGAAAGTGCAGTGCTACTTTTGGGCCCCGCCCTGGGCAAGCGGGCAACAAAACGGGCCTGCTTGCTTGTACATCAGCCGGAGGAGCCGCCGCTGACTTCTTCAGAATTCTCAATTTGGCCAAATTCTAAATTCCCGATGTTTACGCCTAGCGTAAATTTTTAGCCCCCCCCCCCTTTCCGTACCACCATACGGCTCCAATGTACCACCTTTCCCCCACCCCTCGCGTACCACCGAAGAGCCCCGAAGTACCACCTTTTCCCCCTCCCCGTACCACCGAGCGCTGTTCGGCTTCTGGCAACGCTGGTGTCCGCTCATTTGGTCTCTCTACTTGGAGACACGAGTACATGGTAGAACCGCGCCAGGGATCTCCGATGACGAGTGCAACCGGCATCACTTTTAACCATTTGGAGGATGTTGCAATTTTATTGAGGTTGTTTTGCGTCCCGCCCTTATCTTGCCCTGTCCAAAGCAGCAATCGAGTCCCGATGGGGTGTCTCAATTTTGCCAGAAGGGCCACAAGATCGGAAGCTTTGTCCTCGGCCATCACAAGGATTGCACTTGGTATCGACAGATGTAATTGCGTCCTCGGGCACAGGCTTCCCCCAGTCAGCTTGGGCAACAGCATGACGGACGCTGCGTCCTGCAGGCCCAGGAACGCGTCCAGCCACCGCGGCGTCCCCATGACGAGCAGTCGGGGCGAGAACGGCCCGGTGCGCAGCAGGGCGGGCTGGAGCAGGCTGTGGAGGTACCGTGCCTCGCTGTCCGTGGTCTTGGTGTTGTCCGAAATGGTGATCCACTAGGCAGGCAGCGCTCCGACGGAGACCAACAACGCCACGGCTAAACACGTCATCTTACGCAGATGGGCCATCCTTGGAATGTGCCGCACTCAAGTGTCGCTGCAATCGCTGCGGTGGTGGCAGGCAAGCCAAGGGCAAACTGACGGCAAGCGCAGAGCGGACAGTCGGGCAAACTGAGGGCAAGACCAGAGCGAAAAGTCGATTTGTAGGCTATTTCCAAACCAGGCGGGCCGACTGTGTTGAGGTCTCTTGACTGACTGCCTGGGCCGCAAAAGGTTCGCCTGCGGTCAGCGCAGATTGAAGCGACACTTAACCAACACAGGCCCAACACACTCCAGGATGGCCCGTCCGCGCGAGGTGACGTGTCTGGCCGTACTGGCCGTGACGTTGTTGGTCTCTGCCGGAGCGCTGCCTGCCACGTGGATCACCATTTTGGACAACACCAAGACCGCGGACAGCGAGGCACGGTACCTCCATAGCCTGCTCCAGCCCGCCCTGCTGCGCACCGGGCCGTTCTCGCCCCGACTGTTCGTCATGGGAACGCCGCGGTGGCTGGACGCGTTCCTGGGCCTGCAGGACGCAGCGTCCGTCATGCTGTTGCCCAGGCCGACGGCAGGGTGGCTGCCTCCGACCACACGTCTTCGCTTGTGCATACCGAGTGCAGTCCTTGTGATCGCCGAGGACGCAGCGTCCGTCATGCTGTTGCCCAGGCCGACGGCAGGGTGGCTGCCTCCGACCACACGTCTTCTCTTGTGCATACCGAGTGCAGTCCTTGTGATCGCCGAGGACAAAGCGTCCGACCTCGTGGCCCTACTTGCTGGCTTGAGGCATCCTATTGGAAGCCGAATACTGCTTTGGACTGAAGGAGAGCAGGACTCGGCGCAAAACTACCTCATCAAAATAGCAAAATCGTCAAACCTGTTAAATGTGATGTCGGTAAGGCTCGTTCTCGGAGATGCCTGGCGCGGTTCCACCATGTACTCGTGTCTCCATGCGCCCATGAAAGAGGTCCTCGGTCCGCCAGTGTGGCAGCAAGGAGAAGTGCCTTTCATTCCGCCTTGGTACTTTGGAGGAAACACTTCAAGTAGCAACTTGGTGCTCCACTACAAATGGGAAAACTTGTATTACACTGTGAACAGAGAGTTCGGTGAGGCCGTTGCCCGGCACGCAACGTCAACACTGAGGAAGGAGATCCAGAGATATGGCGGGAAAATTTTGTTTCATGTCGGCCTGACCTGATCAACATGGTTAATCCGATGTGGATATTAGGCGAGAATCCGTATAACTCCTTCCCGTGGGGCATGGGTTTGTGAAAGAAAAATAAAACGTCAAAATAAAGACGAGTTTATTTAAAAAAATCTACAGGCTTATTGGTACGATTTCTCGTAAAACGATGACATTGTTGAGGTGTTACACCGGTGAATATAATCAAAATTCTCCGTGGTCAGCGGCATTCAAGAAAAGACTTAGCAAACAAAATGCAAACGCGCGTAAACCTAACTATTTTCTCAAAGGCCATTTTTTGTGGAAATTATAAATGACATCAGTAAATAAAAGTGCTAATACGCCATCCCTGGTCAACATTTCGAGAAAGTTTTAAAACTGCACCGACCTATCACATTTGTAATACTGATCCGTTCCTCAGTTCCTCTATTGCGGCAGGCGGCCGTCAGGAGGCGGCCGTCAGGAGGCGGCCGTCAGGAGGCGGCCGTCAGGAGGCGGCCGTCAGGAGGCGGCCGTCAGGAGGCGGCCGTCAGGAGGCGGCCGTCAGGAGGCGGCCGTCAGGAGGCGGCCGTCAGGAGGCGGCCGTCAGGAGCGGCGTCAGAGCGCCGTCAGGAGGCGGCCGTCGGAGGCGGCCGTCGGAGGCGGCCGTCAGGAGGCGGCCGTCAGGAGGCGGCCGTCAGGAGGCGGCCGTCAGGAGGCGGCCGTCAGGAGGCGGCCGTCAGGAGGCGACCGTCAAGAGGCGGCCGCCCCGCCGCTCTCCACCGCCCCCGCGGCCCCGCGGCCTCTGCCCTTCGCCGAGGGCAGCAGCGCGCTGCAGGGTGCTTCCACCGTGAGGTGCAGCACGAGGGCCAGCGCGAAGGCGAACACCACGTCGGGCACGGCCAACGTGATCTGGAACACGGGGAGCAATTGCAGTGTACTGTAGATCTACATATCGACAACTCCGCACTTAGAAGTGCAGAGTTTGCTGTCTCCACTCTTCGTATGTGAACTTGTCCACGTTTCCACCATGTTTCCACCGTGCCTAGAGATAGGGCCTCTGTGAACTTGAAGTGAGGAGACTGCCAACAACACACGGATAAGTGAGGAGAATTACTCCTCCCGGACTTGGTTTGGCGGTCGCCACACGTACCGTGTCGATGGTGCTGTAGACGGCCGCAGAGCGCTGCTGCCCAATGGAATGAAGCTGCACGAGTGCGTGCGTCAGGAAAGCGCAGTAGGACAGCCGGGACAGCGGTCGGAAGGCAGCCAGGCAGCGGGCCCAGGATTTCTCTGCGGCAGACGGCGAGGCTTTGCAATGCAGGTTCGCCAGTGACGCCAGAAGAGTGCGAAAAATGGAGTACAAACAAACAGCACAGTGGGCCAGAAGGTCGGTGGAGGTGGCTAAAATTCTACACGCGATTCGCATGCATTCCTCGTTCGAAGAGGAATCCATCGGTGGGATCACATGTTCGGTTCGAATCCCACTCAGCGACTCTGGGGCTCAAAACGCGTCTAGAAGTTTGGCCGCCTCTACCGATCGTCTGGCCCACTGTGCACAGGTTTGTGGCTGGCTGCATCTCGTTCTGCCTCCTTGGCAACAAAGTAGGATGAGATGCAGCCTGCGGCTCCATTTCGCCTTCCCCCACAACACACAGCCTCTGCACTGGCATGTCCGCGGGCACGGGCGTGCACAAGGGGGGGCGGAGGGGGCGATCCCCCCCCCCCCCCGAAGGATCCCAAAAGGTATACTTTTGAGGCAGGTTTTGGCGTCTAACTCCTGGAAGTTAGGCAAAGTCCCTCAAAAGAAGGTTCCACCGCCCCTCCCGAGGAGGCGAGCTGTGCACGCCCCTGTCCGCGGGATCCGGATGTCTTACCACTGTTGTCGCGCGAGGCCACCACGATGAGGGCGGCGGTGTAGGAGAGCGCGCAGGCGGTGCGGTACGTCCCCGCATACACGACGTGCACCCAGCGCGGCGGTGCAGCGGCCACCAGCGGCGGGTAGAAGACGGAGGCGGCCAGGACCACGGCCACGGTGAGCAGCCCCAGCGGCGCGAGCAGCCAGGACAGCGCGGCGTGGGCGGGCTGCCTCTTGGCGCGGAGGTGCCGCAAGTGCCAGCCCGCCGCCACACCCAGCACGTAGGGCCCCGCGCGGCACAGCGACGACACGTACACGCGCATGTGGATGGCCGTGGCCGCCATGTGGCCCACCACGCTGCGGGGAACAACACTGTGGCTCCAAGTGCGGCGGCACCCCCACTTGGAGGAGCAGAGTTTGCAGTCTCCCTTCACCTTCAGGTGTGCTGGTGCTGTTCTCAAAGTTTGCACCATGCCAAGAGACAGGGTCTCTGTGAGCTACTCCATATTTCAAGTGTGGAGACTGCAAAATCCACTCGTCCAAGCGCGACTCACTCCGCACCAGGAAGCGTGGAGTTCTCCACACGTGCTTTGGCAGTGTACTCACTCCGGGTACGGGATGATGGTGCCGTCGAGTCCCAGGCGCCACGTGACCACGGCGGGGTACACCACGGCGACGAGCAGCGCGGCCCCCAGCAGTCGGCCGGCGAGGCGGGGCTTGGAGTGGGCCAGCATGACGAGGGGCGTGGCCAGCACGAAGAGCTGCACGTCGCACGCCAAGTACCAGCTGGGGTCCAGGCACTGGGGGAGGGGGAGGGGGCATTTTGTTACTGCGTGTGCGCTTTGTCAAATGAAGTGTGGAGAACTCCACAAATCCTGGTGCGGAGTGATTCTCCACACTCGGATGTGGTGGAGGTTGCAGACACCACTTTTGGACGTGTGGAGTTTGCAGCGTCGCTATCGCTTGGCATGGTGCAAACGTGGAGAACTCCACACTCGATGTGTGGAAGCTGCAAACTCTGCAATTCCAAGGGAGACTGCAACTTCCACACCTCCGCATTTGAAGTGCGGAGTCCCCCACATTTGGTTTCTCAGCGAAGCAGTGTACTCACCGGCTCGTCCGGCCGCACCAGGTTGTTGACGAACAGCAGGTTGGCCCACCAGCGCTTTTGGCATCGCCGGGCCTCCTCCACCACCGTCACTTTCCACAGCGGTCCGGAGCCTAGCGACGGCAGGCCCACGGCCAGCACGGCCACGATGACGGCGTACGCGGGGACGAGCCTGCAACCACCGCGCTTTTCATATCGGACAAGAACAACCCCGGACGCTCAACCAGAGTTCATTTCGAGGTTCATCTCTAAGTTCTGCACAATTTTCAGCAGATGATATGCTACCTTTGACTCTCGATAGCAATCAAAAGTTGTCTTGAGTGGGAGCGTGTGACCCGCCAGTGGATTCCTCGTTCGGAGATCAATCCATTGGTGGGGTCACAGGTACGGTTCGAGTCCCATTCAGCGACTCTGGCGCTCAAAACGCGTCTAGAATTTTGGCCGCCTTCCACCGGTCTCCTGGCCCACTGTGGGGCCTCGGGGCCTGGGGACAGCCGGCCCGGCCCGGCCCGGCCGCCATTGTCAGTGTTGCCCCAGTAGCGGCGGTAGCTGCCCTCGGCCCACGGCCGGCGCATGGCTGCTGCCTGGCTGCTGCATGGACGGCATGGAGAGGTGGGTGCCCATCACCCTCGTCGTGTTCCTGGGGCTGGCCGCCGTCATCGTCGTGGTGTTCATGGCCATCTACTCGCAAGAATCCTCGCCGTAAGTCCGTCCCGTCCGTCTGCAAGGCCGGCACGGCCGGCAAGGCGCAGGTGGGCCTCCGAAAACCGGGTGACTCCGTTGAGCAGCGGACTGATTCCGAACAGCGCTTTTGTCGCTCTCTGCCGCACTCATGGCGCGTCCTCCGAGGGCGTGCGAGAGCACTGTGAAACCAAGGTGTGGGAAACTCCACTCTCTCGGCACATGAAATGTGGGTGTGCGGAATTTGCCGTCTTCACACTTTTATGCAGAGTTAGCAGCCTCCACCACGATTGCACCATGCCAATAGATAGGAGCTCTGTGAGCTACTCCACACTTGGAGTGTGGGGACTGCAAACTCCACACGTGTGGAGAATAGAGTACTCCAAGGAAGCTCTGGCCCGGAAGAAGAAGAACAAAAACGGAAGTAAGAAATTGCAGTATCTATGAGAAATATACGCTGCGCATGAGGGTCCGCAGCGTACATTTCTCATAGAAACTGCAATTTCTTACTTCCGTTTTTGTTCTTCTTCTTCCAGGCCAGAGCTTCTTTGGAACTCCGCACCGGGGAGCGTGGCGTTCCCCACTCCACACTTGGTTTGACAGCGAGGCGAGAGCCAGGGCGACGAGCACTGTTGGAACGGTTCGGCTGCGAGGGACGCCGCCGCGCGCTGAGCCTTGTCCTTGTCGCAGTGCCGGCAGCGACGCCCTGAAGGGGCCTCGGCTGGCCGTCTTCCTGGTGCCGCCGCCCCGCCCGGACCGCCCTCCGACCGGCGGCAACCCACCCGGGACACCGCCAGCGCCGACGGCCAACTCGACCCTCTTGGCGTCGTCCTGGCTCGACCTGGCCAACCTGGCGGCCGTCTTCCCGGTGGACAGGCCGGGCAGCTTCTCCACCGAACTGTTTTCCCTCGGCGCCGAGGACCGCCTCCTCAGCCGCCAGGAGGCCGCCGGACTCCGGCATGGCGTCGCCGAAGGACCTCGAGCAGGGCCTCCAGCAGAGAGCGAGCCGCACAAGATCCTGAGGGGTGACCGGCGCATGTACTCCGGGGAGGTGTCCACCCGCAGCCTCCCCGCCACGCCGCGGCCCGCCACAATCACCACCTCCAGGAACAGGGCCTCCAGGAGCACGGCCTCCACCAGCACCGCCACCACGAGCACGGCCTCCACGAGCACGGCCTCCACGAGCACGGCCTCCACCAGCACCGCCTCCACGAGCACGGCCTCCATCAGCACCGCCACCACGAGCACGGCCTCCACGAGCACGGCCTCCACGAGCACCGCGGCTATCGCCGTGGCCTCCACTGCAAGTTCGTCCTCCGGATGGTCAGCTACAAGCGCTTCCCCGCCGCCACCAAGACCCTCGCCCACGCCCGAGGGTCTTCCCATGGCCGCGGACCGCGTGGACCAGTGCGTCGCATCGGGGGGCTCGCCGCTCTTCGTGCGCGAGGAGGACGCTCAGGTCCTGATCGAGGACTCCGTGCGACAGGTACAGTAGGCCGCATCAAAAATCACCGATTTTTGCGAATTGACATTTTTCTGAAAGATCATGTTCAGAAACGACCCTCCACCAAATTTGAGCGCGTTCCGACAGCAGGAACCCGAGGCGCACAGGGCCTAAAGATTTGCGGTCCGCGGGTTGCCTACCTCTAGCTGCTTCTTCTCGGCGCCGCGGCTCTCTGCTGGTGCACTCAAGGAACGCAACACAGCGTTGGGGCTGTCCTTTGGGGTCAGTACTACACATTCAATACGTTTTGAGCACCGTCCGGTGCGACCCCGCGAGTACACCGCGAGGAAACCGCGAAATCGGTTTACTCTACTTTCTACGCATTTGAAGCGTTCGCGGTGGGCGAAATCGCTGGTGGAGCAGCACAACCATATCGCCCAAGGACACACACGTTTATCATCTTACGTTGGTTTTGGTGCGTAATACGATGATTTTCCATCGTAAGGTACGACCAATTTCCAACCTGCATAATACGCACGAATGTCAACGTAAGGTACGCAGGATTTTCAACGTAATACGCATGTTTTCAACGTATTACGCACGTTGTCAACGTAAGGTACGTTGGTTGCGATTGTAGTACGATGACATTTCAGCGTACGCATGTTTTGATTTCAGCGTATGTTACGTTCGCGTCACCATCGTAAGATGATAAGTGTGCACAAAGTTTGAGCAGAATGCGCCACCTGCATCACCGTCAAAATGAGGGGAATAGTGTTGCACTCGGTCCGGAGGTAGGCCACCCGCGGCACAATCATATTTTCGCCAGTAACTGTTTTCTGTCATCGAATGCTAAATTCGGTCACGGTCGTTTAAGATGGTCTCCAGAAATTGGCGGAAATGGTCGATTTGCATCACCGTAATTGGGGATTAGTGTTGCCCGGTCCGGGGGTGGCCACTCCCGGCACAATCCTATTTTCGCAGTGGAACTCGTTTCCCTGTCATTTGTGTGTCAATTCGGTGAAGGGTCGTTTCTCACCATGGTTCTAGAAGGCGGAAATGGCGTTTGAAATAGGTGACTTTGTTTGGGCCAACCAGTGGCTATTTCCGCGGGGCAACCCAGGTGCCTCATTTTACGGTATGCAGGTGGCGTACTTCCCTCAAATTGTGTGTCCCTAGGCGTTTGTCTTGGTGCACCCCCAGCGATTTCCCGCCGGCGAACGTTTAGAGGTAGGAACCGCGGAACCGAATTCTTTCCTGGCGGCCTCGGGTTCCTTGTCGGAACGCGCTCAAATTTGGTGGAGGGTCGTTCGAGGATTTCAGCAACGGTGTCAATCGCATAAATGTAAGTCGATTTGACGGCCACCCCAAACGTGATGCGTCTTGGAGGCACCTCTGGAGCCGTGGCGCTCGAGCAGCCACTTAAGGTGGAAGCCGGACCGCAGACCCTTGGCCTGTGGCTCGGTTCCCGGTTGTCGGAACGCTTGAAGTTGGTGGAGGGTCGTTTCTAACCAATTTAGAAAGGTCAATTCGCAAAAAATAGTCGGTTTGACGGCCTACTGCACTGTGAAACTGAGAGCGAGAGCCTACTTTTGGAAGTTTGCTTTCGGGTCCCACACTTCAAGTGTGGAGTAGCTCACGAGCGGAAACCCTATGGCGTAGTAGGTAAGGGGAGTACTGAAGGTGGTTTAAGAAATTTCCTCTCCAGTGCGAAGACTGCAAAGTCTACACCTCCGCATTTCTAGTGTGGAGTTCTCGCAATCTTGGTTTCTTAGTGTGTTAATAGAAAATCCTCTGGACGCAGGTGCGGCCGCCCCAGAGTGCAGTCATGCGGAAGGCCATGAAGGCCCTCATGGAGGCGTACGAGAGGCACATGCAGATGCAGCAGGCCTCGTCCTCCCCGCCGCCCGGCGGCTGCGTGCAGCCAGGCACGCGGCCTCGCACACCATCCACGCCGAGGCCGTCGTCCAGCTCGGTGTCCAGCACACTGGCGGCCTCGGCCACGACGGGGCGCCTCCCAGCACGCCGACGAGGCCCCATCGACTACCCCGCCGACTACGACAACGACTACGAGCACGCGGCGGGCGGAGTCCCTCGGCGCATCCTCTGGCCGCTGCGCGCCGTCATCTAGACTGGACGTACCCCGCGTCGGACATGCTCCCCGCGTCCAAGACGCCACCCTGGGCGTCGGCGCTACCCCGCCCAGGGCGCACCGCGGAAGCAGACGGAATTACCAACCTAACAGCGCTCTTGTTTCTGTCCCGCTCTCCACTGACCTGAGGTAGCGATAGAGGTACACGCTGAACAGAGACAGCTGCTTCCCTCTCTGCAGGTGGCCGAGCAGGGTCCAGCTCAGTAGGCAGCCGCCCGCCACGAAGAAGACGTCCACGATGACGGACCCGTTGATGAGCAGCACGTCCAGCGCGCTGGCGTACACCTGGGGCACAGTTAGAGCGTGCAGCGGCAGCGGCAGGAGGCGACCGCTGGAGGTGACCCAAAGTCCCGGGCGCGTTTTGAGCTTCAGAGTCGCTAAATGGGACCCGAACCGATCGTGTGACCCCACCTATGGTGGAGGAATCCATCGGTGGGGTCACACGGTAGGTTCAAGTCCTGGAGCTCAAAATGCGTCTAGAGTTTTCGCGCCCGCCCCAGACAAAAAGATTTCGCGCCCGTTACGGGCACAGCCCGAGCAAATCTGGGCACAGCGCGGGCGTGTCCGGGCTCAGCACGGGCTCAGCACGGGCACAGCACGGGCAGGAGCTATATCAAGTTAAGGAAGGAGAGGGTTTTGAGCCAGCGCTGGCGCTGGCGCTGGAAGGTGAGGGGCAGGGAGGCGGTCGCGCTCAAGCTGGCTTAAGCCAGACGCAGCGATACCCCTCCCTGCCCCTCACCTTCCAGCGCCAGCGCCAGCGCCAGCTCAAAACCTTCTCCTTTCTTAACTTGTTATAGCTAGGTACGGGCGCACCATCCGAAGGCGGGCCGAGGCTCGAACCCGCATGGGGGTAAATGCGGGCAAGTACGGGCAAGTACGGGCAAGTTCGGGCAAGTACGGGCAAGTGCGGGCAAGTGCGGGCAAGTGCGGGCAGATGCGGGCAGATGCGGGCAGATGCGGGCAGACGCGGGCAGGCACGGGCAAATGCGGGCAGATGCGGGCAGACACGGGCACATACGGGCAGATGCGGATGCATCCGGAGCACCTTGATGTTTGTGCCCAGGACCCATTCGTGGACGAGCTCGAAAAAGGTAAACACGAGTAATCGAAGCCTGGAGCAGTGCTGCATGCCTGGAAGCTAACTATCTCGTGCCAGGTGAGCATGGAGGTAGTTTGGGTCGCCTAAGCTACGGTGATAGACGAGCCCCGTATCACCCTGTAGCTTAGGCAACCCAAACTACTTTCCATGCTCATCCGGCACGAGATGGTTCCCATAGCTTCCATGCATGTAGAACTGCTCCAGGCTTCGATTACTCGTGTTTAGCTTTTCCGAGCTCGTCCAAGAATGGGTCTCGGGCACAAACCTCAAGGCGCTCCGGATGCAGACTCATCTGCCCGTGTGTGCTCGTGTCTGCCCGTGTCTGCCCGCATCTGCCCGTGTCTGCCCGCATCTGCCCGCATCTGCCCGCACTTGCCCGCACCTGCCCGCGCACCTGCCCGCACTTGCCCGCACTTGCCCGCATTTACCACCATGCGGGTTCGAGCCTCGGCCCGCCTTCGGATGGTGCGCCCGTACCTGCCCGTGCTGTGCCCGTGCTGTGCCCGTGCTGTGCCCGTGCTGAGCCCGTGCTGAGCCCGTGCTGAGCCCGGACACGCCCGTGCTGTGCCCAGATTTGCTCGGGCTGTGCCCGTAACGGGCGCGAAATCTTTTTGTCTGGGGCGGCGCCGGCGCCGGCCACTGTGCGGCGGCGAGAGCGGCGGTGTGCGGGCGCCTCGGTGTTAGGCAACCCCTTCGACGCGGCGGGCCTTGACGTGACAGGCAGACGCCTGGATGGCAGGCCACCCCTTTGACACGGCGAGCCTGGATGTCATTCCTCTGGAGTCTTCTCGTTCGAAGCGAATCGAATCAGGTCGCTGGGCCCGCTGGGTCCCGCCATGGGCGCCTCCATTTTGAAACCAAGTGTGGGGAGATTCCACACTAGAAGTTCAGTTTCGCACTAGAAAGTGTGCGGGGACTGAAAACTCCACACTTTGACACGTACATTAAGCGCCCCCGCACTGTGGTGGCCCAGTACCATGCGAGCGCTGTGTGGCTGCGTCCGTACCTTCTCCACGTCCACGCCGTTGACGACGGGCCCCGCCATGAGCGCCTCTCCGCGGTGTCCCAGGATGACGAGCACCACGCCGACGGTCTTGGCCGCGTGGATGAGCGCGATGTCGTCCGGCTCGGCCTGCTTGGGGTCGTGCCGGCCCACCAGCGCGCTCCAGTTCCGCCGCAGGGAGAACGCCTCCACGGCGTTGCCGCGGCCTGGGCGACAAAGCCAGCCGTGCTCCATTGAAACGCGGCCAAAACCGGCCAAAACTCTAAACGCGTTTCGAGCTCCAGAGTCGCTAAACAGCACTCGAACCGAGCGAGTGACCCCACCAATGGACTCCTCGTTTGAACAGCAATTCATTAGTGGGGTCACACGTTCTGCTAGAGTCCCATTTAGCTACTCTGGAGCCCAAAAACCCGTACAGTATGGGATTTTGTCTTTGACCGCCTCTGGCCCTCTGCACTGCGAGAAAAAGTGTGGATAGTACAACAAAAGTACAACAAAAACTGTACAATAAAAGTACAACAGGGATTGTAAAAAGTACAACGAAAATTGTACAAACCACAACGAGGCCTGGACCGCACAGCACTCGTCATGCCGATTCCATTGTACTTTGTACAACAATTGTTGTACTTAAAAAGTACAATAAATACCTGATAAAAAAATTGCCAGAAATTTGTGTACTTTTGTTGTGGTTATTTCTAGCAGTGTGTGCGTCGGGCGCCGTCTTGTCACTGACCTGCCGTGCCGGTGCAATCCGCGATAGTGCAGAACACGACCCACGCCAGGAGCCACAGGAACGCCGTCCTGCAACACGTCGTAAAACATGTTTCGTCGCCCTGCCACCGTCAAACCGAAGAACTCCACTGTGGCAAAAAGCTACGGAAAATTCTGTAAACAGCTTGTGGTAATTCTCCGTAGGCCCCTTATCAATATTCTCCGTAGCCTCTTACAGTATTTTCTGTAGGACCGCACAGTATTCTCCGTAGGACCCACAGTGATCTCCGTAGGACTATACAGTCTTCGAGGTCCTACGGAAAGACTGTGCGGTTTACGAGAATACTGTGCGGCCTACGGAGAATACTGTAAGAGCCTACGGAGAATATTGATAAGAGGGCTACGGAGAATCCTGGCAAAAAAATTAACAGGATTTTCCGTACCTTTTTGCCACAGTGTCCACACTTCCTGGTGTGGAGTAGCTAATTCTCCACACTTGAACGTGTGGAGTTTGCAGTCTCTATCCTTCTCAAGACCCTTCTTAAGTGGGAATAGCGCTCTCTCTCTCTCATAGGGCCCATATCTCTTGGCAGGGTGAAAACGTGAGAACTCCATACTTGAAGTGTGGAGGCTGCAAAACTCTGCACGTCCAAATGCGCAGACTTAAAAATCCGCACCCCTCAAGTGTGGAGTACTACTCTTAGTTTCACGGAGAAGCTTCCAAGTGATGCTCACCAGAGGGCGACGCTGTGCCGGTGGTGGTCTTGCCGGCCGTGGCAGAGCTCCGGGTCGACGCCGAGGTGCGCCTGCAGCCCGAGGGGCCGCGCCAGGGCGCGCAGGGGCCGGCCCAGCAGCGCGGCCAGCGCGGCCAGGTCGCCGTCGTGCCGCGCGCAGCTCTGCGGCACGCACACGCCCCAGTGGAGGACGTGCCGCGGAACCTGGAAGCGGTGCGCCGGCGGCTGCGGAGGAGGCAGGAATCGGGTAGTTCACCGTCAAACCAAGAGTGTGGAGAACTCCACGCTTCCTGGTGCGGAGTAGTGCTCCGCTCTTGGACGTGTGGCGTTTGCAGTTCCCACTCTTCAAGTAGCTCCAAGGGGTTACCCACTCTGGTAATCGTGTGTACACTTCGTCCGGTAATCATTGCACTGAGATTCCAAACGCTATGAGTATAGCACGTATGGTGCAATGCGCTGTGATATCGCACCATACGTGCAATGCCACAGCCATATTGCACCTTTGGTGCAATGCTTCCCGAAAAGGCCCTATGCTAATGCATGGGAATTTGGAGGCATTGCACTTCATGTGCAATGCTTTTGTATTGCACCAATTGACGCTATACTCATAGCGTTTGGATTCTCAGTGTGGTAATCACACACCAAAACTGGCTAGTTTCGCCGTTTTTATCGGATTTTGGGGGTTTTTCATATGAAATTAGGCCAAAATGCTCTTAGCTGGCCAAAATTATGGAGTTTTTTTGAGTATGTATGTAGGTAATCACTGGTAATCAGTAATCCTGTGTACACTCCTGAGCTGAGTGGTCAACCCCTCGAGTAGCTCACAGAGACCCTATCTCTTGGCATGGTGCAAACGTGGGGAACTGCGCCCTTGAGGCGTGGATACTGCAAATTCTCCGCTTTCAAAGTCCGGTGGCTGAAAACTCCACACGCCTTTCGCACTTCCAGTGTGGCGTTCTCGGCTGTTGGTTTTTCAGCGAGGGCTGAGCTTACCTGGTAGACTTGCCGCGCGCTAGCGGCGCTGGCGGCGCTGGCCCCTGCATGCCCTGCATGCCCTGCAGGCGCGGCTTGGAGGCGCAGCGTGGCGAGGCAGAAGGCGCCGGCCCCGCTGGCCGGCAGGTCGTTGGCGGCCAGGCACTCGTCGAAGTTGCCCATCTGCCAGAGTTCGCCCCACAGCGCACCGCGCGGCGAGCGCACCGACGAGTCCCACACTGCGGCAGCAAACAGAACAGTCTCTGTCTCTCTCGCACTCACGAGACGTTCTTTAACGGTGCGAGAGAGATTCTCCGGAATCGTTCTGGATTGCGAACAGTGCTTTCATCCCTTATCTGTCCCACTGCGCGTGGACTATACTCTCTTCCTCACAGGGTGTTCCGATATCCGTTCCGAACAGGGCCGGACTGGCTCATAGAGGGCCCCGGCAGAAAATTGTCAAAAGGGCCCCTGCTCTCCCCTCCTCGCAAGTCGAAATCCTCTAGATAAATTTGTTACGACAACCCTTGTGATTTTCCCTGACTTCTGAAATTGTAGAATTGATATAATTACCCAGGGTTAGTTTCTTATGCTAGCAGCAAAACATTAGCAGCGGAAACTGCGAGCGAAGCGAGCTTTAAAATTTTTCTAATGCAATTTAAATTTTCTTTCAAATGACGAAACGAAAACATGCATATCTTTTAGTAAGCTGGTTCACAGCAAACTAAAACATTGTTGCAAGTTTTTCAGGAACCGACCTGGACCTGCTCGGAACTCATCGAGCTGATGATAGATTCGTTTCACGCGATTCCGCATTACTATGCGAGCGAAGCGAGCTAAAAGCCAAGGCCTATTGTGTGTTCAAAATGCAATTCCTGCCAGTTTGTAAGGGGGCAGCACTACGAATTAAAGGTATTTCGGGTCGATTTGAGGCCCAGCGGCCACAGAGGCCTCGCAACTGTAAGTTGGGGGGCCCGACAACGCCGGGGCCCCGGCATATTTTTCTGCCCAAATGCCCTGGCCAGTCCGGGCCTGGTTCCGAATGGGTGCGAGAGAGACAGGGCGATGAGGCACTCCAAACAACTCTGAATCAGACTTCCAGAAATTATCGCCCAGGCCTGCCAACTCCAGCGCCCACGGCCCCGGGGATCTCGAAAGTTGAGGGGGGGGCGCTGTGACTTCACATCGCTGACCTGCGCAAGGAGGCAGCGCGTCTCGCGGTCGCGGTGCTCGACACCTTCCGCTGCCTCCGCCTCTCTTCCCCCTCCCCCTTCCACAGTGGGCCAGAAGACCGGCGGGGGGCGGTCAAAATCCCGGACGCGTTTTGAGTTCCAGAGTCGCTACATGTGACTCGAACCCCGCTCGAACCGAACGTGTGATCCCACCAATGGATTCCCCTCCGAACGAGGAATCCATTGCACAGTAAATGTCTTACGGTGAAAGGCTGCACCAACATAATATGGTGGAGATTTTCTCCATAATACGAACGAAATTCGTCAAAATCTCTATAAGGTACAGTGAATTCTCAATGGTATGTTACGAAGTCAGCTGCACCACCATATTATGGAACATTTTCACCATAATATGGAGAATCTCCACTGTACAACATTTAGAGTGTGGTGGGACCACACGCTCGGTACGAGTCCTGTTTAGCGACTCTGGAGCTCAAAACGTGTTTACAGTTTTGGCCGCCTGCGCCGGTCTTCTGGCCCACTGTGCCTTCCTCTACTGTACTCACTCTGCACGGCCCACGACGAGAAGTTCCTGAGGCCCTGCAGGTAGGCGTCCAGGTCGCGGCGACACTCGTCCCGATGCGGCAGGCCGCTGGCGGGGGCGGAGGCCGCGGCCTCCAGGAGGCGGAGCAGGTCCAGGTCGCGGAAGAAGGGCCACAGGGAGGCGTCCCCCTCGTGGTCGTGGAGGTCGTGGTGGTCGCGGACGGGCTGTTGGCGGTCCGGTGAGCGGGCCGATCTACGCCACACGTCCGCGTCGACCGCGCCACACGGCCTGGGGAAGGGACATTGCAGGAAATAACCACAATGAAAGTACACATATTTATGGCAACTTTTTTTTTATCAGGAATTTAGTGTACTTTACAAGTGCAACAATTGTTGTACAAAGTACAATGGAACCGGCATGACAAGTGCTGTGCGGTCCAGGGCTCGTTGTGGTTTGTACAATTCTCGTTGTACTTTCTACAGTCCCTGTTGTACTTTTGTTGTACTATCTACACTTTTTCTTGCAGTGGACAGACAGCCGCACACTCGAAAATGAAAGGCGGTGATGTGGCGGTAGTCTCACCCTTTGCTGGTGGTAGTTGTGTCTTGGCGGTGCCCAGGTTTTACCACCTAAGAACGGCAGTTCAGATTTTACCGCCTTTGCAACACCTTGTGCACAGCCAATAGATTCGCAGTGTAGGTCCGCCCTGTTCAGCCGCGGCTCTTTCCGTTCGACGCAATCTGCACCTTCAAACTGGATTTCCATAGGCAAGGGTCCCACTGCCTGCTCCGGCTCGACTGCAGATTGATTCCTAGAGTCCACTTCGTCGCTCCGTCTCTCGCGCACCTCTACGGGACGCCCCATGAGTGCGAGAGAGACAGAGCGACTCTGGAATCAGCCCGCTCTCGGCTCGGCTCTCGGTCCCCAGGCCCTCTCGGCCCGCGGCGAGGCGCTCTCGTGGGATTCGAAGGCGAGCCACGACAGGGCGAGACAAAGTGGCTTCGTGCCGCCAAAGTGACGCCACAGCGGTCATGTCGCGTCATGTCGTGTCTCGTCTCACTTCCGCGCCGTGGGGTCCTTCCTCCCAAACCAGCAGACTGATTCCGAGAGTCGTTGCTCCGTCTCTCTCGCACCCATACGGGAGGCCCCATGAGTGCGAGAGAGACAGAGCGACGAAAACGACTCTCGGAATCGGTCTTCTGCTTTCTTCCCTGCCTGCAGTGCAGCCCACGCGGCGCATGCGCCAAAATCAAGGGACCCCTCACGCAAATGATTCCGGTGCCTGCACTGTGCAACCAAGTGGGGAGAACTTCACACTTTTGCAATGCGGAGGTGTGTGGAGTTTTCAGTCTCCGCACTGGGAAGTGCAGAGTTTGCATCCCTCACTCTTCAAGCGTGGAGTTCATGCGTCTGCAGCATGCCAAGAGGTAGAGGCTCTGCGTGAGCTACAGCATACTTGCAAGTGTGGAAACGGCAAACTCCAAACGTCCAAGTGGGCAGCCAGTGTGGCGTCCTCCGCACTCGGTTTGACAGTGCACTGTAGACGCCCCGACCTCTGTGCCTCCGTTTCGTGCACACTCGATGGACTTTTCCGGCGGCGGTAGATTCGTTCCGTTCTGATGCGTGCGTGGACGACGCGGACGTCGTGGCGTCCCTGGCTGTATTCCTCTAGACGGTCCTGGTGACAGGATAGGTGCCTTTTTCTGGAAGGAAGACTTTGTGACTTGATGTGGCGTCGACGCGGCGGTCGGGCCATGCGACACAATGACGCAATCTGCTTCATGCACCCGTCCGAGGAAAAAAACGGTCCCAGCGTTCGACTTGGCTTCCGTGCACGGACTGCCCCTCTAGGCCTGCCTCTCTCTAGGCCTGCCTCTCTAGGCCTGCCTGCCTGCCTCTCTAGACCTGCCCCTCCAGGCCTGCCTCTCTAGACCTGCCTCAGTCGGCTGATTCTGAGCACTGCTTTCGTCGCTCTGTCTCTCTCGCACTCATGGGGCGTCCCGGAAGGGTGCGAGAGAGACAGAGCGACAAGCAGTGCTCGGAATCAGCCCGCCTCTGTAGGCCCGCCTCTCTAGGCCTGCCTCTCTAGGCCTGCCTCTCTAGGCCTGCCTCTCTAGGCCTGCCTCTCTAGGCCTGCCTCTCTTGGCCTGCCTCTCTAGGCCTGCCTCTCTAGGCCTGCCTCTCTAGGCCTGCCTCTCTAGGCCTGCCTCTCTAGGCCTGCCTCTCTAGCGCCTGCCTGCCTCTCTAGGCCTGCCTCTCTAGGCCTGCCTCTCTAGGCCTGCCTCTCTAGGCCTGCCTCTCTAGGCCTGCCTCTCTAGGCCTGCCTCTCTAGGCCTGCCTCTCTAGGCCTGCCTCTCTAGGCCTGCCTCTCTAGGCCTGCCTCTCTAGGCCTGCCTCTCTAGGCCTGCCTCTCTAGGCCTGCCTCTCTAGGCCTGCCTCTCTAGGCCTGCCTCTCTAGGCCTGCCTCTCTAGACTCGCCTCTAGGCCCGCCTCTCTAGACCTGCCTCTCCAGGCCTGCCTGCCTGCCTGCCTCTCTCTAGGCATGCCCAAGTAGGCCGCCCAGCCGCAGGCGTGTCAGGCATGCCTCAGCGCCTCGCAGGCCGGCTCAGCGGTCGCAGTGTCAGCTCTGTCTCTGCTCGCCTCCCACGGCCGCCTCCTGCGTCAGAGGCATGCACGAAAGTCAGGACGGTCGCAATGAGCGTCGGCTGCAGCAGGAGGCTCGCGTGCCTTGCTGCTCGCGAAGGCTTGGTGCTGCGAACGCTGCTTTCGTCGCTCTGTCTCTCTCGCACGCACGGGACGCCGCGCAGGGCCCGCAGGGGTGCGAGAGAGACAGAGCGACGGTGCGCTCGGTGCGCCGCGCGGAATCAGCTTGCTGGCTGACTGGGATTAGGTCAAGAGCAAGCCGGCCACTCGGTGCACTCGGCCATTCGCCTTCACCTTCGCGGCGCCGCCTCGCCTCCGCCTTGCCCTTGCCGGCCTTGCCTGCCTCCAGTGCGCTTACAGTGTGCTCGCCGCGGCGAAGACGAGCAGCGCCTTGGGCAGCCTATGCAGTCAGAGCCCACACTGGTGTAACACATCACAAAAGCGCTTTGCTTGAAGCGTTCTGTCATCTCACGCGCTTTTCTTGAAGTGTACCTCGGCCAAGCTCCCTTTATCCCCACTGTTAGAAAAAATCTGAAAATTCAGACCACTTTTGCCAGACTTGGTGGTCTGAATCTATTTTTCAGACTTGTTTCAGACTGCTTGTCTGAAAATTTAGCCTTCCGGTATGAAAATTGCGACCTGATCGTCTCAGAACTTGAATCAAGACCAGCGCAGTCTGAAAATTGAGATGATTAAGTCTGAAAATTCAGACCAACCCAAGATTTCGTTTGTCCGCTAGATGGCGCGCATGTTGTGGAACATACCTACTTCTATTTAAAAGGCTTCTAATGTGAAAATATATTAGTTGAAAAGTTCCAAATTGACAAGACTTAATCGGCCATATGAGAACCATTCTCTGCTGCAAGATTTATCTCCGTAATATGGGTGGGAGTTGAACAATCCACATTTTAATTTACCTCTCGCGGGTGACTCCGTGTCGCCATTTCCTTGGGTGCACTCTAAATGTCTTACGAAGAAATTTACCATAATACGAAGGAAATGGCGCAAGCATAATACGAAGGTGGTTTTTCTTCGTATTACGAAGGTTTTTCTTTGTATCTTACAATGAAAAAGCTAAAAAGATTCGTATTACGAAGTAATAATGCTTCGTATTATGTTTGCGCCGAATTCACTGTAACATACGAATAAAATAGGTCAAATTTCATTGTAAGACATTTAGAGTGTGCCACAGGCCGGCCTCCCGAGAGGCAGGGAAAAGTGCAGAGGATCTTCTCTCTCAGCACAATTTTTCACTCAATGTTGTCCTCTCTGGAGGTTCACACACACCTGAGATTCTGTCTGTCATATTTAACGTGTCACGAACCTTTCAGTTAACAATTTTCATACAGGACTGAATTTTCAGACCACCAAAGTCTTAAATGTAAGACTCTCCAGTTCTGAATTTTCAGACCATCTAAACGGTCTGAATTTCCAGACCTCTCAAGTCTGTTAATAACTTCTGACCAATTTAGTCTGAATTTTCAGACTTTTTTTTAACAGTGCCTGCCTCGCTTAGCCCTACAACGAGAACTGTGCATGCAAAAGACAACGAGGCCTGGACTGCACTCGTCATGCCGGTTGGTGTGCGGTCTAGACCACCTTTGGTGTGGTCATTGCATGCACTCCCAATTCCCTACTGAGAAATGCCGTGCAGTCATAATGCTGAGCTTATTCTCAGTACTTTACGGCACAAATCTATCATAATACAGAGAAGTTTGTTCGTAATATGAAGAAACTTGTCACCTTATTAAGAACTCTTCACCATAGGTTACTATCCTTGCTGCGCAGTCAAGCTTTTTGCTCGTATTACGGAGAAAAAGCTCAATAGAATGGGAGTGTGGAAAGGCAACACGAAACGTGGCCAAACGTGGTCTAGACCACACCAACTGATGCGGTCAAAATGGCACCCATTTGACCACACCAGAGGTGCGGTCTAAACCACGTTTGGTTTCACAGTGCAGTGCGGATTTTAAACGAGCTACAAACCACCTTTTTTAAATTACAGAGTGCCGGAGGGGGCAGGCAGGGGCAAGTCGTGTCATTATTTGCCCGAAAGCAAAATGTCTCATCTTTGCGCAAAACCGCCGCGCGGGGAAACAGGTGTCACGGGTTATTGGCAGGGCACGCCTCGGCACGCCTCGGCACGCTGTGCACGACACTGTAGCAGACGTGACGGCGGGAGCCGCCTCATTCCGACCGCAAGGGCGACTTTCGGAGAGAGGAACCACTCGGGCGTGGCAGAATGGCGCCCAAGGACACACAAACTGGCTATATGTACTTCATTGTACGTATATAAGAGACGTAAGAAGAGACGTAAGACGTAAGACTCATACGATGCATACCATTTCGTCCGTATTACGTACTAAACTGGTAAAGCTAAGGCGTCACAAATACCATCACACACTCTACTCCACGTTCTATTGCACATAATAAAGCAATGTGCTTTCGTGATTTTTAACGGGGAGGCTATCTGCACTACTGCACTCTCTTGGACTGCAAGCCTCACAACCAAAATACTGTTATTTTTCACGAAACTTTCCGGCGGGTGTCCTCTTAGACAACAAACGCACAGTGGGCCAAAAGACCCAGTGGAGAAGGCCAAAATAGACGCTTTTTGAACTCCAGAGTCGCTACATTCTAAATGTTTTTGTACAAATTTTGTACGAGACATCACAGTTTTTTGTGCACACGAACTTTTCGTACAAATCTGTGCAAAATTTTGTATAATTTTTTACAAAAATGGCGAAAAAGGTGCAGTTTTCCGTACAAAAATTGTACGAAAATTTCGTGTGCACAAAAAACTGTGATGTCTCGTACAAAATTGTACATTACATTTAGTGTGTAGGACTCGAACCTAGCGTGTGACCCCACTCATGGATTCCTCGTTCGGAAAGCAATCCATTGGTGGGGTCACGCGTTCGGTTCGAGTCCCCTTTGTTGTCAAGATGTGAGCGAGTCAAGACGTAAGCGTGAACTGTTTTATTTCATATCCGGAAGAAGGCTCTGTGACGACATGACTACCAGCCTAACTATAACTATACAACACCCTTTAGCGACTCTGGAGCTCGAAACGCGTCTAGAGTTTTGACCGCCCCCACCGGTCTTCTGGCAAATCCACTGTGCGGCGGCGTCGCGGGCCATCGCGTGTTAGCTTCTGCGCGTCGTGCGGTGCGGTGATCATAAACCGAACGTCGCTCACGGTTGTGGCCGATCAACAAGGAGTGTGCCCGTCCCCAAGATTACGTGTCTAAAAAGCGGAGAAAATGACGAAATTGCCCCTCTCCTCTTTTTGAAATGACACTCAGTATAAAGCGAGGGGGTAACGCGGGTAACGACTGGTAAATTTCGTGTCAGCCGGATTACGGATTACCCCGGGTTATCCCCAAATTACGTCCGGATTACAACCAAAAAATTCCTGGATTACCCCGGATTACCTCCCAATTTGCTGTCAGCCGGATTCCCGAAGTCGTTGCCCCCTCGGTATAAAGAGCATCGCTTAGGCCAAAGGCGGGGTAAAGCAGGTAAAGACAGCCCCGCCAGCCGAATATTTGGCAATTCCAAGTGGATTACGCTCTCAAGTGTGTACCAGGTGGTCAGGAACCCCAAGACTAAATGAGAGGTATGCATTCCCGTCAGACACTGCTCCTTCCAGGGCAGAGGAGAATGGTGAGGGCATGTTTGGCGACATACTGTACCTCTCATTTTGTCTCGGGGTCCCTGGCCCACCTTAACATGCTTCAGGAGTGTACATACCGGGCATACTCGGGGTGAAGTGTACATATGCAGGCTTGCTTCAACCTGAAGCATGCTATCACTGCCTGCCAAACCAAATGTGAGGAACTTTACGGCTCCTAGTGCAGAGAAATTATCCCCACTTGAACGTGTTGGAGTAGCTCACAGAGCCCCCACTTGGCACTGTGCAAACGTGGAGAATTCCCCACTGGAACGTGGTGGAGTAGCTCACAGAGCCCCCACTTGGCACTGTGCAAACGTGGAGAATTCCACACTTGAAGTGTGGTGACTGCCAGTGCGGTGCGGGGGCCTAAAATTTCGCACCGCAGCATTACAGGTTTGTCGAGTGTCTTACTTGTCGTGACAGTGATGCGGTGCCGGCCCCTGGAGCACGGCGTCGTGCACGGGCACGGCCGGCAGTGGGTCCTTCGGCTCCTTGGTGGCGTTGTCGCTCGCTGCAGCCGGCAGCGGCGCGGCCAGGATGCAGGCCAGGACGATCATCCACGTCGCCACACTGCTAGGGCGTCGTCTACTCGGCCCACCCGCGGCGGTGGCCGTGGCCAAGGCCGTGGCCATGCTGGGCAAGAGGACCACCTTCCCTGAGAGCATCCGCGTGCAATCCGGTGGCGGCCTCGGCGGCCTCGGCGGTCCTCCCGGCAGACAAGTGTAGGCGCACTCGGCCTGACTCGGCCTGTCTCGGCCGCTCTAGGGCTCCAACTGCCGCAGCATGGTGCGGAGCGGTGCGGACTGCGGAGCCGCGGACAATCCGCGAGAATCCGCGACTCGAGACCGCGACGTCGGCGTGGCGCCGGTCTAGAGTCTAGGCCTGCCTAGGAAGCAGAGGACGCCGCCGCCGTGGCGACGCGGCGGTCAGGGAAGGCCCGTTCGCCCCGTGGGAAGGGGAGGGGGAGGGACCTTAGTGGCGGGCCAGGCAAGGTAACCGGCCTTAGGGCCACGGTGGCCACACATATACAGGGGGGGGGGGGGGTGATCTGCATTCCCCCCCCGTGATGTATGCAGCAAGCATAGCATGACATGACACTCCGCCCGAAAGTGGGCAAAAGGTATGACATGCCCTTCCAGCAAGCAATTCTAGAGCCGACCCGGAGGGCCCTCCAGGGCTAGAGCAGGTATAGTAGTTCCAGGACGATGCAGGGGCCTCACCGGAGTCTCAAAGCACACGACGTGCGGGTCCGACGGCTGGGACCTCTCGCTCGCACCCGTACTGTATTTTACGCCCTTCCCCCTCACTCTCTCATTGAGCTTTGGTCTTTTATCCCACCCTGACCCTTAAAAAAAAAGCGCGAACGCATCATCTCAGGAAGCGTGATAGCCATGGTCTCAAAGAGCAGGAGTAGCGCGTGGTTTAGGCACCCGCAAGCGCCTGCCAGCTAGGCCACCGGCCAGTCGCGCAACACACCAGTGTGGAGACCGTGGCCTACCTTGCCCCTGTGAAGATGACAGGGGCAAGGTAGGCCACCGTATCCATACCGGTGTGTTGCCGGCTGGACCGGTGGCCTACCTCGCAGTGCTACAGGTCAAGCGGTGATCATGGAGGACATGAGAAACAGGGAACAGGCCACAGCATTGGAACTGAAGCATTCGCCGTGTTGTGTTGAGGTAAACATTGGCCCGTTGGAGAGCTTTGCGCGCCGGCAACCGGCTCGCTGACACTGTGAAACTCCGACGGCCTGAAAGTGCTCCCAGTGTGCCTTTCCTGTTAGTGCAATGTCATTCGTAATTCGTGTCTGGGAGCACTGTTTTTTTTTTTAGCAGATGATACCTTAACACATTCAAATTATCTTTTTTTTAAAAAATTATTTTACAAGCGTCCCCGACACCCCGATGTCTTCGGCGACCTCATTTTTACTAAACAAAGATTGGATTTTGCAGTTCGATGGGTACAAGTTTCGTGAAAAACACGCGGGGAAACGGGAAAAGACGATCTGCGGTGGGAGGAGTAGGGGTTGTTGACCTCGCACTTAAATTTAAGTATCAAAACGACCTGTGAATTTCTCATACACTGTCCCGCTGTTCCGGTTCGTTCGCTGCGTCGTGCTCCGGTTCGATCGCACAAGCCATCGTGCTTGGCTAGAAAGAATTCAGGGAAAATGTGTGAGTAGCGCGTCGTGAAACAGAACTGAAGGGTAACTCCAGCACCCGATGGAAGACTCAACTAACTAAACTGACGGCCGCATCCGCGAGCGTTTTCCGGTTGCGTCTCTCCGAAAACTCCGAATGGAAGAAGAAGTTAAGAGGAGGAAGGGAAAACATGGCGACCATGTAAGATTTGTGCTCGTCTTCGTCCTCTGCATTTTCAGTTTAATAACACAACACTGTAACAATGGGCGCGTGAAGATAATGCAAACAAAAACCGCCAGGAGCACAATTTGTGTCCGGGTGGTTTCAAAGGTACGTATTCGGCTCCTGAAACTAGAAATAGTGAATTTTGTACTCTTCATTTGGCACTCTCCCCTCCCCTTCTCTTGGACAATTCTATCTACGACGATTCATTCGACTGCTGTGTTTAAACTATGACTTTGCAGACGAAGGTACTTATTTGTCATCTTCATCGTTTTTATCTGGCCATTACTTTTTTTTCGTCCTTAGCCATCAAGCTCTCAATTCTCTTAATAGATACCATGACCGAATTCCTGTGAATGGTTATCATTTTGGACCACTCCACTGTTCTTTTAATAATTAAGGAATTCTTGACTGCTTGACAATTTTGTACAGCGTGGAAAATTTTTACAATGGCTGGTTCCATTAGCTTTGTGGAAGAATTCTAGTGACTTAAAGCAAAAATACAAAATGCTAAAGAAACAAAAACAAAAAACAAAAGGAGGTGAACAGATGTCACTTGGGATGACACATTTTCTCCCTCCTTTGTATTCTTTTACTCTTCTGCCAATCTTCTTTGCATATTTAGTTCAACTAAGTACCAAGTGCATTCTAAAATAAGCTTTAAAGTGTAATACCACCCATTCTGCCTTTTGTTTTACCTGTAATGATCTACCACACATAGATTAAAAATTGTTGTAGGCCTTATTTCATTTCAAGCTTATGTCAAATTATTTTCCTCTTTTAAGAAAAACATTGTGGTTGCTTTCTTGCTCTGTCTCATATTTTTCTTGTCCAAATGTAAGGAGGCATTTGATAAAATGGTATTTTTGAATCAAAATGTGTTTATTCAGCTTCTTCCATTTTAATTGTTATGCTTTGTTTTACAGTTTTTTTAATTCATATAAAATCTGATGGTCAGAAAGGAAGGCAAAGTAAAATGTACATCAAAGGAATTCGCTGCCCGGTTTGTGCTGAACTCCTGCAGAAAGATGAATCCCTTCATGACCATCTTAACACGCACCCTAAGGAACAAGTTATTGAAGCATTGATACAACTGAAAGATGCTTTCAAGGATACCATTCCCTCCAGTTCATCTCAGGGACGAAGTGTTATTGCATCTAATGAGAGTTGTGGAGGCACTGAAGTTGACAGCCCGAGAGAGGTGGATGAAGTCTCGTTGGCAACTGATGAATCTAGTGAAGTAGATTCAGCAGGAGCCGTTGATAGTTTGGCTCCTGTAGCATCTTCTTCAAACCAAACTGTACGTCATCAAAGTGTACCTGCCACTGCACCAGCTGCTCACTTCATTCATGTACCTGTGGTGACAAGTGCTGGTGCTCCTTACAATGCAACACCAGCCCCTCCTACTCAAGTATGTGTCTGTGGTGTATGCCTTGTGAGTTTATTTTTTGTTGTGCCCTATTTTATCATCACATTTCATTGATTTCAGGCACCACTGATGCTCTTCAACCATTTCATGTGTCCTACCGATGAGAGTTCAACAGCATCAAATCTCCTGGAGGCAATTCGTCCATTGCAGCTTGTAAACAATGGCTCGAGACCACGATTCAGTATTATTCAAACTCGACCTCAGACCCCACCTCAACCAAGCCCTCAATGTCTTCCTCGAGTAAAATCCCAGCCTTCATCTCGTATAGTATTCCTACCCTCAAGTCAAACATTGCAGCGGCAAGATGAAATTGTTTCTCAAGAAGATGCAACTGAAGCTGTGAGAACTTCAGATACAGAACAGCTCGTCCATAGAAGTGAAACTGCTATTCGATTGTGTGACCTAACAAAGGATGAATATCACGATGGAGAGGGTGGCCGCTTGATTATTGATGAAGAGGTTGAGTCCTGTAGTAGCAGTTCCAACGCAACTCAAGAACTGCAAGTTATTACTGACCATCCATCTAGTTCCTTAACTGGACTCCAAACGCCTCTGGAAAAGGAAATGCTTACCCCTCCCAAGAAGCGAAGATGTCCAGAATGGAACGACTTGGGCTCCCCTGGAGCTCATTCCACAAGCAGTATAGAAGGTGTTCTAAGAGTCAGATCGGACCTCAGTATTTCTCCTTCACCTCTCCCATGTATCTCAGATGCTGAAGAAAATTCGGAAGAAACGTGAGTATTTTTTCATTGAAGGCAGTTTTTTCTTTCTCGTTAGGTAGTAATTCAAGAATATTCCAAAGTCAAAGTCCTGCTATGGACAGCAGAAAGTTATGCAGTTGTGACTCTTGCATTCAGTGCCTTGGACTTATTAGTTAGCACATGTTTATAAATACATACGTGCAACATTTTTCATAAAATGTGTTTTGAATAAACTTTAACTGATTTTGTGACTTACAGGGACTCCTCATCTATGAAAATCAAAATGGTGCTGCATGGAGCTACTGTAGAAAATAAAACCAAGCTTCATCTGTAAGATTTGTCTGTTTGATTTGCTTAACTTTTTGGCCATGATACAGTATTGATTGATTGATGTGTTATGTGTTAATTTTTCAGGTATAATTCAGAGAGAGGCAAGCATGTGATTGACAGCGAAGATCCTCCAAGTGTGATTGTTGGTGATGTGTCAGGAATTCCAAGACACTTGGCTGGAAACATTGACGCCGAGTTTCGAGATGAGTGTTCCCTTGGACGGCCAGGTTATTATTATTATTGTTATCTTAAATTATTTACATGTAGTTTTCAATGCTTTAAAATTTTAATTCCATGCTTTCAACTTATTTAGATTCTGGACCTTCATCCCCCCTTAATATTCAAACTGATGAGACAATGCCACCACGGGGCGAGTTATCAGAACAAGAAAGTATCGGAGGAAATAGTAGCTCTATGTGGTCTGTGGCGGTATGGTTCTTTCCTTTGATTTTTGTCAATGCTAGTGTGTAGTGTAAGCTGCTTTCCCCCTCATTCACTTCAACATTTTTCCCTTTCCAGCCTTACCGTACTTACCGAGAATGGCCTTCTCCAGTTGTTGCATTTGATTTGACGGCCAGAGAGAGCTGGCCTGGATCAGACTTGTCTGATAGTGAAGACAATAGCAATGTTGCAGAAACTGCAAAGTTCTCAACAACACCTTCATTTTCCAATACACTGCATCCGTTCCTTCAGAAAACATCCTCAGAAACTGAAAGTAAGTTCTCAGAAAATTTCCAACTTGCTTATGCTTAAATAATCAACAAACTGTCATCATCTTGAATTCTTTTGTTTTTACAGGTCTTTTCTCCTCCCACCTCCATCCACAAAATCATAGAGATATCCAAGAAAATGATAAAAATGCTAGCTCAGTTTCTAGCATTGTGAAAAGTCCTAGAAACAAGGCGGTTGACCTTGCCTCTTCAGCAGAAAAAGTCAAGAAGGCCCCACCCAAGCCTCGTCAGTTCAGGTGCAAGGAGTGTCCTGAGATATTTAGCTCCCTGAAACTTAGAAGACTCCATCCCTGTGATCAGAGGAAGATTACAACAACTGTAATGAGATTGGACACCGAGATCAAAGGAGCCAATGAAGGGAACATCATAGCTTCCACATCATCCTTCCAAGAAGGGGAAACTTTAATCCCATTAAAACAAAAGAAAAAATACCCTCGTAAACCAAAAGCAACAATCAAGAATGAAGTAATAGTGAAAGACCAAGGATCATCAAGCTTTGATGTTCAGTTCCGAATCAGTAAGACTGAACCTGAAGACACAGCTGAATCAAAGACTAATCCGGAATCCTTGATAGATTTGCCGGCAACTACTTCATATCAAAGCTCCACATTTGAATCCACTTCATCAGAAACACGTATAGATGCATTAACACATGGTGTTCTCCCATATCAGTGTCAAAAATGTGGTGAAGTGAGTTATTTCTTGTCTATTTCACTACACAAGTTCTCTGTTATCCTAATCATAGTCTTTCTTTACCTAATTTACTTAACTTTATCATTGCATATCTTATTCATAGGTTTACCACAGTGCTAAAGCTCTGTCTCAGCATTTGACCAACAAGCACAAGGTGTCAAGGTACCAATGTGCCACTTGTAGTGAATCATTTCAAAAGGAACAAGGTTACTTGGAACATCTTGTTGTTCACCCATTGGAATGCCAATTGTGTGGTAAAACCTTTTTGAGGTAAGTTATCTTTGCAGTAAAGCCCTAGTTGCTCATTACCTCATTGCTTCATTGACTAGCTCCTTACATTTTCAGACGAAAATACTTATCTCTTCACATGAAGTGGCACATGGAAATAAAGCCTCACAAATGCCAATCTTGTGATAAATCATTTGTAACAAGACAGAAATTAGATGAGCACATGAATACGCACACAGGAAACGCTCCAATAACGTGCTCTACATGTGGAATGGTATTCAAAAGATATTCAAATCTCATACAACACCGAAACCGACACCATCTCAATTTGAAGCCTAAAAAGAGAGATTATGTGTGCCATTGTGGACAGGTATGACTTGTATCAGATTGTCACGACACAAACATTCTATGACTGCATATGGATGTGGAGTCTATTGTTTCTGTGTTTGTTCTAGGTTCTTCCATCAAAGAAAAAGTTTGAATGGCACAAAGAAATACATGACGAGAAACCAAAGTCTTGCCCTTATTGTAGTGATAAGTTTGTTCACACTATGAGTTTAACTCGCCATGTTAGGAGAGTTCATGATACTCGTTATGTTCCAAAGAAAGAACGAGAGGGAGAAAATGTTGAGTGTCCAGTTTGTAACCAGGTGTTTTTGAAATCATCTCTTAATACCCATTTAAAGGTTGGACCTCTTTCATATTAAAATTTTTTATTTTTGTTTGGTTGCACTTAAATTGAAATATTTAAATGATTTACCTATTTAAATTTCTTCCTCACAGATGCATTCTTCTTCACAACGGTTTCCTTGCCACATCTGTGGTAAAGATTTTACTACCAAGTGGAACTTACAGCTCCATCGTTGGATTCATGCAAGCCGCTCTTCTAGACCTTTTAAATGTACCCTCTGCAAGGCCGCCTTTGTAAGGAAACAAGATCACACTTCGCATATGAACTCTCATAGAAGTGTTCGACCATATACATGCAACCATTGTGGTTGTCAGTTCATTCGTAAATATAACTGTATTCGACACATGAGAGAACATGAAGAAACCAAAAACTTTGCATGTACTATTTGCAACAAAACCTTTCATCGTAATTATTACCTGACTGATCATATGAGGACACACAGCAATACACGGCCATTTACCTGTCATATATGTGGCAAAGCTAGTACCTGTAAGTCAAATCATAACCGACATCTTCAAATTCACCATGCCAGAGAGCCGCAGAATACGGAAATTTAATTTTAACCTATTTGTATAGGATGTTTTAAAAGTAGACAATTGCTCTGAAACTTGCCTTATACAGGAAGATTTTTTTTTTTTAATCTTCTTTTTTTTGTGATATGACTTTTTGATTGTGGCTGCTGTAATCCCAAAGCTTGATCCAATACCACTGAAGGATTAAGCTCTTTGTTCCATCTAATTAAATCAAAATATTGCTAGGAAATTCTTCTTTTTTCCTAAATGAACCTTTAGCTTTTTGACAGTTTTACTCACTGTAGATAGCAGTAGTGGGCCTGTGTTTTAGGCATTTATTCAATGCCTATTCTAATTGTTTCTGAAAGGCATTCTGCATTGTGTGTGATTTGTTCAGATTGAGTTACATGCTTTAAGAAGTAATAATGGTACTTTTGTACCAGAAATCTTGTTGGTTTGGACTGTTTTTCTATTTGGAATTTAATGTGTTTGGCTCAGCTCACAAGGGAACACATTCAGCCCATGAACCTTGATTTTGTTCCAAATTTAAATTTATCATTGACTAGCCTTAAATTGTAGATTGATAATGCACACCAAAGTTGGTGCTAGGGGAATTTTCAACCCCTCCCTCCCCAATGTAATTGTTTCCTAGCCTAACCTTCCATCCTTTAGGCATAGGACATAATCAAAGCTTCCTCCTCTCTTCCTCCTTGGTGATTATGTAACATGTGGACAACCCCTAAGTCACACCTTTTCCCATTTTTTTTTTGAAATCTTAAAACAGGGTAAAATGGTACTTGCAATGCCATGTCAACAGCATGCTTTTAGATAAATTAAGAAGCTGTATAAAAGGGGGGTATGGGCTGGATATGTTCCCTTGTCAGTTCTAAATCGATTTGTGTATCATGTGTCGTTGCCACAGGGTAATACTTTAAATTCCTTTTTGTTTAATTCCCCACGTATATTGTGGAGGTATGTCCTAAATTGAGCATATTTACCATTTTATTCTTTCTCACTTCCCGTCCCAATTTCATTGAAATTCAATGGCTCCTAATTCATGCTACAATTGTATCACATTTTATGCTGTGATTTAAGTTCTTATTATTATTCATAAAAATTTTAGGGTAAGAGCTGTTTTTATTGTAAAATGTGATTATTTTAGTTGTACAACGAGGAATTTTAATTGTGCATAGTAAAAATAAGTGTTCATTTGAAATTTGAATCTTGGTGACTACTGTATGCCCTTGTTATTTTGTTCCTCAACTTTCATTGAAACTTCAAGTTAGTTGATGCAAAAAATTATAAATGTATTGTGTATATTTCTAGCTGCCAGAAAATGGTGTGTCTGTATTCTGAAACAAAAACAAACTAATGTTGAATTTATGTGAGGGGCCGTCCATTAAATGCGTTTGGATGATTTAAGGACTTCGCCCCTCCCTTCTCTCTCCTCTTAACTTTACCATGTACAGATCTTCTGGGCTCTTATGTATTTAATGGACGCTCCCTGAAGAGCTGACTACTTATTGTATGAATCCATAACTGTTTTAATTGGTCTTTTAAACTTGTTTTGTGTACTGTACAAAAAACAACATTTATATAGAGATGTTTTGTTATTTGCGACTTGTACTCTTACATTAAGGCAAAGTCATATTTTGAGAATATACATGCAACCAATTCTCAAAACTTAAAGCACATCTTCTTTTAAAAATAGCATGTTGAAGAAGAGTTCTTTGGGCTTAAATTAGTGCTTTTTCCCTATTGGTCAACTTGCTGTAATTGAGGAACATGCAAGTCTTTAAATTTCAAACTTTATAGCAGGACAGAAATGTCGAGATGGTTGGCTAAAGAGTTACAGATACACTTAACTGTGCCAATTTCAGAGCCGTCACAGCGTTTTTTGATGGCAACAGACTTTCGTGAATTTTCCGATGTGGCTTGAGATGTGGACCATTTTAAAGCCATATTTTCTGTCACTGGTAAAGAAATTGAGCGGTCGGTAATAAGATAGTAAGATGGGGTACTTAGTTAAAAGTTCAAGTAGTTTCCGACAACAGAAAATAGTCGTAAGGTCTTTTACAATAAAGCGTGTTTAGAAGCATTTGAGCAACCTGTAGCACTGTGTTTTTTGGTGTTATGGGCTCAGTATAATTTATTTGAATATTTATGTTGTTGTTCCCTTTGTTTTGTGTTAATTTCTTGAGACGTTTAAAATGTTCCACCCAGGTCTTGTCAAGATCTGCTTTGTTTTCATGTGTGCAATGCGTGAGGTCTAGGTCGATTTTATGTCATGTACAAAGGTGCGGTGTAATATCTATAAAAGACTGGTAGTTTTTAAACCATCACAAACTGAGTTAATATAGTGCAGACAAATACATGCGTTTGGTGGTGTTGGAACCAAAGGCTAAGAAGCACCGTAACTTTGATCAGCTGATTTGCATTTGAAGGGATCAATGTTTTCTCTGAAGAAGTGAGTTCAAAAAATTGTGATTCTGATGTCGATGTCTCCCAAAGTGTATGGCCTGTCCTGTTTTTAAGGTGCAAGGCACTATATATTTCCAGAGCTGATAAAAAGTCCCACTTTATAGTAGAATGATGATCTCTACTAAGTATTTGCCTGAATTGAAAACCAAATCAATATTTTTTAATTTCTTTACTTTCTTCTGAGCTTTTCACATTTTCTTCTCTGATTGACATCAATTTCACAAGGTCAAGTTATTTATAATTTGTCATTATTTTGCTCTGTATATTTCTTAGACAATGATTGGAAATTTAATTTTAGTTGGTAATTTGACTTTACTACTATGTAAGATTTCATTTTAAGAAAATAATATGTATAGACAAAATTGATTAAATGTTCTAATTACAAAAATACAATTTGCTGTCTGCATGTTTTCCCCCTCAAGCAAGCTTCCTTTCATAATCATTATTATTATTTATAATCCACTAGATACTTTGTGACATTAAAGCTTAAAGTCCTGCAAAAGAAACAAAAACCAAATCATAACCAACATGCTGGGAAAGCACATTTTGAGAAATAAGATAAACTGCACAACTTGCAATAATGGACAGTAAATGAAAAGGCTTACTTGGCAATAATGACGATGAAATCAAATCCTACAGCACACTTGTATTTGGGTGTTTCTAATGGGTCATTCCCCACTTTCAAAAGAAGTTGGAGTTCAACTAAACTCGTAATCTGAAAGTAAGATAATTTCATTCAATTTAATTTTACACTCATTAAAATAGTTCAAGATGACACAATAAACAATTAAAGAAAAGAAGATTTTCCAAACCTGTGTCAACAAGTTCACAGATATATGTGGCTTTTCCTCAATAATGGAATAAAATATGGCCAGAAGTCTTTCCAGATCAAATTGACGTGGACCAACTACTAATGAACTTATTTTAGTTTGAGTATTTTTTGTGCTTTTCTGAACTTTCTTTTTTGTCCGCCCACTCAGCTTCACAAAAAGTTTCTTGTCCTCTTTAGGAGAATTGTAAGATGCCAGAAATGCAGCAATAATAAGGTATTTCGCATAGTACGGCAATTCAAAACTAAGAGCAAATTTTGCTGCAGAGGACAAAGTGCTATGCTTGTCCATAGGCTTCATGAGATCCATATCAGATGAAAGTTTCCTAAAATGCAGGTAGTATTACCAACAGGTGAAGCACATTTACATACATTCGAGCAAGTGTTTGAAGAAAGTACTTACTCTGTTTCAAATCTCATGTAGATCAATTGTAATGAGGTTTTGAGATGAGGTGATATGTGTTTCCACAATCTTCCAGAATCATTCATATCTATTTCTCCTCTGAGAATTGGTTCACAGTACTTTGAAAAGTTTTCAGCTGCCTGTAAGTTGGAAATTATAATATGCTTTACTGTACCTGTTTTAATAAAGCACGTTTTAACATGAAACCTCTTAATAAATTCACTCTGAATTCAGAACCATAGATTTTATCTTTAAGTAATAGCAATTACTCCGTCAACTCAAGGGTGCATGAACATGTACATTTGGGGATGTTCAGGAGCAACTTCCTTTTTTTCTTTTTCAGAGTGAATGTGTTATTGAAGATATGACCTTATAACGCAATTCTGTGATGTCACGACAAGACCGCAAAAAGACAGCCACAAAAAGCTGCAGATAATTGGAATAAAAATCGGCTGGGTAGTCCTTTGGTTTATCTAGTGCCAGTATTTTCAAAATATCACCTGAAATAGATAGAAATGCAATGATAGAGTTCTTTCTTATACATAATCAACAAACTGTGGAATGATACTGGTATATGCTTACTTTGAGAATACTGTTGGAAAAATATTTGAATTGGAGGAGGTAAGCCACCCGGTGGAATGTATTTATCCCAAAGAACATCACTTACAAGAACAACACAGACTTTTTTCAAGCAGCTCAATTCTTGAAGCTGCATGAGGGCTGGTAATAAATTAGGACTCATATCTCGTAGTTTTTCACTACCTTCCAAGACCTGAGGATACAAATAGGCTAGTTAGCATGTTCATTCATTCTCTCTAACACACCAGACACATACATAACTGACTAAAATGTGTAAAGTATTAACTCACAATAACAACGACTTTGTCATGAAGATTCATTTCATCTGCCATGACCTTCAACGAAGTTAAAAACTCCATGACATCGTCACATTTGGAAGTTGGAGGTAAAATTTCACCTACAACAAGCATTACAGAAATGATAAATTTTAATGAGATAATTATGTCATAAAAACCTTGAAGTTCAACAGATTCATGGTCAAAAACATTGAAGGGCTAATTCTGAGTTTTCACTTACCTTTGATTTGAGATAAAATAGATTCAAAAATGAGGCGTGGTAAATAGCCTTCAACACAGTTGACAGAAGCATAATGGACCTTCAAACCATCAAGGACTTTATGAATTGTGTAAGATTTACCACTAGATTTGTGGCCAGATATGAAAATGCATTGGGGGATGCTTTCTTCTGGCTGATAATAGGATGGCAACAAAGAGAACAACTTGATAAGATAGAAAGGCGGCAGAAATCAGTTTAGTTATCTTTTTTAAATGGCAAGGAAATTTTTAGGATAATCCGTCACAAGCACATCAAATGAATCAAGTGAAAACTTTTTAACTCACTTGTCCCAGTAACGAAACTAGCTGCTTCACTTCACCATTTCTGCACAGAATGTCAAACGAGCTGTCCAATACACCCATGTCTATGAAGATTGAGGGCTTGGTAATTCTCAGAAAAGGTTGAGACAACGAGAGGTTAGAGAAATGTTTACATTTCTTCAGACCTGCAAATAAGGAAAACAAGAGCCGAAGGAGAACAGATGCAGGATGAACATTGCGGGAAGAGCCACAATAGTAAATATTACGCCAAAGCCACGGAAGAGTACCTTGTTCCAGATTAAAATTATTGACTTAGGGTGTTGGGACTCGGAGATCCCGCCACGCTATTTTATTTTGCCATTGGCACCAACAACTGGACAGTCAATGGACTATCTCCTCTTGTTTCAATCAAACGTGACAGAAATACGTGAAGGGATGGATTTTAAATAAAAACAAAGGCACAGAATCGCGTTTACATTTCCTTTCCATATTAAGACCAAACTTCCTAATTTTATGACTCGTTCAAGTTCGGTCTCGGACTTTGGAGGTTGGCTACGGACGGCTGTTCTGAGGCGCCTTGCGGCTTCCGGTTGTACTCGGCCCGCGTCGCGCTTGGGCTCTCGCGTTTTTCGACGACGGCTCGGCTTCATCATTGAAGAAAATGGCGGATGGCGTGGATATTGATTTGTACGCCGACGATTTAGAAGAAGGTTTTGGCCAGGTAAGATCTTGAAGTTGTTGTCAAAGTTTACCTCAGTGAGCCCTTTTCACCAGCGGCCTGAATTTATCTCATATTTCCACCTTGAAACTGTTTTTGAGGCAAGGTGATGTAGCCCTCTGTACGAGGTTGGCCTTGCCGGCATAGTGAAATTTTGTCGCAATAGCGTCACTTCACAAATAAATTCCAGAGGTCGTACTTATCTCCCGTTATCAATTTTACATTTTTTTACCCTTGTTTGTGTATTTATTTCCTTACTTTCTATTTGAGCATTTTCTGCGAGGGCTAAGCCTTCAGTCACACCTACCCACAATAGAGAAAAATAACACAAGTTGGCGTCTAGACCGGGTTACACATTTCCCGCTGTTTTACCTCGAATCCTTGCTTGGTGGCGTTGTTTCTTGTTTAATTTTTATTGTGGTAAATGGTTAGGCCCTGTGTAGCCCTTGTTTACTTTGGCTCCATGGACTAGGTTATGGGGTCCGGTTTCGTTCCATGGTTGGTCGTTGAGTATAGTGCTTCTGGAGGACTTTTTCCTCATTTCCAACCCTATTGATGGATTTCTGAGCTCTATGCCCAGTGCCTGTTTCCTGATGCCGCGGTGTCGAATTTTTAAACGGAGAGCTTTTGAGGCTATGCCACCATTGTTGTTATACCTTTTGTTATCTCTTTAATTTCAGCAGGATGAGTTTGGCAATGATGGTGTTGATCTCTACGACGATGTGATTGGAGCACCTCCAAGTGGTGGAGAGGGTGAACCTCCTGCTAGTCAGCAGCTGAACACAAGCAGCAGCAGTTCGGGCACTCCTGCCCAAACTAACGATAGGTCTCCAAACAATGGAGGTCCATCCTACCATCATGGATCTAATAACGTCCAAGCCAACCATGGTGGAAGACGCTACCAACTGTATGTTGGTAATCTTACTTGGGTAAGAACTTACTTGGCCGGAATAAAAATAATCACTTAGTCTTTCTGTTCAGTCCTAATCCCTGTATATTGTGGCATTTTCTCTCTACAGTGGACAACTGATCAAGACATTACTGAAGCTGTTCTTGGAATTGGTGTTAACGACTTCCTGGAGGTTAAGTTTTTTGAGAATCGAGCTAATGGCCAATCAAAAGGTTTTTGTGCCATTTCTCTTGGGTCAGAGCAGAGCATGCGTATGTGCATGGATCGGTTGTGCAAGAAGGAACTACATGGACAGTGTCCCGTTGTGACTTTCCCAACAAAGCAAGCTTTAAATCAGGTGTGTTTAAATTGCTTTTCCTGTGTGTATTTTTAATACCTTCCTGTGTTTCGTATCTTTAGGCATCTCTTGACACTTGGTTTCTCTTGCAGTTTGAGTCACAGTCCAAGACTCGTCCCGCACCCACTCCCAACTCAGGTCATCACCAGCAAGGCCCCCATGGCCCTCGCGGCCCCCACGGTCCTCATGGACCCCATGGCCCGGGCGGTCCCCGCATGATGATGGGACCACCACAAGGGATTCGGGGACGCATGCCGCCTCCAGGCATGCCCCCACCAGGCGGCCCAGGCGGTCCCCGCATGCCAGGCCCCATGGGGCACCAAGGCCCTCACCAGGGCCCTCCCAACCAAGGGCCACCCCCTGGCTTCCAGCACAACAATTGGAACGGCCCCAGGGCCAATGGCATGTCAGGTACAGTGTGTTTCTCCATTCATGTTGAATTTACCAACCCTTATCCAATAACTATTGAGTCTCACTTTAGGACCTCCGCCAATGGGGCCGCCCCAACAAGGTCCTCCTCCTCAGCAGCAGAGACCTCCGCCAGGCATGGTTGGCCAATACGACTATCCAGTGAGTATACTAGTTGTCATCAATTCTTTTTCAGCCTGTGTCGTTTTGTCCAAGTTCTTTTGTTAAGTTGTTGTTTTTATTTTAGCCCTTCCAGGTTCCGCCTCCAGGGCAAGGCCCGCCTAGAGGTCCTCCTCCTGGGCCTGGTGGACCAGGCGGTCCAGGACCAGACCAGAGGGGACCACCCCCACGCCCTGATTGGAGTAGGCCACCAGGTAAGCACGTTTATCATGGTAACAGGTGTCTTTACTCTTGTACTACATTACAGACTCATCCTCTTCAGAAATATTTTGTGATATGGTTGAGGGGTGCAGACATGAAACGGATCAAATCCATTTCGTTCTCATTGAGCACATAACACTGAAAACCTACCAGCAGTTATTAGTCTAAATCTCGTTCCAAATTATTTTTTATTCGTGTAATATACTTGTCAAAGTGTTTTATTTTACATTTGCAATCTATCTATCTCAATGACTCGGGCTTTCTCTACATCAGAGCATGCTTCTCTGACCTGCATGGGTGTCTAAAATTAGTCAAGAAGTAACTCATTTGTGTTATTATCATCATCTTTAACATCACATTAACTCTGGTGTGGTTGGGATTGGACATCACTCTCATACTAAACAGTCGAAACACGCACAACTGGCTATGCAGTTGACATTGGTAGATCGGTAGTTTGACTTATTTACTAGCCAATCTCGGTGCATTTTGTGTCTGTTGACAGGCATGCCCCATCATGGGCAGCCACAGGGATTCCCACAACACCAGCCCCCACCAATGCAAGGTCCACCCCCTGGGCAGGGTCCGCCCCCCAGGGGCCCACCACCCGGCCAGATGGGTGGTGAGTGATCGTGATCCTGATGCATCTCCCATTCCCAGTCATTAATTAATTATGATGGCCCATATATAATAAAATGTGTTTTGTTGCGTGTGTGAGCATACACTTGTTAGTACAGTATGTATGCTTCCTGTTGCAAGCAGAGTAGACATCTGTTTTTCATCACCTAATTTTGTGCATCCCTGCTGTGCCTGTATTTGCAATTCAGTATTTTCAATTAATCCACCTTATAATTTCTTTAAGTTATTAATAATATAATTTTTTAAATGCATGTTTTTCTTGTTACTGTCTGATGTAGAGAATGCAGTTTGATACTGTGTTAACAAGGTCAGATAGTTTATTTTTGTTACACATAATTAATGGCTTAGCTTCTGAACTTCACTACATTACACAAACCATCTTCTCATTTGCTTGTCTGTCACTTTTTAATTTTGCTGTAACTGCTGTTTTTTGCATGTTTTGACCTGTGATTCTTATTTGATGCATATCTTTCGTACTCATATAGACAAAGGGGCTCTACCCTGGCATGACCCACTAATCCTTTTGATAAATAAATGTTCATTTCATCGGTCTTTTTTCTTTGAATAACTATTACATCTGCATTATAACTATTTTTGAAGATTTACTTTCATTATATGTTCCAAAATATTAAGTCTATGAATTCAAAAATATTTTTTCTAAGATTTTATCTTGCGAGATTTGCGTAGAGAATCCATCCCTCCGTGTGGCTGATGTTGTCTCTTTCTGTGCAGGCCCTGGAGGCCCCCCTCCTCCTCACGGGGGCCCCCCACCTCAAGGCCCAGCTCCCCACGTGAATCCGGCCTTCTTTGGCGGCCACCAACCCCAGGGGCCGCCCCCACACTCCCACCCCGGACACCCCAACCACCCTCCCCACCCTGGACACCCCAACCACCCCGCTCACCCAGTGCCCCCTCAGCAGGGCCCCCCGCATGGCCCTCCTCACGGCCCCCCTCAGATGCCTCCCCACGGACCCCCCCACGCGTACGGACCACCGCCTCCAGCTACCCAGGTACGCGGCTGGCCCAACAGTGACCGCGTAAGTTTGAGTTTTTTTCTTTCTGCATATCTTTTTGCAATTAAAAAAAAATGTTTCATTTTGATGGCTTTGAGTGATTGAACTAGTGTGGCTTCAATTTAACAGGCCTAAATCCGCTTTGTGGGTGCCTAAACCGACATTCTAAATTTTTTTGTCGTGGTCCTGTAAGAGCTTTTGATATGACTGCCATTTAAATATCTGTCATCTTCAAGTATACTTGTTTCAACAGTCTGTTGAAACAAAAAATAAAAACAAAAAAAGGTTGTTGTAATTTCTTATTGTGACTGATGAGACACAAAGGGAACTTTTTAGCCTTTCAAACTGATGGTCTGTGCCAATTGTGCCACATTTTATCTCGATCACCAAAGCCTTACCTGCTGCTGGTTTTCTCTACCAGCACAGATGTTAGACGTTGTCTCTTCATTTGCCTTTCTTTTGTTTTAGCCTCCGTATGGAGCTCCCCCACCAGACCACAGACCCGATGGGCCTCCTCCTATTAGTGAACCTGAATTTGAAGAAATCATGGGTCGCAACAGAACAGTTTCTAGCTCAGCTATTGCTCGAGCTGTTTCAGATGCTGCTGCGGGTAGGAATTTGGCCTTAAGTTTCCTTGTTCAGAACTGTAGTTGCACTGTGTTCATGATATGTGTCTTATTTTCCAGGTGAATATGCAAGCGCAATTGAAACACTAGTGACAGCAATCTCCCTCATCAAGCAGTCCAAGGTGGCCAACGATGACAGGTGTAAGATCCTCATCAGCTCCCTGCAAGATACGCTTCATGGTGTGGAGGCCAAGAGCTACGGCTCTGGCCGTAGAGGTGCGTTAGCCTTGACCTTTTTTAATAACAAATTTTCATTGCAATTGTGAAATGTCTGACCATGGTTTTTTTTTTTTTTTTTTGTCCCACAGAACGCTCCAGATCTCGTGACAGGGATCGGCCACACCGCCGCCGTCGTGAGAGGTCCAGGAGTCGGGAGCGCGAGTATCGCGAGAGGAGCCGCGAGCGCGACAGGGACAGGGAGAGGGACCGCGAACGGGAGCGGGACAGAGAGAGGTAAGTTGCTGTCGCTGTGATGTTTGTTTTTTGGTTTTTTTTTTTGTATGCGGTGGGGGGGGGGGGGGGGCTAGATGTTTGGTCGCCCGACTCAGCTGTGACTGGGTCATGGTTACAAAGGTGTTGTGGCTGCCAGTAACTCGTGAGATTTCGATTACAAAATGTTGGCGTTTCACACTATTTGCGATTTGTTCATTCATTCCTTTAAATACTACGAGAGAGCTAAGTCGAGCGGCTCTTGGTGCAGCGGAATGGGTTGACATTCTGTTGTCTATTTTTATTGTTTCTGAACTGAGCCGGAGCCGGCATGGAACGAGTAAAGAAACGACATTGGAAGCGAATCGAGGTCTCTTTTTCTGGGAGCTGTGTTTGTAAATGGGCTGAACCTTCCTGTGTGTTGATACCCTGTCTGAGTTTTCTCGAGGTTAATCTTTGTGGGAGTGGTCCGGGTTTTCCTTTGGATTCATTGGCTTGCAAGCGGAACGACAATTTACTAGGAATGTTGTTTATTGCTGCTGCATCATTTGGGCGGGTCACGACGCCTGCTCGTGCAGCGCGGGGGCGCTCAATTGCCGAGCACCAGTGTGGGCTGCACCTGCGGGACCTGCTGGGCCTGGCCCGAGGGCCTCCTCTGGCGGCGAGCGTCGGGACGGGGCAGGCGGGGACGGGACACCCTCACGGCGGGCTCTGCGCTGAGGACGGCTGGCCTCGCGTTGACGGCTGGCTCGCCGTGGAGGACGGCTGGTGCCAGGACGCTTGGCCTCGCGTCGACGGCGGGCTCACCGTGGAGGACGGCTGGTGCCAGGATTGCTGGGCGGGCGGGGCGGGCAGGGCGGTCCACCACGCTAGGTCCCCAAGGCAGGCCGGCGGCTACCTGACGTTGGTACGAGAGAGGGAAGTAGGGCACGGGGCGGCCGCCGCGGGATCGGGATCCGCGGCCACGGGCGGCGTCGACGACGAACGGGTTGTACTGGGGAGCGACCCCAGGGTGGGAGAGGGCGTAGGGCAGCTGCTGGTAGACGACGCCTTGGCTGGCGGGCACGGCGTGGCTCACGTAGCTGACGGGCACGCTGTGGCCGACGTGGCTCACGGGCACGGCGTGTTTCACGTGGCTCACATGGCTGACGACGGGGGCGTAGTGGTGGTACACCACGTGGTGCTGCTGCACGGCGGGTGCGGGCACATTCCACCACGATCCGTGGCCCTGGGGGCCGGGGAGAACAACTGCGGGACCTTCAGGGCGAGGACGACGGGGGCCAACCGGGCGGCCAGGACGGGCGGGTCGCTGAGGCTTTTGGGGCTTCCAGGACCAGTTGTTGCGAATCCAGACGTCCTTGTCTTCCTCTGAAGACGAGGAGGAGGACGAGGAGGAAGACGAGGAGGAAGACGAGGAGGAAGACGCTGAAGACTCAGAGGACTCGGAGGACTTAGAGGACTTAGAGTCGTCTTCGTCGCTGTCTTCACTATCATCATTTGCAGCAGTGGTCGGCTCCTCGGTAACCACCTCGGTTGTCGTAGCGTCGGTGACAGTAGTAGGCTCGTCAGTGACAACCTCGGTTGTGGTAGCGTCAGTGACGGTTGTAGGTTCGTCAGTGACAACCTCGGTCGTGGTAGCGTCAGTGACGGTTGTAGGTTCGTCAGTGACAACCTCGGTCGTGGTAGCGTCAGTGACGGTGGTAGGCTCGTCAGTGACAACCTCGGTCGTGGTAGCGTCAGTGACGGTGGTAGGCTCGTCAGTAGCAACCTCGGTTGTGGTAGCGTCAGTGACGGTGGTAGGCTCGTCAGTGACAACCTCGGTCGTGGTAGCGTCAGTGACGGTGGTAGGCTCGTCAGTGACAACCTCGGTCGTGGTAGCGTCAGTGACGGTGTAGGTCGTCAGTGACAACCTCGGTCGTGGTAGCGTCAGTGACGGTGTAGGCTCGTCAGTGACAACCTCGGTCGTGGTAGCGTCAGTGACGGTAGTAGGCTCGTCAGTGAAACGTCAGAACCTCTGTGGTAGCGTCAGTGACGGTAGTAGACCCCTCTGTAGCGGCCTCAGTCGTGGTAGCGTCAGGTGACGTGTAGTTGATGTCATGACAACCTCGGCTGGTAGGCTCGGTGGTGGTGTGGCAGCCTCAGTGCATGGGGGTCGTCTCCGGTGAGGCTGTCAGTGATGTCGTGCAGTAGTGACTTCGGCGTAGTGCGGCCTCGGTTGTGGCGGCCTCAGTCGTGGTCTCCCCGGTGACGATGTTCACGTTGTATGTGATGCCAGTGTCGACTCGGCGGCGGCCTCGGTGGGGGGTGGCAGCCTCAGTCGTGAGTCTCCCCGGTGACGATGTTCACGTTGATGTCGATGCCAGAGTCGACTTCGGCGGCGGCCTCGGTGGTGGTGGCAGCCTCAGTCGTGGTCTCCCCGGTGACGATGTTCACGTTGACGTTGACGCCGGTGTCGACCTCGGCGGCGGCCTCGGTGGTGGAGGTGGCAGCCTCAGTCGTGGTCTCCCCGGTGACGATGTTCACGTGACGTCCGGTGTCGACCTCGGCGGCGGCCGGTCGTGGTAGGTGAGGCAGCCTCAGTCGTGGTCTCCCCGGTGACGATGTTCACGTTGACGTTGACGCCGGTGTCGACCTCGGCGGCGGCCTCGGTGTTGGTGGTGGCAGCCTCAGTCGTGGTCTCCCCGGTGACGATGTTCACGTTATTGACGCCGGTGTCGACCTCGGCGGCGGCCTCGGTGGTGGTGGCAGCCTCAGTCGTGGTCTCCCCGGTGACGATGTTCACGTTGACGTTGACGCCGGTGTCGACCTCGGCGGTGGCCTCGGTGGTGGTGGTGGCAGCCTCAGTCGTGGTCTCCCCGGTGACGATGTTCACGTTTATGTCGATGCCAGAGTCGACTTCGGTGGCGGCCTCGGTGGTGGTGGTGGTGGCAGCCTCAGTCGTGGTCTCCCCGGTGACGATGTTCACGTCGATATTGATGCCTGTGTCGACCTCGGCGGCGGCCTCGGTGGTGGCAGCCTCAGTCGTGGTCTCGCCGGTGACGATGTTCACGTTGACGTTGACGCCGGTGTCGACCTCAGCGGTGGCCACGGTGGTGGCAGCCTCAGTCGTGGTCTCCCCGGTGACGATGTTCACGTCGATATTGACGCCGGTGTCGACCTCGGTGGCGGCCTCGGTGGTGGTGGTGGCAGCCTCAGTCGAGGTCTCCCCGGTGACGATGTTCACGTTGACATTGACGCCGGTGTCGACCTCGGTGGTGGTGGTGGCAGCCTCAGTCGTGGTCTCCCCGGTGACGATGTTCACGTTTATGTCGATGCCAGAGTCGACTTCGGTGGCGGCCTCGGTGGTGGTGGTGGCAGCCTCAGTCGAGGTCTCCCCGGTGACGATGTTCACGTTGACATTGACGCCGGTGTCGACCTCGGTGGTGGTGGTGGCAGCCTCAGTCGTGGTCTCCTCGGTGACGATGTTCACGTTTATGTCGATGCCAGAGTCGACTTCGGTGGCGGCCTCGGTGGTGGTGGTGGCAGCCTCAGTCGAGGTCTCCCCGGTGACGATGTTCACGTTGACATTGACGCCGGTGTCGACCTCGGCGGTGGTCTCGGTGGTAGCAGGCTCAGTCGGGGTCTCTCCGGTGGGGATGTTCACGTTGACGTCAACGTTGATGCCAGAGTCAACTTCCTCGGTCGCCTCGGTGGTGGTGGTAGAGTCGGCACTTTCGGTTGTGTCCACCACGGTTATGTTGACTCCAACGACGGCGCTGTCTGTAGACGCATCGGTGGTGTCTTCGTCAGTGTTGTCTTGAACTGTGACGTCGCTTCCTGTGTCTTCTACCGCAGCCGACACTGCTTCGATGACGTCCTGGACTGAGTCCTCATCACCTGTGACCTGATAAAATTAAATAAGTTGCTGGGTTCTTTTATGGTTCTCTTTTTCTCTGTCTTTTTCTTTTCTTACTTGAATGTTTAGGCCGGTATCGCTGTCGGTAATTTGAACCGTCGTCGTATTTTTGTCGACTTCGATTTCATCTTCTGCTGCCGCAAATACAATAGTCTGGATTCCAATTCTTCTGGCTAGTTCTCCAAGAACACCTCCAAGTGTAGCGTTGGCGGTTGTGAGGTGGTTCTGGTCGACTAGGATCAGCCGTACTCCTTCACTCCCATGTGTTGGGAGAATCTGCAGCATAACAGTAATTTTTTCCATTGCATATTGGGCTGTTTATCATCGACGTTAATTTCTTGTACTTTTACTTACCTGGACTGCACTGAGTACGAGGAAAAATCCGACCAGAGCAACCACAGGCCTGGCCATCGTACGTTGCACTTGCTGCCAATGCAATCAGCCTGAGCTCAGTGGTTCCCTATATACTTGTTCACCGGCTTTGTTTGATCAGTTGGCTATGTTTGTTTGGTTTGCGTCTTTTACTGCCTTGATCTTCACTTCAAGTCATGGCTTGTAAGGTTTCTTTGAAAGGGGAGAGGGGAGTTTGTTGATTTGTCCTTTTTTCCTTCTTTTTTTTTCCTCTTTCCATTTTTGTATCTGTCTCAAAATTGTTGGACTTCTTTCCAATGTCAGCAAGGCAAAAGAGCATTGTTTGCTTCTTTGGTTGGACTTGCATTTTTCTAATTTCTTTCACAATTAACAATATTTAGGGTGTAATTCTTTTTAATGTGTTCAATTTGGTACTTTCCCATTCAGAAGTCCTGGTCAAGTAGCTTGTGTCTCTTACCTCAGAACAACTCTTTAGACAGTGTGTCAACACAGCTGTAATTATGCAAACTGCCTCAGAACTGTTACTGCGTCATTCACCTGGTACTTCTGAAAGATATTGTGTTTGGTTCCCTTATTCTTTCCACGGCTGCTAAGCAATGTACTCTCAGTTCAATCCTGTTGCTTCAATTATTTTTCTTTGGTTTCAGGTACTACGCAGAGACTTACTCCAGAGATAGAGCAGCTGAGAGGTCCAGGAGCCGTGACAGAGAGCGCGAAAGGGAGTACAGAGAACGCAGTCGTGAAGACAGGTGAGAAAATTGTTCAATCTGTGGTGGTGGCAGAATTAGCACCTCAGGGAAGCTTCTTCATACCAAAACTTGTCAAATTTCACAATTCTTGTGAAAATCAGAAAAATTAAGTTTGGGTTTCCAAATGTAGGGCTGTCGTATCTTATCACTGATGGTATTTTTGGTGTTTTTACTTTGTGTGTGTGCGCAGTACAACGCGGCAGACTGTTCGAACCCGCGCCAAGTCTCCAGAGGTCCCTGATGCTGGACCCATTGTCAGCTCAAAGTCGAGGTGAGTGGTTCCCTACAGGAGTGGGAAAAGATTGTCTTTGTCCATCTAGCATGCATGATCGAATTAAAAGACTTCATGCGATGTAGAAACTTGTTGGACTACAACTGCTAACACTCGGATCTTCTATTTGCAGATACTATGATGAACGCTACAGAGAAAGAGATCGCGAACGAGAGCGTGAAAGGGAGAGGGACCCCACTGCACGCAGAGAGCCTGAGAGAGAGAGGGAGCGGGACAGAGAGAGGCGGGAGGAGAGGGAGTCCTCCCACAGGAGCTCCACACGCCATTAGCGGCGCATTCCAGACACAACACCAGTGTGGCTCTTCAAACAAATTTACTTTTGTTCTACATGTTTTTTCCCCCCATGCCCGTAACCTGCTTTTGCTCAAGCAAAACTGTTGTAGACTTTACCTCTTTTCTCCTATATTGACTATGTTCAAATCAGAAACCAATAGTGTGCTAGATGATTATTGCATTTGTTGTAAGCTATTTTTTTGTTTTTAATGGTGATGTCAAGGACTTCGACTCATGAACATCAACTCTACTGAAATGCCACCAGAACAAGAGGAATGTCTACTTTCTGGACATCATCAGCCCAAGGCGAAGTTCATGAAGTTGCTTACAACAGAAGAAGGAAGAATGTAATTTTTAACAGAACACTGGCTTTGGGTAGAATCCTTACTATTGTTTATAGGGATATGTAATTATTTTCAATGAATTTGCACATTTATCTGATCAGGTATTCTGTAGTGTGGCTTTTTCAGTTGTGTGACTGAGGATGCCTTTTAATTTTATGACTGCTAACTTTTATGTAGAACCATTCAGTTTTATGAGTTGCTTCTTTGAATAAGCCAGATGTTCTGTATACTGTATTTGTATGGTGTAATGATTAAAATGTGAAAAACAGGGTTTGTTTCATTACTGTAGAATCCCTGCCATGTCCTGCTACAAATGTTTTAATTTTATTTTGTGAGTTCTTTGGTGCATTTGTGAACCTCAGTGTAGATGGGTGATCTAATGTATGGTGCTTGTTATTTTATTGCTGGCAAATACTACCTCATCTTAATCATATTAAAAAATCGTAATGTTGATCAAGGATTTCACATGTGATGCTTTGCATAAGTTTGATCATAAGCTCCTTTTAAAAATTTTGCTAAATGTTGATTTGACTGATTGTGACTGTTTGGTTTCTCATAAATCATTGTGTGATCTTTTAAAAAGCAGTCAGTTTGTAGAATCCCGATTCTTCGTCTAATATTCTGAAGTCCATTTTGCAATGTTCGTCAAATACTATGTATGTTCCTTGTTTTAAAAACAAAACATGATCTTTTGATCTACATATGAACTGTGATGCTTTGACTTTGCTAGTTCAGTTAATGGTGTTACTGGTCCATTGTTTTGAGAAAGCTTTCAATCATCTAATTTTCTTTCCAAATGCAGTTACTTGTTGGAAGTGGTTTGTGACTTGATTAACTTCCTCAATTCTATCATTATTTTCTTTACTAATGTCAGAGGAAAACAGTTTTAAACTCCTGAGCTACTGCCAGTTTTATTTATTTATTTATTTTATTTTTTGTTTGACACGTGTCTTTTTTTCCCACTTATGTTTTGTGACAGTTCTAGTCTGTGGTCCCAGTATTAGTCATCTCAATCAACTCGCACACATGAACAGAATTAGTGCGTTAAAGTGTTGTTAGTGGGAAATGAAAATATTTTTTCTGTTTCTTTCAAAGCTTTCAGTGTAAAGCTAAGCTTCCAAAAATCTTTTAGTCGGGTTTATCTGAATCTTTGGACCCCAAAAATGCAGTTTTATCAGTCTTTCTATGAATCAGTACTTTGCAACTTTGTTGATAAGTCAGTTTGTCTCCAAAAAAGGCAGTTTTCTTTTCTCCAAGTAACTGCCTGTTAGACATGTCCAACACATTACATTGCTGGGTGGTGTTCCTGATAAAGCAATAGTGTAGAACCAAGGAGACCTTTTATCGTTTTTGTGATGTCCATTACCCATGATTAATTTGTGATGACGAAGTAGTGGGTTTGATTAATGTTTTAACAAATACCTTTGATGTAAATTCGTTTTATTTTTTATGCAGTTTATGAGCTCTTTGCTGAATATGTGGACTTGCTTGAAATTATCACAAATGTTGGTCAGTATCAAAATGAAACGCTAAACCAAGAGTAGCTTAACTGCATTTGATTTAAAATTACTCTCTTCTATATGTGCACTGCTCTAAAGTAGTTTGGCACTAACAACTATCCAAAGTGTTCTTTGTATCTGGCAATTATCTGTTCAGACCCACTCATATAATTTCCAACACATTGACTAAATTCAACATAATGCACCTGTCACAATTGACGTATTCAACTAAATGTTACATGTTTCCCAACAGTTTTCCATCATCATGATCATGGATGATGGAATAACAGTGTTAATTATTGTTCCACTCAATTACAGAGAGTTGAGACTTGTTCTATGTCCCTCTGTTTTGTACCATCAATTTTCTTATATTTGCAATGGGTGCTCTTTCCACCTTTGTCCAAGCAGTGATGTTTATGAACTTAAAGATGGTTTTTACATTCAGATTAATTATAAGTCATTTGAGGCACTTACCTGACTGTACAAGGCATTATCATTTTATATTGGAGTTTGTATTACTACAGAATGGTCTGGCATCATAAAAACTCAGCTTGCTCTTTAAGTTTACTTTGGAATTGGCATCAGAATTGGTGTCCCTGCAGTGCCTAAAGATGCACCAGATCAACCAGAGAAATGCAAACTACACAGATTTACTCTGAATGTCAGGGAAAAACACCGCTAATCACAACTTATTTTCTGTAACTGTTTGTCCTGATGGTATTTATTACAGTGTTGTGGTATGTCAGGGGTGTGGTGGTCATTAGTGAGGTCCCACTCGCAGACGTTATCAAGACTTTATAACGAACATGTGTTGAGGTGAATGGATTGATGCGATGCCTTCTTCAAAAGTGTTTGAATGAAAGCAGGTATGTATATTTCTTTATAAGTTGATGGAATGGTACTTTATTGTTTAAGTCTAATTCAAATGCAAGGAGGTGTATATCCATTTTTTTATCTATTGTTTTCTTCAGGATTCCTTGCAGGGATTGCTAACATAACATTGCATTTCAGAGCTGAGAAATGTTAAAGTTGTATCTTGAACTCTATCTAAAACTACCTTAAGGTAAAAGTTATGCCTATTGTCGATTCATTGAGTCTTAATGAAGAGAACAGCAAAGGCTCCCCATGAGCATTGCCCAGATATCATAATGAAAATTAATGTAGTAACTCTTGTGCTGATGTTAAATGTTCTAATAAGTTAGCTACCCCTGGTCTCTTGCTTTGGTTCTCGCACATCTCTATTTCTTCCTTCCCCCAGGATTATGGTCAGATTTATTTTGCTTAGTAAGATTCTCCCCACATTTGTTGGTTCAATTCTACTGAACCATATATTATAGTTTTCATTATTTTAAAATGGTTGTGTGGTCTGTCTCTGAAGATTTTGTTGTTTTGAACATTGTGGGAATATAAATTCCATTTTACCTCTTTTTTTCTTCTTTGGTCCCTGTAATTGTGAGGGGCATGGCTGTATTTGAAAATGTTTAAGTAAGAGATTGCCACACCTTAAATCTTGCATTTGTGAGTGCCAACAAAGTAGACAATACCCTGTAACTTTTGTCACAAGCTCATTAAGCAACCTGCAGTATTTTCAAATGTCGTAGTTCTTCCTCGGCCTTAAAAATTTTGGTGCTATTTTAAACAAACAAACACATTACTGTTGATGTGCAGGTTACCGTATTCTTTATTTTGCCTTTTATTGTATGTCTTCTGTGTGTGTCTTCCTCAATAGCTTTGCCCGTAGCTCACATCTCCTTATATTGTAAAACAAACAAGACAATTGTTACATTTGAGACTTACTGAGGTTCTTTGCACAGTCTGCGCTGCATTTATTTTTCTCAAACTCCCTTATTAAGGTGAACAGCTCTCCATAGCAAAAAACAGCAACAATTCTATATTCACAATTTATGACTTGTTCAATGTTGGAATATGGGTTTTTGCTTTAGTTTTACATTTCACTGTTTTGTCATTAGTTGGCCTTCCATTCCCGCCTTTTTTTTTTTTTCTCATTTTTGTTAACATTAGTTAGGTGTAACACAAGGTTTCTGGTCTGGTGTATATTTTGCAGAGTACATGAGAACCATTGGAGGAGAGACTTATGAATTATGACAGATTTATGCAATTGTTTCATCAATTCCTGACATTGTGTAACAGTGACCAGTAGCTGACAAATTTGTAGTTCTTAGAGTTTAAGATTTAGCTTTGGAGGCAAAGTAATAGTGCAAACAAATCATTTTTTTTTTTTTATCCTAATCTGTTTCACTAGTTTCCTCAATCCCTGTTATGTAAAGGTACTGGGTCAATAACTTCTCAAAACAAGGCAGTTGAAATTTCACTAGGCCATAACATGCCCTTTTAGAAGTTAGATTGTTGTGCAAGCAAGGACCAAACAAATGTAGGAAATGATTTTATCCTGCCTTTTTTATAATTGAGGTGTATTTCTCTTCTTTCTGAGAAAATGCCAGCTTCAACAGGTCTCAAAATGTATTTTTTCTTGTGCATCTTGTTGATAACGTCATTTTTTGTTTAGTTCATGTAACTGCCACTTTCTAATTATTCTTTTTACATTTATTACTTTTTTATCTGTACTGTGTCACTTCCCTTGTTGTAAAATTCCGTCATTCTTGCTCCATCATTAATCTCCATTCTGGATATGGTGTGAAATTGTGGGATTCTAGCTGCCGTCGGGCATCTCACTTTGCAAAGCTTACCCTCTCACGACCCCCATGGAAATTTTCTTCCGTGTAAAAGCTGTGTACCATTCTACTTTTTAAAAAAAATTGAAGGTACAACTATGCAGAGGAGCCTTGCTTTTTCAATTCTCAGAAGCATACTTCAATTCAACTAGTCACATTTAGACCTTTTTTTGCTCCTATTTTTATTTTGCTGCACTCTAATTCAAAATGGAGAATCAGATCTGATAAATCTTCAACTCAACTTTCGGTTTTCTCGATACAGCCTTTACGTGCAGTCTTGTTCATTAACTAAAGGATTGCATGTTACATGTTGCACATGGTATTCTGTCAACTTCTAACTTTTCATTTATTTATTTTTTTACAGTTTTAATTTTTCAGATTTTTGTTACCCTTTATTGTCTTCCATCCTATTCCTACAACTTCCTTGTGCTCGTAGTTGTTCAGCAGTTAAAACTCTGAAAACATTGTATTTGCATGCCTCTTTTGTTTGTTGCTTTGAAGCCTGCTATTTAATTTGTCAAAAGAGAAAAATCTTTCTTCTTTTGTACTGAGACTATGCTAAATGTGGGATGGTACCTCACCTAATCATGACGAAATTTTGAAAATGATGTAACAATGAAAGGATTATTTTGACACTTTCAATTGAGTGCAGGACATGCAAACATTGCACTTTTGCAATCAATGTAAATTCTGTATCTCGTAAACGACTAGAGATAAAAAAGTTATGCATAGTGATGACCCCATCTTAAATTAAATTTTAGATGGGGCATTCTCATGTATAACTTTTCTATTTCTAGTCGTTTACGTGATACAGAATTAACGTTAATTTCAAAAGTGTAATGTTTGTGCGCCCTGACTGAATGTGGAATTGGTATTCTGAAGACGATCGGGCAAACATGCACTTATGGTGGTTGAGTGTTAACACTGATCTGAGCATGCCCAAATTCCTGGCTTAATACATACCCACGGCTGTGACAACAGTGGGAATTAACTTGTGTTGTACGTATATGACAGGGATTCCCTTCTTAAAATCAGGCCGTACAGGACAAGCCGGTATATTTTAAGAATTTTTTTATTTTTCATAAACACTTGCTCACATGCTATACCTTTATAGTATTAAATTCAGGTCTGTTGCTTAGTTTATTTTGTTTCATCTTGCACCATATTATAACTTTAAAAATTCTCTCTCATTCTTATGCAATTGTGTCAGTTATCTCAAAACTTTGTTTTGACTTATTGTTTGGAAATGCATGCTTAATTGGTCGTAGATGTGAAGGTTCGGAACGTTGGTTGGTCTGAATATATGGCGACCCTCCACTGAATCTGCAAGGCATATTTTAAGTAAGGTGGGAGGTACCTGTGTTCAGACTATGAAGGTAATTCGAACCATTCAATAAGTTTTTGTTGTGAACTAACTTGGGTCTCAATGTAGTAAGGCAACATCCTCCCATTGTTAAAGTTGCCCTTCATTGCCCATCTTGCATGAGTCATCTTGCATTGTTGTGGGGAAAGTCTAGCCTCTTCAAATTTGTTGGGTCAGCATTTTATTTCCTCATGTTAATGTAGTCTGCACCTGTAATCCATCTTGTAACTCTTTCAGTCTCTCTGAGCTGTGTTTTAAGATTTCCTTTCAGGTTACATTAATATTGCAGGAAATGAGCCTGAGCTGAGTTGATTGATTTAATAAATTTAATTTGTTTGTATGTATTTCTGTTGCAGTGTGGAATGGTGATAGTTTGGTAAGTACAAACGCTGCAAGTAAGCTGGAGATGGTATTGATAATAAAGCTAGTTAATTCAGCTCAAAGCACCTCCACGTGCCTTATTATTTGGCTCCTTTTCCTATCCTCACATTCCAACTAAGTCAGTCACAACAGCAAACAGCATTCATAGGGCGAGCCATTAGATGAAATCAGATCACAAACATATTCCGTAAGTAAGGCTCGACCATGCTTTCACCGTCGTTGAGGCTCTGCTGGATGTTTCAAAGACAATGAGGTACCTGACCTGTTTCCTAGATCCTCAACAACGTTTCCTTCCCATTTCAGACAAATCTGAGATGACATATGTTCGTCGAAAAGAAAAAGTACATGAGTGTTTTTTAACGTCTTTGGCCAAAACTTTAAAAATGCTCAAATTGGGAGTAATTATGTAGCAGCATTTGCTAAATTATGTGAAGGTACATGACTACAAAGTTAAAGAATCAGACCCTACCTGCTCATGGTGAGGCCTTATGTTTCCTGCCTATATGAAAAGTAAACTCACGACTTTTCTCCTCTGAAGAGGCAAAAGAGTTAATCATCAGAGCCAGCAGATCCGGGGTTTGAGTCCAAGGGGGATTGATCTTTCTCACAGTTGACTTCTGCATAGTACCAGGGCGCCGAAACAGCTCAGATGGTTGTGATGTTTGCAAAACAAGCGGGTTCAATTGCCAGGGAAGTCCATATTTTCCTCAGCTCAGGCGAGGGGGGAACTCTTTTGCATCCTAGAGGGAAAGCTAGCCCTATACAGAGCGGCTCCACCAAGGTAGGCCACCCATTTGACACGCTGCCACAAAAGCAGCACTGCGGCGGAAAACATAAGCCACACTCTTGGCCGGGACTTGAACCCAAGTACTTCTATCCACGACCGACACCTCAGCCCACTGAGCCACCGAATCACTGAACCCATGTTCGTCTGAACTTGGACTGATGGTGCTGCATTCAAGCAGTCAACTGAGAAAATGAGACTCACGTTTAGCGAATGCTGCTACATTATTGCGCCAAACATCCTAGAAAAGGAAGTAAAGATGTTCTCAATCGATAGGGAATTTAATGATGCAAATAAACTGCGATATGTCTGGTTTTTGTACTTTTGTGCAGGGCTGTTTTTACAATTTTTGCATGAAGTTCCTGATGCTAATATGTAACCACAGATATGCCTGAGGAGTTAATAAATAAACAAATAAATGCTGTTAGCCACAGGTCCTTTCAATTCCTTACCTCTAACAAATTGTCAAAGTGAAACATTCTTTAACAATGATATTTATCACAAAACATAGAAACGTAGACTTGTTTCATGAAGTCTTAATAGTTAATTGTGACCAGAGTTATTAACTCTGCATAATGCAAACATGATAAAAATTATGTTCCTGCTCGTTTTTGAATTTTCTCAAGGAGGAGTTCCATACGGCCAGCCATTACTGGCTGACCCCTTTTGGTCTTCTTCTTGAGTTGGACGAACTTCCTGGTTTTTTCCTTTTTATATTTTTCTAAAGCTTCATCTCTTTCCTTTTTCTGAGTTTCCTTTTGAGCTCTCGCTTCAGCCTTCTCTTTTTTGCGTTTAGCTAATTCTTCTTTAGCCTTCTCATAAGGATTCCAGTCGCTGAGAAATTAGAAAATATTATCAGTCAGTAACTGTATCTGTTATTTTATTTCACTTCATGCAAACAAGAAATAAATTCAAGCAGTAATGCTGCAAGCAACAACAAAATTCATACCTGCGCCTCTTATTGCCAGGTTCTTTTGAATCTGATTTTCCCACAGGACCTTGAACATTCTGTCCAGATTTTTTGAGCTCTTTATAATATTTGTGAAGGGCTGACTTTCGACGTTTCTCCTCGAACTGTTGAACTGTATGGGAACATTTGCAATTAGTAACAAACCAAAATCACATTATAGATACATCAAATATGCTGCCGCATGAGAAAAACACTGGTCCTAGGATCCAAAACATTAGCATAAAGTAGAACTACCCCGCTTATAGCTGGCTTAAGCTAAGCGAAGCTAAGGATTAAAATTTTATGAAACAGACTGTTATCTGAGATTCCAACTTCCAAAGGCTGGTTTCCAAAGTGAAGCAGTTTGAAAATGTTGCGGAAAGGTTTATTCCATAATGCCGATAGTTAACTGCAATGGGATCTTTTTGATCAGCAACGTAACAAAATGATAATAAAACCACTGTTAAAAATACAAACAGTTGATTATGGCATACGCTGATTCAAAACATTATCTTAAATAGGAACAAAGATATTACAATATAATTTGATTCTTTGGCCATCCTAAATATTTCGGAAGGGGTTCCACCAAGACTAATGTTTTACAAGTTGAATAAGTTTCAGTGAGTAAATTTTAGTTACCTTTGCTCTTGTGATTATATTTGTTGTTCCTAAACTTGACTTTTGACGATTTTGCGTTTCCTTTGTCATTCTTAGGTGACATTGTACAAACTTAACCAATGAATAACGTGTCGAATGTCGACTCGACTGCTGTCTGCTGTCAAACCATGACTGCGGATAGTGCATTCCTGTAAAGAGTGACGAGATGCTGCGAATAAGTAAGCCTTCTTTCGGTGGTAGTAGCGGGAGCGGCTGTGGTAGTAGTGATAACAACAACAAACATTTATGTCTGTGAGTTTGAGGACTGGGGATCAGTTTTTTAATGTGCAAGTCTATGCTATGCAAATGACTGATTTTCCCATTTCGGCTCAAACATGACTGAACTTTCAGCCAGTGTAGGAACTGTAGGTGAGACTACACTCTAATGGCTGCACATAGGTTGACCTTCCTTGAAGTATAATATTTTCAAAATCTTTTCTCTTTTCTAGACATGGTCTTGCCCACCACTATGAATACAGTATTTGGACTTACAAAAGTGACACTATCGGAGTGTTTTCTGAAAAACATACCTGATTCTGACAGCAAAGTAAAATTATTTAAAGAGTCATTCAATGATCTGAAATGTACGATGATCGAGGATGGTAACTATTGCTTGGAAGGCTCATGGGAGGCTGTTGTCAGGACAGAACAGATGCTCCAAGCCATTCTAGATAAATGGATGTCCAAGGTTCCAACCAAACAACAGAATGCTCAGATTATTGAAATAAATAGTGCAAACCTACTGCTCACTCAGCCAATAGACCATCGTGATTTAGAAGAATGTATGTTTAAGAAGTCCTCCAAATCTACAGTAAGTGCTGAATGCTCTGAACAAGCGGATCAGGATCTTGATTGTTCTGCAAACCAGAACCAGGCCCATCCATTGCAGGAGACCAACATTTCTTATTTGGATGACCCATCTGCAGAGAATGAGGTGTATATGGATATTCAGTTGGAGCACAACTACAACCATTTTAAGGCAGATTTAAACAATGAGTCAATGTCTAACAATGGAGAACCAATGGTGGAAAATGAAATTTATATGGATATTAAGCTGTCAAAGACAAACAATGAGAGTTTTGCCAATCCAGATCTACCAGTCATGCTTGTTGTCGCCAAAGATGATGAGCCTGGTGTTGAAGTTCTTCAGCTCAATGTAAATAAGCCAAATGGACAAATCTCACCCACCAAAGAATATTTAGGCGAAGGGACAGTTCCCATAAATCAGTCTGAAGATTTAAAACTACGCAGAAAAAAATATGAAGAGAAAGCCCCTTTCAAGTATTTTTGTAATCAGTGTTCTTTTAAAACAAAACGATATAGCCACATGAGAAACCATTCTCGTTTTCATGAACGAATATGCACTATATACTCATGTGATCAATGTGACTTTAGCACTATAAGGGCTAGTCATTTACAAAGGCATGTTGGAACTCACAAACCAGAAGCATTTACATGTTCTGAGTGTACCTACAGTACTCATTCAGAAATTTTTTTCAAAAGACATCAGAGATTGAAGCATAAAGCCAAACAGCCAAATAAGCCCAAGACCACAGATACTTATCAATGTTTGCAATGTGATTACATGACCACTAGTGAAAAAATATTTAATAGGCACTTGACTGTTCATACGAAGAAAAAACATGGAAAGATGAAACAACCATGCTTCAAATGTAAGCAGTGCTCTTACCAGACTCCAAGCCGGTCCAATTTTTATCGACATTTAGGTGGTGTTCATGGCGATGAAAGACCCTTCATGTGCCCTACTTGTGGGCTATGCTTTAAACGCTCTGACACATTAGCCCAGCATCAAACGACCCATGTAAAGAGTGAAGAGTCAGGTAGAAGTGCATTCCAGTGTGAAAAGTGTGAAAAAAGTTATCGCTCTACAGGTGCTCTAGAGGAGCATAAATTGACCCATGAAGAAGAGAGGCGTTACCTCTGTGAAATTTGTGGCTCTTCTTTCAAAACGCGTGCTGTGCAAAGAAAGCATTTCATTGAGACTCATGTTCATACAAAAGTGCATCCTTGTTCTACTTGCTCCAAGACCTTCACGACCAAGTATTTATTGAAGAGACATATGAAAGTGCACTCACTTAAACATCAAGACAAGATCACCACTATCGAAGCAAATAGCAGCCCTCAAGAGATAAGTACAAACACGATTGGCTCAATTGACTGGTGCCAATCTATTGTGCCTGCTCAGCAATCATCTAACGATGTTCAAGTGTTTGTTGTTTACCAAGAGCCATCTCAACAAGATTTAAGTTTGCAAGAAGGACATTTATTTCAGGTTTCTCCCTCATTGGTAGCCAGTCAGACTTTATCTGCATCTGTCTTACCAGTTGAATTTGTAATTTCTGAGGGTAATTCAGAGAGTGAAAACTGTGGTGGAGAAACAGCAGTAAATGAGCAACAATAGTCTTTGTCTGCACAAAATGTCTCTTTATTTCTTTTGTAGAGGAGAGGGAGACATGATAAATGGTTGTGATTGGTGCAAGAAAATTAAAAAATCCAAGAAGTCACTTTGGTTTCAAAAATGATTATCAATTGTTAGTAATTAAATTCAGCTTTCAGTGTTCTTTAGATTTAAGGAGAAAGAGAGGAACGAAGTCACTTTTGTTTTAAAAAAATAAAGCTCTATAACAGTGACCTCTTGTTCATTCGTTCTTCAGTCTATCCCATCTCCAAATAGTTCCATCATCACAGACACACAGTAACACTGATCCATCACGACTTAAACTTGTTTGTCGTATAGCTGTATTACACTGTGGGTGTGATAAAGTTAGACACTTGGCCTGAGATGGATCTGGCACATCTAGATCCCAGACAAAAGTTCGACCAACCATGTTACCCAGGGCAAGAGTCTGCAAAGAAACGCATTATGTGAACACACAAAAAACAAAACAAAGAAAAAAGCAGTCCCAAAATTTCTTAACTTACTTTTTGCCAGAAGTCCATTGCAAATCTTACAAACCAAATTTCACATTCTTTGTAATCAAAGCGATGAATGATTGTTACATTAGAATCATTCGGTCGACACTCCTTATCTTCAAGACGACCAGGTTTCCAGCAGACAATGCTGTTTTCACAGGACTGAAACAAAGATGAGATATTTTACAAGGATGAAAACTTGAGAAGCAAAAAGAACGAGTCTGTATACTTAATGAGGAACAACCTTTGATAGGACAAAATCTCCCAGCCAACGAACACAATCCACATAATTTCGGTGGATGTCTCTGGTTGAAAAATCAGGAAAATGTTCATTAAGAGAATCAAATGGACGGGTGCTGCGGGCAGGGTTGAAAGTGTAAGAGTTGCGAATGGCTTCTTGCATTTCTTCTTTATCCAAGCGCCACAATTTTAATGAATGATCCATTCCACAAGAGAGAATTTTGTCTCCTCGCATGTTGAAATCCTAGAAGTAAACCATTACACAAAATCAAATATACTTGTTTTTGAGGTTGATAACAATTCATTACTGAAAATTCTTATAAATGAAATTAAATGCTAAATAGATAATAATAATAACAATAATTGCATTGGAGACTCACCCCACTTAAAACTTCATCTCGATGACCTTCTACTCCTCCAAAAATAGCAATACAAACATCAGTCTTAATATTCCAAAGTCGTAAAGCATGGTCTTTAGACACAGACAAGAGTAAATTAGGATCTCTTGGATGAAATTTCAATTCATTGATTGCATGTCCATGGCCTTTAATGAAACAGGAGATAATATTTAAATTTGCCCCTCATCTAAGGATATTTTAATGTACTGAAATGATTAACTTACCCACATAGTGACGTATACAGGACATTGTTGAGGGATTGAACAGTCGAATAATACCTCTGGCACCTGAAACTGCTAACAATGGTTTTCCAGAATCTACATCATAAGACCAGGCACATGTATAGAAGTTTTCCTCAGACTGGTAATTTGTTAAGAAAAATCAATAATATAAAGAGACAAAATCAACCATACATAACAATCTTTTGAAATAAGAAAATTGTGCACCAAAGGATACATCAGGGTCAGCATAGCATTGAAGAAGTTTAATCCCTCCTTCTTTAGGGCACTCATAAACAGAGACCCGATTACTGCCAACAGACGCAAAGATTAAAGGCTGTCCGTCTTTCAATAGATGGTTGAACTGAGCCCCAAAAAGTGGCATACCATGGTTTTCTTTCACACTACACCTGTGAAATCCACAATTTCAAATTAATAACAAGGAATGACAAAGCATTGAGGCACAAAACCCACACACTTACGAGTATTTGAATTGATTCTTCATTGGAATTTTCGGCTGTACAACTTTCTTGCGTCCCTTAAGACTTTTCCTCCTTAAGCGGTCAGTAGGTGTGGTACACCTTGAATTATTATCAGTGGTTGAATTACTCCCAACACTGGAAGTATCGTCCTGTAAACCAAACAAAAAACCAATGGGATTGAGTGATCTAAACAAAAGTGTTTCAAGATGAAACAAAAAATCTCAGGTCAGGTAGAAAGTGATGAAAATTGTTGAAACTAATTTCTTACGCCATCATCAGATTCGTCACTATGGATTGTTCCATTTGAATGATTAATTTTCGAAGATCTCTTTACAGGTGCAGATGTTGGGGACATTTGAAGAACTAATCACATAACCTATAAATGCCTTGCTCCTTTAAGTTGTGTTTGGTGTTTACAATAGATAGTGTGCTTGATTATTTAGAAGAATTTTAGTCCTTTCAATGCTTTTTAGCAACCAATCAAATCTAAGCTCAAAAATGAGGGGAAACAAGTAGCGGCTCTTGCAGTGCACAACGGGTGCAACGGGTGTATGCAGCTTCTTGCACTGCACTTCGACCGGGTACCGTTATTGAAGTTTAATCGACAGGCAAACACCCGGATGGAATCAAGAAAGACAAAATTATTCGAAATCAACAAGTTTCATCGGTCTGGACTAAAGAAAATTAAATCAGTGATCCAAAGCAAACTAAAAGTTGATTCAAAACAACTAAACACAAACAAACTAGAAGCACAAGCGAGTTTACGCGCTGAAAACTGCAGCCAACAAATCAACACTAAAATGCAGGGGTACGTTGGCAGCAGTGATGAAGGCAACGCTTTTTCTCGAGGTGGCGGTGATTTCTCGGCCACTTTTTTTCGTCCGTTTCTCGAAGGCCGTGCCGAAACGTTTCCTTCCACACGAGTCGCGTTTGCCGTGTAATCAAAATGGTAAATAGTTCTGCATTTTATCTGAATTTTAAGCATCCATCACAGCACTTTTGAGTGTTATTTTCACCCCCACGATTAATCAGTGACTGAAATGGTATTCCTAGACGTGTATTTAACTTCTGTGCTCTGAATTTCTCTATTTACGGCCCCTGCAAGTCGCGTATCCGTGTGGCTGCGTGTGTGTCACTTATTTTGTGTCAGTGTGATGTTCACTAGTTGTCTTTGGCTTCGTTGGACACCTTATATTGAATTATCTCTACCACCCGATTTTCGCTCCTAAATACCCTCTGTTTAGTAGAGTATTAGTATGTCTAAGCCCTCCATCCCGGGAGGTTGACTCTCGTGCGTGTCCCATTAGTTTCGTACATTTCTAGACGTATTTCAATGACTGCTGATTGTCCGGCTTTGTCCCTTCCATTTCCCTGTACTTGCTTTAAGTTGCGCTTCTGGTACTCCCTTCTGGAGGCGCGTTAGAACCCGTGTTTATGTGTGGCTAACCCAACTCGTTAGGTTAAGCGTCCACTGCCGGCCGCAGCCTAGCCGGCCTGGCCATGGCAGTGGGGTACATGGCCCTTGCCTTCATTCTGTGATGTGTTCCTTGTTTCAGACCGAAAACACAGCCACTGTTCGGACGAGGAAGTTCATGACCAACCGGCTTCTTGCCCGGAAACAAATGGTATGTCATATGTGATGAGAGGTTATGTTTTTGTGAAATGTTGTTTTTCTGGAGGTCTCAACCTTTTATTTTGCCTTTCAGGTCGTGGACGTCCTGCACCCTGGTCTGGCTTCAGTAAAGAAGACGGACATTAGAGAAAAGCTTGCCAAGATGTTCAAGTGCACACCTGATGTTGTATTTTGCTTTGGCTTTAGAACTAACTTCGGTGGTGGCAAATCCACTGGTTTTGCTTTAATTTATGATACCTTGGAGCTTGCCAAGAAGTTTGAGCCCAAGTACAGACTCCAGAGGGTACGTAGTTTCGTTGATGCTTGTTTTGTTTTGATTGGAACTTTTTGTCCACCTGTTAACGTAACTTTCTTTCTGCTTCAGCACGGACTCTTCGAGAAGAAGACACAGACCCGCAAACAGCGTAAGGAGCGCAAGAACAGGATGAAGAAGGTCCGAGGAACCAAGAAGGCTAAGGTTGGACAGGCAGCAGGCAAGAAGGTGAGCCAAATCTGGATTATCTTACACATTTTTCATTTGGGTTAAAAGCCTTCATGTTATCTTCTTGTATGGGTGTTGGTGGAGATTGGGTGGCTACTTCTATGTCTTAGCAGCAAGGGTATAACACCCCAAATTGTTTGCTTTTCTTGTAGGGTCATAAGGTGAGGCATTGGTGCTGGTATTGGTATGGTGCTATGTTCGATATCCATTTATCAGTGTGTTCAGTTGTTGCCTGTATATCCTGCATTGAATCATTTAACCTTACTTCTCTTAATTTAACCACTAGTATGCTCAATACCTGAACTGTGAAAGCTTAGTATCAGTAGTGTTGATGTTGTCTTACAACAGCAGACTTGTTATTTGGTTCAAGGCAATGTGGCTAGTGATTTTCTTTTTTTCAAATCTTAATTGGCTTCTGGTATTCATACTTACTAATTGATTTAATCTATTTTTCTTTTGCATGATGTTTTTACCTGTATGGTTTGTGAGCTGTGTGGTTAATAGACTGATTTTATGTATTCTTATTGTCTTGCCCCTAGATTGAAGTAATTGGCATTCTGTCGTAATATTGACCCTCTTTACTTGCTACATTAATTCTGTATCCTAATTTGGTATTTTTTGTTCTGTTTACAGTAAACGATGCTGGTGGACGACCGACTGTAAGCTACTATCTTTATCGTACGGTAATAAACCTAAATCGTTTTCAATCTGTCTGATTTTTCACCTGATCCCTTGGCGTCATTGACAGATATTCAATGTTTGAACTTACTGAAAGTTTATTTGTATCACACAATGGCACATGCTTTATTGCCACAATTCATTTAACACAGTACATAATGTGAAAGTTTAGCACATAAGACATTGACTAATAGAATGAGCCTTGACAGCATCGCCAATCACTGCTGCCCATTAAAGATTCTCGAAAGAGTAATAGTTTCAAATGAGACATTTGTCAAATTAACCAGGTTCTTTCCGAAATCCTGCTGTTGTGTCCAAATGACTGTAATGGCACTTCATATCTTGCACTTAACTTATTCACTATGCTTAAGGAACGAGACTTAGATAAGATCACAAAGTTTGCACTTGAAGAGTAGTAGATGCGCTCCTAAGTACAGCACATCAAAATGTCCGAATGAACATGAATGAAACTTGATAAAATTCTTTGGGCGTTTCCTTTGACTTCCCAATAAGAACAAGCGGGTCAAGGTGAGGTCGTCATAAAATTCAAGGATGAGATTCCTCTGACTCAAGTCTGACTGCTTTTCGATGTAGTTTTGACTCTGTTCTCACCACTGCTGTCAACTGGAAGGCTATGGCGCTGTAGTCCACGTATTCTCCTCCTCCCGTGAGTTTACTAGGCCTCTCTGCCTGTTTCTTATGGGCAGCCCTACTCCTCTCTCGGCGGTTCCACTATAGCCACTTGGCTCTGCTTGGCTCTCCCTCACAGTGGAGTGGGCACCGCTTTATGCGCCTGGAGACCATCGGGGTCCGCATGCAGGGACGTCTGCTCGTCGGGCGGCACGGTCGCGGGGCAGGCGTGGCAGGGGCAGCTCGATGGCGTCTCGGCCGAGGCTGCTGCTGCCGCGGCGGGGGCCTCCTCGTCGTCCTTCCCCTCAGGTACCTCGGGGCAGTGCAGTGCCACCTGCACCAGGCGGTAGCTCTCGCGGTGCAGGTTGTTGTGCGCGTCGAAGGGCCCCTTGAAGGCGCTGCCGCCGCTGCCGCCGAGGAGGGCGAAGGACTGGCACTGGGCCGGACTCCTCCAGAGCACCGAGCTCGTGGCCCGGCGCTCGGCGTGCCATCAGTAGCCCGACGCGGAGCGGCCCGCGCCACTGCAACTGCAATCAGTGCACAGGTGGTGTCGGGTGAGTCAATCCGGAGGCCGGGGCAGGTTGTGCACTCGCAAGTTTTGCCAGCCAAAAACGTAAAATAATAAAGATGAGGCAGCTGAAGGGGAAGAGGTGAAAACAAAGCGCGCCCCGGGTGGGCTCGAACCACCGAATTGTCGGTTTGCAGCCGATCACGCGCGCAACGGAGGCCTACAGGACACGACATTAGTCATGGAGTCCGACGCGCCTGTCGGGTTGCCAACTTTAGGGAGGCTCTCATGCCAACTTCTCCGGCCAGCAAGGGCGGATTGAAAGGGGCGCAACAGGCCTTTCGCCGCCCTCAGGACCCTAGAAAGCCGCCTGAAAGATAGGGAAAAATAAAGCAGCACTCTGCCTTGTAGGTAGGCGAAACGCAACACTTTGCCCCTGCAGGTAGGCCACAAGAGCCACTTTCCCGCGAGATTGGCGCGACCTGGACGGACCTGAATCGGCAGAGAATCATTCCTGGTCCAGCAGCCTATCATGTCATGTTTCCCCAGACTGATTTTGGAATCGCCCTTGCCGGCCAAACAGAAATCCCCGCCGTTCTGAGCTCCCCATTCTCGTTTCGAAAGGGAACGCCTTCCGTGCAGCCGAGCCGACAGGGATGCGAAATGCCGGAATTGCCCGGACGGACGATCTGTGGGTGGCGGCCCGTGTCAACGCCCGGAGCATGTCTCCCCTCCGCTCGGTCCCCTCAATATCGAGGGACGAGGTGGCCGAGTGGTTAAGGCGTTGGACTGCTAATCCAATGGGTTCTGCCCGCGTGAGTTCGAATCTCATCCTCGTCGTCCTATTTTTCCGCTGGAAGCAATCCTTATTTGACGGCGTTAGCACACGAGCATAAAAAAGACAAAATTTAAGAGTAACAGAGGGTGTTTTTCACCAGACGCCGTTACTTAAATACCGCTGAAAACGAAAAATTGATGTTTGATTTGTCTTCTAAAAAAAGCCCTCACGAAAAAGGAGGACGCCAGGGGACACCCGGGTTTGAACCGGGGACCTCTCGATCTGCAGTCGAATGCTCTACCACTGAGCTATATCCCCGACTGGGAGAGGGGCCGTCGCCTCCACTACGATATAGACGCGGCGGCGACGCTGCGGGCGACGCTAGTTCACCCGAGCCCCGGGAGGTGGCGCTGCTGTGACGTTTAGCAGTGGTGGGGTGGCGGGACCGCGAGGCGGCAGTATTCAAAGAGAGTCGCGCTTCGCTGGCTTCGCTTCGCGGGCATTCATACCAGTTCCCACGAGAAAACTCGCCCCCACACTGGAAGAGCCATTTAGATCCGCACGATCGCATTGCTTAACGCTAAAAAAGATGAGGAAAAAGGATAAATAAACAAATAAAACAAAAGAAAACCGGCAAGCCATCAAAGAAGCCCCGCGAGCAGGACCTGCTAAGAGCAACTCAACATAGAAGGACACAGCATCGCACCGGACACCCGCCGTTAGAAAAAAATGGAAATCATAGGAAAATAAGTCTGAAAACAAAGAACAAAGGAAAGAAGATGCGCCCCCCGAACGGAAGGGACAGAGAAGGAGAAGCAGCACACCGAGCCGGGTTCTAGGAGCGCAGCAGAGCGGCAGCGTGGGGCCACGTGTACGTACTTGTGGGGCGGGGCGAGCGAGGCCTGGCCGGGCCTCAGGCCGGGCCTTAGGCCGGGCCTTAGGCCGGGCCGGGCGCCTCGGCCATCAGGCTCGCCGCGAGGCCGAATGGCTTAGCAAATGAAAATAAACACTTTTCTACGCCTCTTGGCTTTCTGCCTGGAAAAGAAAAGACGGCAGTCAGAGCGGCGAGTGGCGCTGGGACCCAGCAGGACCCTGTGGCACGGTGCACCGCGGTGACGACATGATCCTGGTGAACAAGCCCTCGCCGCACACGCGTGTACACGGCTCTGGACGCCGCCCGGGCCTCTGGGCCATCGGCAAGGCCATCGGCAAGGCCATCGGCCTGTGGGCCGGTGTGCCCGCGGAGCCCACAGAGCCCTCCCCTGCGGCTTCGTGGCCCACTGTGCGTCGGGGACTCAGGGACTCAGCAGGTCGCTGCGGCCATGCGGAAGGGCCGGCCTCGCCTGGGAACAGTCCGGAACAGTTGCAGTGCTCAAGTCGTGCCGGCGGCGTGGGCGCACTGTCGAACCGAGTGTGGGGAACTCCACGCGTGGAATGCGGAGGTGTGGGAATCTCAGACACGACACCGCGGCACTTCGAAGGGCAGAGCTTGCAGTGTCCACACTTCCAGTGCGGAGTTGTTCTCCCCGTCTGCACTAAAGAGGTAGGGGCTCTGTGAGCTACTCCACACTTGAAGTGTGGCGACTGCGAACTCTTCACGGGCAAGCGTGGAAAACGAGGGGGTAACGACTGGTAAATTTCGTTTACCCGGGTTACCCCCGGATTACCTCCGGATTCGGATCACAACCAAAATTTTCCTGGATTACGCGGGGTTACCCCGGATTACCTCAAAATTTGCCCGGATTACCCCGGATCACCACCAAATTTCGGGTCATCCGGATTACCGAAGTCGTCACGCCCTCGGTGGAAAATGACTCCGCGGCAGGAAGTGCTCCGCAGTCGGTTCGACAGGGCTTGCGACAGGGTGAGCGAGGCCGGCCTGGGCTAGCCCAGGCTCGAGCCTCGGCCTACCTGGTGTCGTTGATGCGCAGCGACGTGGTGCGCGTGTTGCTGGACGGCTGCCGGTTCGCCTTCCTGGCCGTCTTGCAGCAGCGGCACAGCGCCTGCCGGAAGCTCTCGCGGAAACTCCGCGACATGAAGCCGTACACGATCGGGTTCACGCAGCTGGGGGCAAGCAAGGGCACTGGTCAGGGGGGCAAGGCGTGGATCGGGGGGGGGGGGGGGGGCGTCGCTCGGGGCGTCCTTCCCCATCCCCTGAGGACGGCAAAGCCGCCCGAAAGGCAGGCAAAACAAAGTCGCACTTTGCCCATGTATGCAGGCAACTTTTACGACACCGCCCCCTCTTGAACTTGAAAGGCTACACTGGTGGCCAACGAATGTGACGTCATATTCGTTCGAATGTGAATTTTGTCACGTTCGTTTGAATATGATGTCACACTCGTTTGAATGTTGATCCACGTTCAAACGAATGTGACACCCTACTTAAACGGCCGAGTCACGTTCAAACGAATGTGACATCATATTCAAACGAACGTGACAAAATTCACACTCTAACGAATATGACGTCACATTCGTTGACTACCAGTGTAGCCGTGAACGTGAACCCGTCTCTGGATCCAACCTTGGGGCGCTACACACCAAATCTGTATGGCAGCGCACACAATCGAGGGGGCAACCTTTTTTGATGTTTGGGGACACAAGATTTCTAGATTTCGAACGATTTCGTCCGATTTTACGCCCAAATTTGGTTGTTTTTTGCCGTTTTGGGGGAAAGATTTTAGATTTTCAGAGAATTTTGGCTTTCAACAAGTGGACACAGGATTATTCACGCGTGAGTGGTTGCCCTCGCTCGCACACAATGGTGTTGCGAAGGCGGTAAAATCTGGGCGCCGCCATACCGAGGGGTTACCCACTCGGTACTTGGGCGTACACACGATTCCGGATTCCCGCGATTCCTGAACAAATCTTGCATAAAAGGAGAGGTTTTTGAAGATTTTTCTTAGCTTTTGAGTGTTTTGTGTCTATTACATATCCCTCTCCATTGAAACTTTTAAGATTTTCGATAAAATTTTGAGCAAATTACGAACGATTACCGGACTGAGTGTACACACGATTTCCGGAGTGGGTAACCCCTCGCGCCATACGCACCCTGCAACCGCACGAAACAGGCGGTGCAAAGTATTATACTGCCATTCTGCACCATTCAGGGGTTGCGTCAAAAGGAGGTATAAAATATTACCGCCAGTGACGTTTGCCCTTGGCTTTCTGAAAGGGGTAGTAACGGTTCCGGAAGGGCGGTGCGTAATCTCTCTCTTTGCAACGCCCTTCTATTGGCGGTAAGGCCTGGACCCCGCCAATGTACAAAATTGCCGCCAGTAAAGGGTGGGAATGTTGTCGCCTTTCCATTTGGAGTGTAGGGCCCTGCCGTGCCGTCCCGCCGTCGCGTCGGCACACTGTGCACACACCGCCCACGCCAGCGTGGCGGCACGGCAGTTTACCTGTTGAAGTAGGACAGCAGGTGGAAGCACACACTCATGTACTTGTAGCCCTTGAGGTCGCCGACGCGCTCGTAGCCGTGCGGCAGCACGCCGTAGGCCGTCAGCAGGTTGTCCACCAGCAGCGGCGCCCAGCAGATGACGAACACCACCACCACGGCCACCAGCATCTTGGTCACCTACATAGGGGGGGCGGGCGAGAACCACGTCAAACAAATATTTCGCTCCGTTTTGTGCACACTCAATTCCTTTGTATGATTTTGCTCGTGGTCTCGCACAATTTTGCGCTCGCGTGCTTTTCGCGCAAATTTGCACACAATATCCCACAACTTTGTGCGGTTCTGCGTACAAATTTGTGCGAACGAGTTGCAAACAAGTTTAAAATTGTGTGAGACCACGTACAAAATTATACAAATACATTTAGTGAATGGTTTTTGCTTTGGGCTCCACTACACTGGTAAAACAATTGCACAAAAACTACGCCCTGACGTAATGACTTAGTGCCTTTGGAAGGGCATTAAAATTGAAATTTTGCGCCTTGCAGTCCTTTACTAATTCACGCCTCCAAGGGCATAAACTGATTAGGGCATAAACCGATTCACACCGGTCGAGGGGCCTACATCGTTTACGCCCTGTTAGGGCACAGTTTTATTGCATGTTTTACCAGTGTCCCCCACACTCTAAGTGTCTTGCGGTGATAGGCTGCAACAACATATTATGGCGGGGATTTTCTCCATGATACAATGAAGAAATTTGACAAAATATCTATAAGGTACAGAGAATTTCCAGTGGTACGTTCTACAAAATATCTGTAAGGTACAGAGTATTTCCAATGGAACGTTACAAAATCAGCTGCACCACCATAATCTAGAGAATTTTCACCATAATATGGAGAATCTTCACTATAAGACTTTTAGAGTGCACCGCACTGGGTAGGAAAGGCCGCTGTCTTTTGGTAACACTGAAATTTTCAATAAAAACTTTGTGCCAAAATATGGCGAGACAGAAAGCCTTTCCAAGTTTTGGTCCGACCTGAAGGTCTCGCCAAAATTTGGTGAGACAAGAATGTCTCGTCATAAAATGGTCAGGATCAAGTCTGAAAATGAGTCAAAAAGTTTTTTGTCTGACTACGGAACAGGCCGCTAGAACCGCATTGTCTGGGTTCTAAGTTCTGGCCACAGAGCGGTCAGGCAAAAATATCTCACCCTTTTGTGGTGCGACATCTAGGTGCGACCAAATTTTGGCGAGACCTTCAGGTCTGACCAAAACTTGGCAAGACATTCCAGTCTCACCTTTGAGAAGTCTGACTTTTGGATTCGTAGTGTAAGTTGGTGTACTTACACACCCATTGTAGGTGGGCAAGCCCGGAAAGGCTTCTTTTCGCCTCCTCCTCCTATCTCTCCTCTGGGTTGCGTTGCCAAAAAAGCAATACATGTTCAACAAATTCATCATCAAGCCCAAGGGGAAATAACTCCAGCCAAATTTGTACACCAAAATTCAACAAACATGTAAAATTCACTAAAATTCATTCACATTCATCGAGATTCAACTAAAACTCATCAAAATTTGACTGATATTCATCGGAATTTGACTGAAATTGATCGGAATTTGACTGAAATCCTTCGAAATTTGACTGAAATTCATCGGACTTGAACACCGAAATTCACAGTGATTTCCCCTTGATCAAGCCAAGGCTCAAAGCAGATGGATGACACAATGCATGTTCTCAATGCGTTTAGATGCTTGTTAATGAACATCGATGAGAGAATAATTAAGCCATTGCTTATCTGCGACGGTGTCACTCCGAGACACTCTTTGGGTTGCACCGAGTTGCACTCGGCAAGGCCAGGTCAAGGCCAGGGCCTGCTGCTACACTGCGAGAAACGACCTCGGGCGCTCCTTTGGTCCCGAGACAGTTGAAGCTAACAGCTCTCACTGTCGTTATCGCCTGACAATGGCTATTTTAAAAGTCTAATTCCCAAGTCGTCGTTTGTCGTCTGTCACCTACAAAACCGGCACTATCAGAATCTTACAAACTACACTGAAAAAACAAATCTCCAGAATTTACGAAGGCGCCTCTGGCAAAAATATTGCCGAATGCACCTTTGTGAATTCACGAAAGGGGTTGCGGTTATTAACAAAGATTTTAGGTAATTTACGAAGATTCTTGGTAAATCAACGAAAATCCATCGGATCTTTACCTAGGTCCTTCGTAAATTTAAGAAGATTCTTCCTTCTTTTCCAATAACCTGCTTTGTTCGGCTTGGATTTGCAAAGGCACCTCCGGCAACATTTTTGCCAGAAGCAAGCGCCTTCGTTGATTCCCAATCTATGTCCTGCAGAGTACTTACAGAGGCCTTACAAAGAAAGGAAGCTTGTCAGAAAATAAAGTATTTTGAGCATGCATAAGCTTGCAAAAAAATACTTCCTGGTTTATACAAAGTTCAAAGAACAAAATATCTTACGTGTGCTCAAAATACTTCGCAAGGATTAAAGCGTGGGTTTTTGTTAATTGTTTGCGGTGTGATGCGGTGCCCTTGTCCCAATGCCGCGCCCCAGCGGGCCCCAGCGGGCCCAGGGCCAGGCCCAGTGTGTGGCCTTCGGCTTGGCCTTCGGCTTGGCCTTCGGTGTGGGCTTTCGCGGACGTGACGTGTGTCAGCGACAGCGAGCCACACCAAGGCCGAACCGAGGTCACGTGATGACCTTCAGGCACGTATCCAGGCTCGAAAAAAAAAGGCGGGGGGAAAAAGGGGGGGGGTCCTGTCCCCAAACCAAAACCCTTTTTCCCACTTTTCCTGGTTATGACAAAAACCTATTGTCTTTTTACTTAAAAGCAAAATTAATTTGTTGTTGTACTGGGGGTTAACTTATTTGCAACTCGAACCTGAGCAAAACGACCCTCCCTTTTTTAGGATACGCGCCTGAGGGGTGGGTCAAGGCGGCACTCTTTGCCTGATTACGCAATGGTATCCCAAGAATGTGGAGAGGTTCATTTATAGAAAATGAGTTTTAACGAACATGGGGCAAGCCATGTTTTAGTGTTAAGCTTGACATTCGCATCGTTGTCGTACCTGGAATACCAGTACACAGGTGCAAAGTTGCGACTTTTGGCTACATTACATTCCAGGTGGGTCTCAGAGCCAAAAGAAGTAGGGATCTTCCCTCCCTCCAACCCGTTCCCTGACCTTTCCTTAAGGACATTGAGGTATTCGAGCTGCCCCTGATTTCACTGTGAAGCCAAGTGGACTACTCGGAAGTGCGGAGCGACTGACAATTCCGAACCTCCGCATTTCAAGTGCATGTACTCACTGTTAAAAATTTTGTACTTTTGTACGGAAATGGTACAGAAAAATATAGTACGGAAGTACGGAGAAAAGTACGGAACGTTCCGTCTTGCTCCATTTGGACCCATGTAAATGGGTACGGAAAAAAAGTACGAAACGTTCCGTAGTTGGCAAGTACGGACGTTCCAGGCAAATTATTGACCAGACATGTTCCGTACTTTTTCCGTACTTTTTTCTCACAGTGCTCCACACTCGGTTTGACACAGTGTTTCTTGACGATTCAGGGCCGCACCGGGACGAGGACACCGCGAACACCGCATGCCAATGCCGAGCACAATGGGCCGCGAGGCCGAGGCCCAGGTGCTGCCGAGGAGGCCCAGGCTGCTGAGGCCCAGCCTGCCGAGGCCGAGGTGGACCGAGCTGCTTCGACAACACAGTCTCTCGCGGCCTCGGCCTGCCTCGGCCTGGGCGGCGCTCCACTCACCTGCTTCACGGTCTGCGTCTCCTCCTCCATGCGGATCTGCCCCGCGTTCTTCTTGAGCGACTCCCGGAAGCCCACCTGCCGCTTCTTGGACAGCGGGATGCTCTCCACCACGTTGAGGCTGCCGACAAGGAAAGCAGTGGCGGTCTCTCTCTCTCTCTCTCTCTCTCTCTCTCTCTCTCTCTCTCTCTCTCTCTCTCTCTCTCTCTCTCTCTCTCTCTCTCTCTCTCTCTCTCTCTCAATTCCGTATTTGTGTTTGAGTGTGAATAAGTCAGTCAGTCAGTGAATGAAAGAAGGAACATATGAATGAATGAATGAATGAATGAATGAATGAATGAATGAATGAATGAATGAATGAATGAATGAATGAATGAGAGTGAGCCAGTCAGTAGGTCAGTCAGTCAAAGAGTAAGTGAGTGAGTCAGAGTGAGTGAGTCACTCAGTCAGTCAAAGAGTGAGTGAGTGAGTGAGTAAGTGAGTGAGTGAGTGAGTAAGTGAGTGAGTGAGTCAGTCAGTCAAGAGTGAGTGAGTCAGTTAGTCAGTCAAAGGGTGAGTGAGTCAGCCATAGTCAGTCAGCCACACTCGTGTAAATCTTGACAGAATGTCAGAAACCTGTCTGAAAACCTGATCAAAATTCCGCGCACCTCTGAAAGCTGAAAACACCTCCTGGCATTCCGAAGAACTCAAACCATCAATATCAGAGTAATTTTTCAGAATTTCAGCTTTCAGAGGTGCGCGAATTTTGATCAGGATTTCAGATATGTGTCTGACATTCTGACAAAATCTACACGAGTGCAGTCAAAGAGTGCGTGAGTGAGGGAGAGAGAGAGAGAGAGAGAGAGAGAGAGAGAGAGAGAGAGAGAGAGAGAGAGAGAGAGAGCGCACAAAATAGCACTTTCCGTCCAGAAGGGAACAAAGTGTCGCTTTTTGCCTACCTTCAAGGCGGCTATTTAAAGGTCAAAGGATAGAGGGGACAGTAATCATCCCCCCCCCCCGCCTGGATCCGCCGCTTGAAAGGAGGTGCTCTGCCTGGCAAGGCAAGGCGGCTACCGGGCGGCCGGCGCGCACACAGACCGCACCGCTCCATCCTCTGGCAATCTCCAGCCAGATCAACAATGCAAAGTAGCTCTTGGAGGTCGGGGTGCGGCCGGGGCGCGGCGTGGCGTGGCGTGGCGTGGCGTGGCGTGGCGGGGCGTGGCGTGGCGTGGCGGGGCGGGGCGGGTCCCAGGGGTTGCACGGTTCCACGCGCCCCGCTCGCCGAGGTGAAGTGGTTCCTGGTCGGCGAGGCGCGCGGTCGAGGGGACGCCGCGTTGGCAATTCGTTGCGGTGCGCGCACCGCGGAGCCAGGAGGAGCAGACAGTGTGGGCGTCGCGGCGCACCGACTGCACTGCAGACTCATTCCGACAGTCGCTTTCGTCGCTCTGTCCCTCCCGCAATCATGGGCGTCCCTTTGGGAGGAAGCGATGAAAACGCCTCTCGGAATCAGTCTGCTGGCGGAACGCTCCGGCGTGGTTGTTCTCTTCTTTCAAGCCCACAGACTACTCTGGAATGCTTTACGCTTGAAGCCAAGCGCAGCGTGGACGACTTGGCCTATGCATTTGAATAGGCGGGAGAGGCAGAGGCGAAAACGGAGAACTAGGCTTGAACCCGAACGTGGCGGCCACCACGCTAGAAGTAAGGCGTAAGACTCGAGGGGTGAATCACTAGCGTACTCATGTGTGATAGGTCCGTACTCTGTTTAAATACTGACACGTATGAAAAGATCAAAACTCTTTAATGTTTTGAATGATTTGGCGTTTTTGCTGTCTGCCGAACAAAGCCTAAAATTGCGTATTTATGTGAAACTAGTGGGTTTTGAAAGGTGTACTCAACCGTACTCATGTACTCATGTGTATACTCCAAAAAGCTGAGTGATTCAACCCTCGATAAAACTACGCTTCAGGTCTGACAGTGTGATACCCACGAGGAGTCCCGAGTGATGGGCACTCCGCCCCTTAGCGAAGCTTGGCGTCCACAGTGGAGGACCCTTGTTTGGGGCTGCTGGGCGGAACCCACCGCCGCCTTTGCGTGCGTGTTTCGGTCTGTTCCGGTCTCGATTTTGGTTTCGGTGGTCACACAGACCGCACTTTCTGAGCAACACAAATTTCATCGCACTTTTTTTTCTGTCATCATTCAAAAAGGTGTGATGAGCAACTACTGTATCGCAGAACTTTGCACCATTCCAAAACTCTGCGATGATTTCTAAGGCTTGCAGATTTTGTCATGACATCAATGCAGAAAAAAAATATGCAGAAAACTCTGAGAAGCAGTGATTTGTGGGAATCGCAATTTGGATAATCATCACACGATTTCGTGTTGAAAGTATTGCAACTTGGATGACAGTGTAATGGTTGGGGTTTGGGTTTGGGTCCCTCCGCCAATGGTGAGTTCGGCTTTCTCCCAGTGCTGCTGCACTGTTCTGGGGCGCCCCATTTTGCTTTGTGCATCGCCAGCGGTCGTTTTAACGAGCCGCTGCCGAGACAGGCCGCGTGCGTCCTTGTGGAGCGATGCTCGCGTCGCAGCACTCAGAATGAAAGAGTCATGGTCATGACTAAAATTTTGGGCGAGGAATTCCTTATCACTCAAATTTGGGTGAGGAAGGTTTCCTCGCCCAAATTTGGGTGATGAAGTATAGCTCGCCCAACATTGGGTATTGATCATGACTTTTTCTTTCTCAGTGAGGGAACTGCAGGGGAAAACGGCACACTTTTTCAAAGAATGTGACGTCATAGTCGGAAAAATATGTCACATTCGTTGGCACGTTCCATCGTGACATCACATTCGAACAAACGTGACAAAAATGTAACATTCTGACGAATAAGACGACCGGCGGGTCTGCCACTGACTCGCGATTTGCCACTCAATTCATCCAGGCTTTTTGCCTACACTGAAAATTTAAGTGTGTACTGAGCACATACATAGGGCATATTTAGGTGTTTACGAGTACACACATAGAGCACTTAAGTGTGTACTGAATACACACATAAGTTTTCAGTGTACTTACAGGCGTTTGTTTTACAAATTGCTTACATACAAAGCGTGTTTCAGGTAAAATCAAACGGAGGGGGAGTGACTGTTGGCTGGATGCGTACAATGAGTGCTTAAGAAGTGGCAGACCCCTTGAAGACGATGACACATTCGTTGAGTAAAAGTGGGGCTTTTTGCTAACGAGAGTTCTACGAAACCAATTTCGTAGATCTGACGCATGCTTCATCTGACTGCGGGGCATTTGGAAGGCGCAAATTGGAGAGGCTCTGAAAGAGTCGTCCGCAGCGATTTTAACGTTATTCCACCGTGCTGACTGTGCTGCAGCGCCACGCAGCCGCAGGGGGGGGCTGTATGTCTCCCGACGCGGCGCGGCCCGGGCGTGATTCTGAACCGTTCGTGCAGAGAAACCCAATCAAGAACCGTAATTGAAACTGCTGACTGATTCCGAGAGTCGTTTTCGCCGCTCTGTCTCTCTCGCACCTACAGGAGACGCCCCGTGAGCGCGAGAGAGACAGAGCGACGGAAACGACTCTCCGGCAGCAGGCAGCGAAAGGACGCCCCATCCGTAACCCGGCCGTGACTCCGTGATTTGGGCGCGGAAAGGAAGTCGAAGGAGGGCTGCAAACTCGGCCCTCTTTCCGCTGGTCATCTGCAGAGTGGCACGCTCTGTCTCTCTCGCACTCGCGGGGCGTCCCGCAGGGAGCTGAATAACCTAACGTGGTCTAGACCGCTCCAACCGGTGTGGTCAAATGGGTGCCATTTTGACATCAGTTGGTGCGGTCTAGACCACGTTTGGCCACGTTTGGTGTGGTCTAGACCCATCTGGGCACCCATCTGACCACGCCAGTGGTGCGGTCTGGACCACGTTTGGTTTTTCAGTGGGTGCGAGAGAGACAGAGTGACGAAGCGCTGCAGGACATTCACCGCTAGCCGCTCGTCGTCACACTCGGTCCCTCTTGCACTCGTGCACGGTAAAAACGGAACCTGGTTTTCCCAGGAAGCCAATGGTGAAGGCATAGGCGATTTTCAGGGAGTTCCTGGGAAAACCAGGAACCGTTTTTACCGTGTGCGGAGTCCTGCAGGGATGCATTCTCAACCCTTGCCGCCTCGCACCAGTACGGAACGCACCGCGAGAGAGCCGCACTCACCCCTTGCCGCTGGTCATCTGGCAGCGCTGCAGCATGACGTGCCACACCTCCCAGCAGATGACGGAGTACGTGAAGACCATGATGCCGGTGGGCACCACCAGGATCACCACCAGCGAGTACACGTCGTTGAAGCGCAGGATGAAGTCGTCCTCGAAGTCGCGCACGCACCACATGCCCGAGTACTTGACGCCCACCTCCTTGTAGTCCTGCAGCACCAATCATGCATTTGTAGGCACACTCTGAAAACCTTGCAAACTAATTTAGGCCGTACACAGAAAAGCAGCATACATATAAGCTCACAAAGAAAATACTTCGCAATTAACGAACTTTTTCTTCGTATAACAAAGTGAATTAGTTTGTACAATGTATGCTCAAAATACTTTGTAAGGTTTTAAACATGCAAGTTTTACAAAAAAATAATAATTATAATTTTGTAATTGACGAATTTTTTTTTTTTTGCTGTTCATGAGAGTTTTTGTTTCAAATCCATTTAAAACAACAAACTAACCAACTGTTTTGGGGCAAGAGTTTTTCCCCCTCAAAACTTCTCACTTTTAAAATTTTAAATACGGTGAAAGATTTACCAACTTGGTTGGGGTGAAGATTTTCCCAGTAAAAGAAAAAGAAATGGTTTCGACAAGGCGGCGTGGGTAAGGTTTTCAGAGTACGGTCAGCAGAGAGACTGTCCTCTTGGTGTGTGGCGTGAACAGGGGCCAGTAAAAGAAAAAGAAGATGGGTCTCCCAAGGCGGCCGTCGGGCAAAACTCAAAATTGTAGTAAGACAACAAAAGAGAGAGGAGAGAGAGAGGGGAGAGGAGAGAAGGAGAGAGGAGAGAGAGAGAGAGAGAAGAGGAGAGAGAGGAGAAAGGGGGAAAGAAAGAGAGAGAGAGAGAAAGAAAGAAAGAAAGAGAGAGAGAGAGAGAGAGAGAAAGAAAGAAAGAGAGAGAGAAAGAAAGAAAGAGAAGAGAGAAAGAAAGAGAGAGAGAGAGAGAGAGCGCAGGACAGATGGCACACAAACAGCAGGCGAGCGACGCCCATCTCCGAGGCGACAAAAGTTTGCCAGTCGTCCTGCTTGCTCTTTTGTAGAACAATCCGGAGGCGCCGCGAATCCGCGGATTAGATTTGTTTCTTTCCGCGCGAGACACAACAAAGAGTCCCGCGCGGCGCGGCGCCAGGCCCCGCCAGGCCCCGCCAGGCCCGACGACGTCGCGCTCGCAGTGCAGGGAATGGGGGAAACTCCGGGCCCGAGAAAACATAGGCCAAGAAAACAGTGTGGGAGGCACTTGCCGGGCGAGTTCGGGCGAGGTACGCACCGGCAAACCAAGGGTGGAGATCTCCACACTTCCTGGTGCGGGCGGAGTCTCACTTGGATGTGTGGAGTTCGCAGTCTCCTCATTCAAGTGCGGAGTAACTCCAGGGCCCCTACCGGGCACGGTGCAAACGTTGAGAACTCGGGGATAACACTGAGATTCCAAACGCTATGAATATAGCACGAAAATGCGTCCCGAAAATGCCCAACGCTAATGCATGGGCATGGGAAGGCATTTGCACTTCATGTGCAATGCTTTTGCATTGCATCAATTGACGCTATATTCATAGCGTTTGGATTCTCCTCGGTGAACTCCACACTTGAAGTATGCTCCGCAAAAAACGGTACCTGGTTTCCCAAGGAAGCCTATGGTAGAGACATAAGCTCGGACGCAGGCGATCAATAGGAAGTTCCTGGGAAAACCAGGTTACGTTTTTACCGTGTGGAGCGAGGGGGCCACTACTCTCATTTCAGGTGTACACAAGATTACGGGATTACGGGAAATTTACTAGGGATTACGCGTGAAATTTTCGAAAATTGGTTCGAAAACGTTGAAAAAAAGCTCAAAAACATTGAAAAATGACTAAAAACGTTGAAAAATGACAGAATTTTGTCAAGGATTACGTGATTACGCCATGGATTACCAGAGATTACCAGCCAATTTGTACACAGGATTACGGGGGTGGTGGCCCCCTCGGTGTGGAGAATGCAAACTCTGCACTTCCGCGATTTCGACATAAAGTTTCGAGAGTAAAAATCGACCAAAAAAGAGAAAACTGTCGCTGCCGTGTGCGACATTGCAGCATCGTGTAGGAAGGAAGAGGGAAAAGATTGGTAGACTGAGGGACTGGGTGGCAGGCTGGCCCAAGGGCTGGCCGCACAGGGGGCCAGAAGACCGGTGGAGGAGGCCGAAACTCTAGACGCGTTTTGAGCTCCAGAATCGCTAAACAGGCCTCGAACCGAACGTGTGACCCCACCAATGGACTCCTCGTTCGGAGAGCATTCCATTGGTGGGGTCACACGTTCGGTTCGAGAGCCGTTTAGCGATTCTGGAGCTCAAAACGCGTCTAGAGTTTTGTCCGCCTCCGCCGGTCCTCTGGCCCACTGTGGGCCGTACTCACGATGGTCTGCAGGATGGGCGTGGCCATGACGAAGGCGGCCAGCCAGATGCCGGCGCAGATCTTCCTCGCCTGGGACAGCGAGCACAGGTACTTGACCTTCATCGGGTGGATGATGGCGTAATACCTGCGGACACACACCAGAGCGTTGGGTTATACACTGCCAAACCAAAAGATAATAGCCATAGCACGTAATTACTCTGCACACTGCACCGCAAGGGAAAGTGTGAATTGTACAACAATAGGACAACAAAAACTGTACAATAAAAGTACAACAGGGATTGTAGAAAGTACAGCGAGAATTGTGCAAACCACAACGAGGTCTGGACTGCACAGGACTCGTCATGCCGGTTCCATTGTACTTTGTACAACAATTGTTGTACTTTGGAAGTACAATAAAATCCTGATAAAAAATTTACCAGAAATTTGTGTACTTTTGTTGTGGTTTTTTCTTGCAGTGTGCAATACCAAGTGTGGGGACTGCAAACTTCCACTTACAGATACTGAAAATACCACACTTTCGCATCGCATTTCAGGTCAGAGCCTGCGATCGGGTGGGTAAGGCGGCCGAGCGCTACCCGGCCGGCCTGGCACTCTTTGACTTGCTCACCCGGCCACAGCCGGCCCATACCCAGACCCAGACCCACCCGCTGTTGAGGTGACCGGGTAACGCGCTACCCACCACGGGTGCACAGACCCAGCGTGCCGACGACGGCTCGACCCGAGCCCAGCGCGGCCCGCTGCCGTCGCCGGCGAGGCAGGCGGCAGTCAGCGAGCCGCCAGTCGACACACTGTCTCTCTCGCACTCGTTGGCTGCTTATGGGAGTGAGAGAGCGAGATGCCATTCGCCTGACGCCCGTCAGTCGCTTGGCGCGGCTGTGGTTGGTTTTGCCTCGCCGTCGGCGCTGTGGCTCGTCGATCGGGCGCTGGTCGCCGCCGCTGGCCGCTACGTGTGAGTGTGTGTGTGTGTCAGTCTAGGTCGGGCCGGCCAGCGCCGACTGAACCTGTGCTGGCACCGGGTAAGAGCGCTCACCCGGCCGGGGACGGCGGGTGAGAACGCGGCAGCTTACCCACCCGATCGCAGGCTCTGTTTCAGGTGTGGAAATGCTCGGTTTCACACAGCCCAACAAGGGTGGCCTCGCGGAGCCCCTGTGAATCGGAGCATAGGCCGCCCGGCCGGCAGCGCTGCGCTGGGTCCGACAGCCTGCCGGGCGCTCTTCAGCCCGCTCTGCGGACGGGAGGGAGAGAGAGAGGGGAGAGAGAGAGAGGAGAGAGAGAGAGAGAGAGAGAGAGAGGGAGAGAGAGAGAGGGGGAAGAGAGAGAGAGAGAGAGAGAGAAAGAGGGGACAGTGAGCCACAAGCCAATGGGCCACTTGAGTTCACCAAGGCGTAACTCGTAACGCTGCAGAACGCGCGGAGGTAAGCAGTGTGCACACACGTGTATGTTTACCCCGTGCCTTTGCATGCAGAGGACAAACTCGAGAGCCAGCCTGCCGATATTCCAGGAATTTGATTTCGCATCTGCTCGAATTTAGGCCTACTGGGACGTGAATCGTGCCAACAACAACTCTCCAGACTCGTTTCGTATCCTTTGAGACATGAAGTGATCCGTGCTACTTTTGGAACGACAGTAGCTCCAGCCCGAGACTGCATGGCGTGCTTCACCTGGGAAAAAACCTCATAGCTGGCCCAAGCTCGCCGCACTCCGCGGTCCTCTTGCGGGAAAACAAGTACCTGGAATTACAACACAACTCCTGAAAAAAAATGGCCCTTTTTCCAGGATGCGTTTGGGAATTGCAGGTACTGCTTTTGCGGTGCAGCAGCCAGCAGCCCGGCGGCGCGATGGGGAAATCACTGTGAATTTCGTTGTACAAATCAAATGAATTTCAGTCAAATTTCAATGAATTCCAGTTAAATTTCGATGAATTTCAGTCGAATTCCGATGTATTTCAGTCAAATTTCGATGAATTACAGTCAAATTTCGACGAATTTCAGTCAAATTTCGATGAATTTCAATGCATTTTGGTGAATTTTACATGTCTGACGAATTTTGGCGTACAAATTTGGCTAGAGTTATTTCCTCCGCGGTGCACGCCCAGCGACCCAAGCCCCGCCCAGTCCTAAAAAACCATGGAGGGTCCCATGGTGCATGGGACATCATGGGATTGCATGGGAAGCAAAATCCCATGGTGTCCAAAACACCCCTCATTTTTGGCCCCTTTTACCATGAGAAAATTCCATGGTGTCTGGTTTGCATGGTGTACTGGTCCCATGACATCCCTCGTACACATGGCGTGCCAAGTGCCTTGTCACAAAGTCAAGCGAAGAGACACGAGGCGTTCATCTGTTCTCTTCACCCACGTAAAAATTCGATGCTGAACACGATGGAGCAGTCGCCGTCACTCTATCTCTAGTAGTTTTCAAGTTGCAGAGGGATTCTGAATAATCTCTGGAGACTTCAACGCACGGGCAAGAGCACGTTACCATGGTGCGAGCGCCACCATGGGGAAGCCATGCTTCACCATGACGATAGACACCATGGTGGTTCTTTCACCACGGAATTATTTGTCGCCCCATGCCGTGGTGTAAGAGTGCTCGTGGTGTTTTCCTAAATTTCCATGGCGAAAGATCATCGTCTCGTGGGAAGTCATCCATGGGACCCCATGTGCTCCATGGTTTTTTGGGACTGGGCGGGCAAGCAAGGCGCCCGCAAAAACAGGCTGCTGCACAGAAGTGCCGCGTCAAAGCCGCGAACAACATCTTGCAAGAAGCACGCCGCCGCGCCGCTCTCGTTCCGAACGGTCGCTCTGTCTCTCTCGCACCCTCACGGAGCGGCCCATGCGAGCGAGAGAGACAGGGCGACGCACCGTTCGGACTCGGCCTGCATAGGCCCGTGTTCCGGCAGGACCAAGGACCGAGGACCGAGGGCGCCAAAGCCTTTCGCGTAGCGGCCGAGGCGGGCCGAGGCGGGAACTAATGTTTATATTTGCACACTAATGCCGCCACTGGCCAGCGGACGGGCATCTTTCCGCTTCTTTCTTTGTTTCCCCTTTCCCTAACTCACTCCCACACACTCATCGTGTGTGTGAGTGTGTGTGCGCGTGTGTTTGTGTGTGTGTGTGTGTGTGTGTGTGGAAAGGGGGAAAGGGGGGGGGGGCACGGGTGTGTGACCACTGTCACATTTCCTGGTGCGGAGTAATTCTTTACACTTGGACGTGTGGAGTTTGCAGTCTCCACACGTCAAAGTGGTGAAGTGGCTCATACCGAAGAGCCCCGACCTCTTGGCATGGTGGAAAACGAAAAGTCTCATTATTCCGCATTTCACGTGTGGAATTCTCCACATTTCGTTTCACAGTGAGGGAGAGGGCATTACGCAATGCCGGCCCACGCTTCCCAGTGTGTCTGGCTCCGCTCCGCTCTGTCTATGCCGCTCGCCGCGGTGCTTTGCACTCTAAATATCTTACGAAGATGTTTCCACGAAGAAAATGGCGCAAAGATAATACGGAGGTGGTTTTTCTTCGTATTACGAAGGTTTTTCTTTGTATCTCACAATGAAAAATCTAAAAAAGATTCGTATTACGAAGGAGTATTGCGTCGTATTATGCTTGCGCCGAATTCACCGCAACATACGAATAACACAGGTCAAATTTCATTGTAAGACATTTAGAGTGTGGGCCATCACTGAAAAACCAAACGTGGTCCAGACCGCACCAACTGGTGTGGTCAAATGGGTGCCATTTTGACCACATCAAGTGGTGTGGTCTAGACCACGTTTGGTGCGGTCTAGACCGCACCAAAGGCACCAAACGTGGTCTAGACCACACCAACTGATGTGGTCAAAATGGCACCCATTTGACCACACCAGTTGGTGCAGTCTAGACCACGTTCGGTTTTTCAGTGATGGGCCGTGTCTCTCGTCGTTTCGTCGCGAGGCTGATTTCCTGTTTCCAAGTTGGCGGAGCGGGGTTAGAAAGGAAAATGGTCGGACAGGCAGCCAAATTAAGGCATGACAAAACGCCGCGCCAATTACAATTTCAATTACTCTCGGTCAGGACGCCCTTGGAAATCAATCCGGGAGACATTCTTTCTTGAAACGCAGGGCGGCGTTTTTACCTTGCGGCTGGAAGTGGTTCCAGTCGGTCGCTAATTGCTCGTCGCGGGCTTCCCTCGCTCTGTCTCTCTCGCACTCGCGGGGAGTTCCGTCGGGGTGCGAGAGAGACAGAGCGAAGAAAACGCAGCCCGCTGGGCCGGCCAGTCCTCGTTAGTATAATTATCATCCTTTTCCTTTTGCAGTGCGGGACGGATGGACGCTGTCGCCAGAGCAGTCAAGCCAGTAAGGGGAAGAGAGAGAGAGAGAGAGAGAGAGAGAGAGAGAGAGAGAGAGAGAGAGAGAGAGAGAGAGAGAGAGAGACGTAGAGGAGTTGCATTTGTGCGGCAAGTCTTTCCGGGTCAGTCGGCCGAGCACTCGGGGCGGGGAATGGGAAGTCTGTCGAGAGAGCAGAGGAGAGAAACCGCGAATACGCTCCGAATTCCAAGGCGACAATTCAGTACTTTTTTTGGCGATACAACTACAACTGTGTATGTCTTTTAAAGAGGCACGCGCCCACCCCTGCGAAATCCCCCAAACGCCTGATAATAGGCAACCAGCATCACATGCTGAAATATACTCAATCGCCCCTCTCTGTCGGAGGCTCCGGAAAACCGCGCCTGCCAAAAAGTTGGCGATAATGCGGAGCGAATTACTCCCACACTTGGGCATGTGGAATTCTCCACCCTCGGTTTGACAGTGTCCCCACACGGTTCACCGACACCAACAGCTTCGCTTCCGGACACGAGAGAGGGCGCGAGTTTCCGAACGCGTCGCGCTCTCTCCCTCGCACCCCAACGGGGCGCGGGACGCAGTGCGAGAGAGACGGGGCCGAGCTGCTGTAAGGTGTTGCGCTGCGCGCACCCGAAACCCGAGCCGACTCCGCGGCGGCGGAAAATCAATCCAGCAATCATTGTGCCGCCAACGAGCACATAAAGCCGGCATCAAAGGGCGGCCAAACTTTGGGCAAAGCTGCGGGAAAGCTTGAGCAAAGCTTGGGCTGGGTAAAGCTTGGGCAAAGCTTGGGTAAAGCTAGGGCAAAGCTTGGGTAAAGCTAGGGCAAAGCTTGGGTAAAGCTAGGGCAAAGCTTGGGTAAAGCTAGGGCAAAGCTTGGGTAAAGCTAGGGCAAAGCTTGGGTAAAGCTAGGGCAAAGCTTGGGTAAAGCTAGGGCAAAACTTGGGTAAAGCTGGGGCAAAGCTGGGGTAAAGCTTCGCCAAGGCTTCGGTAAAGCTTGGCCAAAGCTTGGGTAAAGCTTGACCAATACTACGGCAAAGCCTTGGGCAATGCTTCGGCAAAGCCTTAGGTAAATCTTCGATAAAGCTTGGGCAAATCTTGGGCATTCTTGGTCAAAGCGTGGACAAGCTTGGGTAAAGCATGGGCAAAACTCGGGCAAAGCAAGGGTAAAGCTTCGGAGAAGCTGCGGCAAAGCTTGAGTAAAGCTTGGGTAAAGCTTCGGGAAAGCTGCAGCAAAGCTTGGGGAAGCTTGGGTAAAGCTTCGGGAAAGCTTTGGCAAAGCAGCGAAAAGCTCCTAGGAGTGCTAGCCGAGGACAAGGCCGCCCACTCACGCTTGGCTCGCGCGGCCAAAGCGACTAATTTAATTTAATCAGAATTCTCTCTTTGGCAAGGCGGTGCGCGGCTGGCCGGGGCCGAGGCTGCCCTACAAGCGAATCAAAAGACAACAACGATTTTGGCGAGCGAAACTCCGACTCGGCAAACTGACTCCGAGAGTCGTAATCGTCGCTCTGTCCCTCTCGCACTTTGCGTTGCCCATGGAAGGGTGCGATAAAGGCGGAGAGAGACTCTCAGTGTACTGCGCCGTTTAATTTTTCACTCTACCGCCAGCAGACGAGTGAGCTGAGTGAGCTGAGGGAGGGCCAAAGGGGCCAAACTCCCCTAAACCCCATTTTCGGGGCCCGAGCCCAAATTTTTTCGCGTTTCCACGTTGAAACGAAAGTTAATTAAGTCTGGTCCGCAAGTATGCGATAAATCGAGGAATAGCGGGGCGGGCCTGAGTTGCCAATTTGTTTCGCCACTTTTTCTTGTTCATTAAAAATGAGACGTGAGAAAAGCGAGCTCACTGTTTCCCTGATTTACTATTTGCATTCCGGCCACGAAAAACGGGGTAGACATTCAAACCATTTAAACAAGCACACTGTTGCGGCCCAGCTGCACTGTCAAACCAAGTGGCCTGGTGCAGAGTGATTCTCCTTGGACGCGTGAAGGTTGCAGTCTCCTTACTTCAAGTGTAGGATCGCTCATAGAGCCCCTTGGCATAGTGCTAAAACGTGCCACTCGTGTAAATTTTGTCAGAATGTCAGAAACATGTCTGAAATCCTTATCAAAATTCGCGCGCCTCCAAAAGCTGACATTCTGAAAAATTATTCCAAAATTGATGGCTTGAGTTACAGAATGTCAGAATAAGTTTTCAGCTCTCAATCAGAGGTGCGCGAATTTTGATCAGGTTTTCAGACAGGTGTTTCTGACATGTGATAAAATTTACACGAGTGTGGAGAACACCACACTTGAAGGACACAGGTGTAAATGGGATCAGGATTTTCTGATCATTTACCCATTTTTCTGATAAAATTTGGGATTTTCTGATCATTGGCGTACTATCAGAAAAATTGGCATCAGAATTGCAAGAATTTCTGATAACTGTGAAATGATCAGAGAAAAAGTCTGATCGCTAATTATTGATCAGGGAAAATTTCTGATCCGAAAAGTGATCAGACAGTGATCAGAATAGAGTCATCAGAAAACATAGACATTCTGATAACATGCAAAACTATCAGAAAATCGTGATGTCTCAAAAATCTAGATGCCTGTAAAACAGAAAGTTTTCGGAATTTTGGTTTCAAATTTGGTGAGCGGTATGTTCGCGACATTTGGCTAGGGCATTTTCAAGGTCATGAAATTTAGACCATATCTTCTGGCATTTTGAGAGCTGATGGCGAGCTAGCGTGAAACGGATTGCAGAATTGGATCGGACTCAGTTTCGACCCCCTAGAGCCGTTTGCCTCATCTCCGTACCTTTCACGACCGTGAAAATATCCTGAGTCAGATATCGTTACATTTCTGATAATACAATTTCTGATTCTACTCCAGTGGTGATCAGACCCGAGGTGATCAGAGCCACGCTGATCAGAAACGTGATCAGGAATCAGGAAAAAAAACATCAGAAAAGGTGTTCGAAAAAGCATCAGGTTTTTTCCTGATCTTCAATTTTCTGATCCAGAAAGTGATCAGCGCTAGGTGATCAGAAAATCCTGATCCCATTTACACCTGTGATGGAGACTGCTAACTCCTACACACTGTCAGAAAACTCCGTAAAAATACGGAAATTTAACGGAGACTGTCCATTTTTTTTAACGGAGATCTCCGTTTTTATGAATTATGGATTTTCTCCGTAAAAATATGGAAGTTATGTATATAAATGAAATAGAAGCCCTACTTATCAAAAAGAACAGACTAATTCACGTTATCGATGGGTTAGGTGACCAACTGATTAGGTGTTCCAAGAGTACGCCTTCCCTAAAGCGACCTCGCCTTTGGGTTTCCGTCCATTTATCCGATCCTGGCATGTGGTCAAGTGGATCTTCAAACAGTTTTGGAGAATATCACTTTCGTCTAAAAGGACACTGTTTGCATTAAAATCGGAGGTAGAAGGAGGGAAGTAAACCGTTAAAATGCGTTTATTTCTGCAAAAATGCGGTTCATCTCCGTAAAAATACGGAAAATCTCCGTAAAAATATGGAAAATCTCCGTAAAAAGATGGAAAATTTACGGAGCCTCCATTCCCAAAATTAGAGTAACTTTCTCCGTAAATTTACGGACTTTTTTTCTAACAGTGCACTTTCAAGTGCGGAGCGGAGGCTGCGAATTTCTCACCTCCGCATTCCAAGTGCGGAGTTTCCACCCTATGTTTTACAGTGAGCAGACGCTGCCAGAGGCTTGCTCGCGTCGCGGGGTGCCGCGCGTCACCGTGCGCCCTACCGGCACACGCGCGCCACGCCACGGCACGGCACGGCGTGGCACGGCACGGCACGGCACGGCACGGCACGGCGCGGGCCGTAAGTCTGCGTCTTTGGGGCCCACAGCACACAAACATGCCCCGCAAGTCCAATAACAATAACGCACCACCAAATCGGCCCCGGCAAATCGGTCGCGCTGGGCACGGCGGGGGTGGGGCGGAGTGAGGTGGGGCGGGGTGAGGTGGGGTTGGGTGAGGTGGGGCGGGGCGGGGCGGGACACCCCGCGAGGCTCGCCCGCGTCACACTTTCCCACTCAATAAAAGCAATAAACACTCCGCTAGAAAAATGGGTGGAAGTTGCGGCAGCCCTGCGGTGTGCGGCGGTGCGCCCTGCTGGGGCCGCTGGGGCGGCGCACGTGGGACGAAGGGGACGGGATGGAGGTCTCTGATTGGTCGAAGCCTTCCGCTTCGGAGCCCGTTCCCTTCAGCCAGCAGGCTGATTCCGAGAGTCGTTTTCGTCGCTCTGTCGCACTCATGGGGCTCTCCGTCGAGAGAGACAGAGCAACAAACCGATCTTCTGAGTCGCTCGACAGAAAGCAACGTGGGCGTCGTGGAAATATCATGTCATCACTTTCAGGCCTCCTTTTTGACACCATTCGCCCCCACGTCCGCAATCGGTTTAATCAACATCTTCTGTGTTTCAGATAGGACTGTCATCCCAGAACCGCCCTCCCATCCAAAGTGATGACGTCATATTTGCACGCCGCGCCGTCCGCCCCATGAGTTGGATTATTTTCGACGATTCCCGACCGAAGCGAAAATGCGGTTGCACTGGTGAAACAAAGGCATAAAAATTATGCCCTTTAAGGGCGTAAACGATTTGCGCCCTTAAAGGGCATAAATCGTTAATGCCTTTGGGAAGGGCATTAAAATTTTGCTTGAAATTCCTATACCATTTACGCCCTTCCCAAGGGCATAAAACGATTTATGCCCTTGCAAGGGCGTAAAAGAGTTTTTAATGCCCTAAAGGGCGTAATTTTTATGCCTTTGTTTTACCAGTGTGGTTCCAATCACTTCACTTCACCGAACAATCAACGTAATGTTTCCCAAATTTTTTTTTCAAAAACAAAAAGCGATTTGAAAAAAAATATGACGTGTTGACACGCGCAGACACGACGGGAAGTGTTATGCAACACCATGACCACCATCAGCGATAAACAACAAAAACAACAACAACAGTCACCCTTTCGTGGACTTGCGGTCCATGCTGCCGTGCCTCCATTAGGGGGACTTGACGCGCACACGAACCGCAGCGTCACCCTCCCCTCCCCTCCCTCCCCTCCCTCCCCTCCCCTCCACTCGCACATTGCCGTCATCAGCCAGTCTCTTTGTGGCGAGGCAGCAAAGGGGCGAGAGAGTGCGACCTCAAAAAAATTGCTGGACTCACCCTCTGCCTCCATGCATGCATGCATCGCATGCACTGCGAAAATGATTGGTTTGTCCAGGGAGTGGCAACGGCCTAGGGAGAGCGTGAAGCGATGCTCGCGCCGTCAGTACAGAGGTTGCGCACTTGTTCGAGATTACGAAAACTAGACTGTGTTTTTCAAAACACTTTGCACCGATGGAAAGGGCTTGAAATATAGGGTGCATTAGGCTTATTGCTCTTCTCGAAACTCCCCCTTACCTAATATTAAGGAGCAGTAAAATCACCGAAAAACACAAAAATCACAAAATTGAGGAAATAACTCGAATGCGCTATGTTGACGTAAATGATTTCGCCCTTGTGTTCGGTTGAATTGGAAGTATTGCGCAGTCTTTTAGGCCTGATGCACCCCAAATTTTGTGCTCTTTCGATCTGTGGAAAGCGTTTTGCAATCAACGGGCTAGATCTTACAATCGAAGCAAAATAAGTTACCCCTGCACCTCACTCGCGCATGGCTTCACGCGCCTTCTAGGTCGTTGCCGCCCCCTGGTTTGTCACTTGATGAAAATTTCAAGGCTATGCTTTTCCTCACAAGAACGTTAACCCCTAACCCTTTGATGACATTTTCGTCACGCCTATGCAATACGTAATAGCAGCTTTGATGATGTCCTAAATGTCATCAATTTGTAATGGAATGGTCCATTGACCACACTGACGAAAATTTCCGCCACTATTTTGCCATGAAGACTTTTTTTAAAGAGTGTACTCATGATCACTGAACACATCACCTTACAAAACTCATAAATTTCACAATTTTGAAATGTTTTTTAGGCTTTGTTTGGCGTTTCTATGCATGACTCAAGCATACAGTCATGCTTTAGTTTTACCAGTGTTCTCATTCGTCGACGTATGACGTCACATTCGTCGAATGGCGACGGAGAACTCACCTCTCGATGCTCATGGCCGTGAGCGTGAACACGGAGCACATGGCGGACACGTTCTGCATGTAGTGCACCGCCTTGCACATGAAGAAGCCCGCGTTCCAGGTGAAGGACATCAGCTTGGCCAGCTGGAACAGAGCAAGCAGGCACCACTTCAGAAGGGTCATTCCGAGACAGTGCGTTTCGGGCGCGCTTTCGTCCGGGGAGTGTCTGTCTGTCTGTCTGTCCGTCCGTCCGTCCGTCCTCCGTCCGTCCGTCTGTCTGTCTGTCTGTCTGTTTGTCTGTCTGTCTGTCTGTCTGTCTGTCCGTCCGTCCGTCTGTCTGTCTGTCTGTCTGTCTGTCTGTCTGTTTGTCTGTCTGTCTGTCTGTCTGTCTGTCTGTCCGTCCGTCCGTCCGTCTGTCTGTCTGTCTGTCTGTCTGTCTGTCTGTCTGTCTGTTTGTCTGTCTGTCTGTCTGTCTGTCTGTCTGTCTGTCTGTCTGTCTGTCTGTCTGTCCGTCTGTCTGTCTGTCTGTCTGTCTGTCTGTCTGTCTGTCTGTCTGTCTCTCTCTTTCACCCTTACTGGGCAGGGCAGCGAAGCAAGCGCGTCGCGACGCCCGACCGGACCGGGCCCAGGTGGCAGACCGATTCCGAGAGACGTTTTCGTCGCTCTGTCTCTCTCGCACCTATACGGGACGCCCCATGAGTGCGAGACAGACAGAGCGACGAAGACAACTCTCGGAATCAGTCTGCCGCCCCGGGAACACGGCCCAGCAGTTAGCACCGACAGCCCCGCGGCCGAGCGGACGGCTAAAGAAAGACTCTAATTGCTGCAATGCGGGCTGATTCCGAGAGCCGTTTTCGTCGCTCTGTCTCTCTCGCACCCCAACGGGGCGCCCCGTGAGTGCGAGAGAGGCAGAGCGACGAAAACGGCTCTCGGAATCAGTCGGCAGGACGAGAAAAGGCGGCAATGATTGAGGAGGAAGGCCGAGCGCTCCCGTCCACTCTCTCTCTCTCTCTAAACCGATTCCGATCAGTGGTGTATAGTGCGTGGCACGCCGTCTCTCTCACACTCATGGGGCGTCCCGCGTAGGTGTGCGAGGGCGACGCGACGCATAAGCGCCACTCTTCGGGACCGCCCGGCCCGGCCGGCGCCGCCTTGCCGGCAAGTCGACGCGACGCTCGGACGGCACGCGTCCACAGCGCGCCCCGCCCCGCCCCGCCCCGCCCCCGAGTCCTCGGACGGAGGGCCTTACTGCTTGCGGGGTGACAGCTTCAATTTCCCCGCGGAAGCGTCTGTGTGGTTAGCGCACCGCGCGGGGAGGGGGCGAGTGGGCAGGAGTGGACAGCAGACTGAGAGTCGTTTTCGTCGCTCTGTCTCCCTCGCACTCGTGTGTCGTTCCGTGTGGGTGCGAGAGGGACAGAGCGACGAAAACGACTCAGGGGCGACTGCGGGGTGCAGCCGCTCGCCCTTTCGGACGGTGGCGGCGGGCAGAGGCTCAGGCAGGTGGCTGTTAGTTTGAAAGACTGCCCAGCACACCACCTCGAGGGGTGCCACTGTAAAGGTGCATACTTGGAAATCAGGGCTAACAAAGCAGGCGCTGATACAGGGGGGCAGTGGGGGTTTTGCCCCCCTCCCATAGCCCCTAGCCCACCTGAAAGGTAGGCAAAAAGCGCTACCCTGCCTCTGTAAGTAGCCAAAAAGTGCTACTTTGCCCCCCCCCCCCATAAGCCGCGTCTGGATCCGCCACTGCGACAAAGTTGACGGGCGAAAGAACACAAAACGTCATCCAAAACAGAATTCCGCAGATGAATTCTGATTTTTCAGTTTGGAGAAGACCACCACACTGGACCATTGCCTCCTGCTCCTCTATCAACGCCATGCAGTTCTCCACAATCTGTTCCGCTCCGCTGCGCCGGCAACTCGTCGGGCCCCGCTTGGCTTGGGGGCGCAGGGCACGCGCTCTCTCTCTCTGTGTCTCTCTCTCTCACACACACACACTACCAAACACTAAGGTGCACTGGCAGGTGGGCGTTGTTCCTTTGAATCGGGCTGCTGAGGTAGCCTCTGGGAGGGGGGGGGGGGGGGGGGGGGGAGGGGGCTGACCACTCACTATAACAAGGCCCCTTGTGGCTCGAGGCGGAAAACTGGCCGTGTTTAGGCCCCCACCGCGGCGCCATGCTGCCAGGCGTGGGCGCCAGAGTTCAGAGTTCGAGGAAGGAGAGTCAATGGGCCGTGTGCCAGGATTCCAGAAGGTCAGGCTGGGCCCCAAGTTGGCCAACTAAGTAAACGAGAAGCAACGCGGGACGGACGGCCGACAAGCAGTCTCCGACACAGCATAATGATTCCCCCTGGAGCGAGGCCCGCGGGGGGCGCGGCCATGGAGCAGCAGGACAGCGATCGGGAGCACTCGGGTAGATCTTGTCCGGATGTCAGAAACCTGTCTGAAAACCTGATCAAAATTCGCGCACCTCTGCAAGCTGAAAACCCCCTATGACATTCTGTAGAATTCAAACCATCAATTTCAGAGTAATTTTTCAGAATTTCAGCTTTTAGAGGTGCGCGAATTTTGATCAGGATTTCAGACATGTTTCTGACATTCTGACAAAATTTACACGAGTGAGGCCGCGCTGTTTAGTCGCGGCAGATAGGGGCTCTGTGAGCAACTACGCACTTGAAGTGCGGAGACTGCAAACACCACGCGTCTTTCTGTGGCGAATTGGCGAATTACTCCGCACCAGGTTGGTTTGACAGTGCAGGCAACTTTTGCGCCACCCCCACCCCTACCCCCAACCCCCGCGTCCGGATCCACCCCTGTTGCTCCGCGTGTCCACGAGGTCGGCGACCGGGACGTCGATGGCCCACCAGGCCGCGCAACAAGATGAAAGTCGAGCTTCAGGCCGAACTTCATTTCCTGAGGCAGGAGGCCTCGTCCAGACCTCGGACCTGCACCGAGGCTAGAGTCTCTCCCGAACCGGAAAACCTAACATTGCGAAACCGCCGCCCCGTCGGGAACCACCCACCGACTCAGCAGACGGATTCCGAGAGTCGTTTTGTCTCTCTCGCACCCCACGCCCCATGAGCGCGATAGAGACGGAGCGACGAAAAGGACTCTTGGAATCAGTCTGCAGCTTTCACCCTCTTGTCAACAAACTGTGAAAACGGAAAAACCCGTTCACCAGAGTCGCTAATGGGACTCATTCCGAACGTGTGACCGCACCACACTGTGGGAAAAAATCACAGTAAATCCTGCAGTGATTAGTACAGCTGTCACTGTAGTTCAGAGTACAGGATTTACTGTACTTTTTTAACAGGATCTACTGTACTTTGTACGGGATTTACTGTACCACAGGGGTGGAGTACGGAATATCCTGTACCAGGTACAGTAGATACTGTAGCCAGGCACGGTAAATCCTGTGTTCTGAACTACAGTAAATCCCGGCAAAAAAATTAACGGGATTCACTGTGGTTTTTTCGCACAGTGCAATGGATTGCTCTCCGAACGAGGAATCCATAGGTGGGGCCACCACCTGCTCGGTTCGAGTCCTGTTAAGCGACTGTGAAACTCAAAAAGCGTCTGGAATTTTGGCTGCCTCCACCGGTCTTCTGGCCCACTGTGAGACGTGGATTTCAACGTGATGTCTCTCTCGCACCCACACACGGGACTTCGGAGCCAGTTCGTTGGCCGCCCCCGCCGCCCGTCCAGCACCGCACTGCCGATCCATTTTGCATGGCGGCGCGCCGCAGCGCCGAGTGAGATCAGTTTGTCGCTCTGTCTCTCTCGCACCCTTACGGAGAGTGAGTGCGAAGGAGCGACGAAAAGACTCTTCGATCGGCCGGCGACGGCCGGCGACGGCCTCTACGGCGGCCAGGACCGCGTCGGCGCCGTCAGCCACGTGGCGCGAATGTTGAAGCCAACGTGAGCGTGCCTGGGGCGGCACACTGACAAAAATGAGTTCTCAATCCAAGGGCGTGTGTATCACCTTGATGAAATGCTCTTGGATGCACTGGTAAAACTAAAGCGTAGTATTAGAGGTAAGTTGGGGAAGAAAAGTACAGGGTAAGAAAAGTACCCCCCCCCCCCCCCCCCCCCCTGTGGTAGAGAGACCAAACGAGCGGACTTGGCTGTCCGTTTGTCCGGAAACAAACGAAGGTGCGAGCTTCGGCTCGTTCGGCTCCGTTTCGTGCCGAGCCGGGCGGGCGGACACGGCAAAGCTCGCCAGGCTCGGACGCCGAAGCGACCCGAAGGGCGGCCGACGGGTCGCTCGGAGCCGAACGACAGCCGCTAGAGGGCAGCACCTGTCGAGAGGGTTTGTGACAGATGCCGGGCGAGGGGTGAGGCGGGGGTCCCTGTTGGCCTGCTTCCGAAAAAGGCGGGTGTCGATCCGGAAACAGAGGTTTCAACGAGCGTTCGGCGACGAGTTCGGGTATCTTCGGAAGCCGAAAAATGCTTCGGCTCGCAACACATGCCGACAGCCGCCGACAGCAGTGTCCGCTCATTTGGTCTCTCTACTGAGAGCCCCTTTCGTCGCGCTTTCTCCCTCGCACTTACGGGGTAGGGTGGAGCGATGGGTCTAAAATCGAAAATTCTTTCACAGAAATGGGCCCCTTAGGATGCTATAAGACTAGTGCCGAAACAGTTTTGGCCGGGGCCGCCTCCTTCTTGCCCATCAGAGGCCTCAAAAATGGGTCTAAACGTCGAAAATTACACTTTTACGAGCATAACATTGGAACCAGGGACAAATTTGACATGCCCTATCTCGCTTTTGGTGCGGAATATGTCCGAATGCTGTGAATTATTGGGGGGAGCTTTCGGACAAGGTCTTTGGCAAAGGCCGTTTTTGTCAAAAAACGGCGTGAAAATCGTTGTTTTTCCTGTATTTTGATGTTTTCCGCCATCTGCCAAACTGTTTTGGCACTAGTCTTACAGTAAAGGTCCCATTTCTGTGAAAGAATTTTTCAATTTTAGACCCATCGCTCCACCCTAGTGTATATGGCAGTTGTGCCCCCCCCCCCAACCTAACCTAACCTAACCTAACCTAACCCCCCCCCTTCCGGTGCGCGTGCGGTGCCACGCGCCGTGCGCGGGCAGTGCTATTCCCGACCCGCCCACACCAAAGTCACAGCGACGACGACGACCGAGACGACGACGTATCGTGTTTTCGCTTTGAATATTTAAGAAGAAGCGCGCGTGCGGCCCGGCCTCGTGCCCCGCCGAGTACAGTGTAGGAGGCAGTGCTGTTAAATACTGTAACAGCGCAGCCCTGCAGGGCAAGGCCGGCAAGGGCAGCACGACGGCGCACGGAAAAAAAAGATTTCGCTAATCTAGCGAATTTTTTGCTATTTCAGCGAATTTTTGTCACCTGCTAATGGCGCAAAGAATTTGTTTGCTATTACAGCGAAAATTTTTCACCTACATTTTGTTTGCTGGGATAGGTAACAATTTTCGCTGATATAATGACAATGATTTCGTAGTCTTGTCACAAAAAGATGGTAGGAAGACGATTTAGAGCGGTCTTCTACCCTCAACCAGGATACAATTATCTTCTCTCGCCCACTCCGAGCTGGAATCGAACCTTCAACTTACAGGTTCTGAGATTCGTGCTGTACACTGAGATTCCAAACGCTATGAGTATAGCACGTATGGTGCAATGCGCTGTGATATCGCACCATACGTGCAATGCCACAGCCATATTGCACCTTTGGTGCAATGCTTCCCGAAAAGGCCTTATGCTAATGCATGGGAATTTGGAGGCATTGCACTTCATGTGCAATGCTTTTGTATTGCACCAATTGACGCTATACTCATAGCGTTTGGATTCTCAGTGTACCCTCAGACCACCAAGACATACTGTGGGAATTGGCTAGAGTCCTCCTCTTGGCTTAGAAAGCCCCACAAGGTACAAAACACGCATGAATCCAATGTTGGCGAACACTTTTAGCATATCTAGCAAACATGTTCGTTGCGTTAGTAAGGAAAAACTTATCGGTAGAACAGCGAACAAGAGTTCGCTACATCAGAGTCCTAAATGCCCTGAAATAGCGAATTTGCTCGTTATTCCAGCGAATTTTCCTTCAGCAAACAGATGTTCGCTAAAATAGCGAAATATTTTTTTTCCGTGCGAGTTGCGTCCCGCAAAAAGTCACCGCGGGCTGATTAGGGTCGAGCCTTGATTACGTTTCCGGTTTTACGCAACGAATTTGCGGACTGTTGACACAACATGGCGCGTGGACCACGGCGGAGACCGGTGCAGGCGGCCAAAACTCTAGACGCGTATTGCACTGAAAAACCAAACGTGGTCTAGACCGCACCAACTGGTGTGGTCAAATGGATGCCATTTTGACCGCATCAGTTGGTGTGGTCTAGACCACGTTTGGGGCGTTAAGTGTGGTCTAGACCACACCAAACGTGGCCAAACGTGGTCTAGACCACACCAACTGATGCGGTCAAAATGGCATCCATTTGACCACACCAATGATGCGGTCTAGACCACGTTTGGTTTTTCAGTGTGAGCTCCAGAGTTAACGCTGAAAATAGAAAGGTCAGACTTTTGACCCCTAAAACGGTCTTACTGAAATGTACGACCGAAAAAGGGTCATACTGAAATGTAAGACCGGAAAAAGGTCCATACTGCGATGTATGACCGAAAAACGGTCATACTTTATAGTGTATCACGGGTAAAGGCTGATATATCCCCAAGCTAAACAATAGCCAGTCTCACTGATGTCTGACCTTTTTTTGGTCACACATTTAAGTATGACCGTTTTTCGGTCATACTTTTTGTATCACCGAAAATCGGTCAGATGTCTCACCCTTCGAATTTCAGTGGGAAAGTGTTGACCCCTGGCAGTCGGAATGATCAGAATTCTCGCCGTGTGGTGGAATGTTTCTCCTCTCCATCACTGGTGAAACAAAGGCATAAAAATTACGCCCTTTAGGGCATAAATGCTCTTTTACGCCCTTGCAAGGGCATAAATCGTTTTATGCCCTTGGGAAGGGCGTAAATGGTATGGGAATTTCAAGCAAAATTTTAATGCCCTTCCCAAAGGCATTAACTTCCCAAAGGCATTTATGCCCTTTAAGGGCGTAAATCGTTTACGCCCTTTAAGGGCATAATTTTTATGCCTTTGTTTCACCAGTGATGTCACATAGGACAGGCGATACGATATAGTATGCCAAACGAGCCGGTGAGAAAGTTTTGTAGCCAAAAGTACACGCAAAAAAATAAAAGTCAGTCCAGAGCTAACTTTCTTAGTTGGCGTTTTTTAGCACCACAGCTAAAAAAATTGCAACTCTGCTAGCGACCTCTCTGCTGAGTAGCGCTGCTCCTTTAGTTGAGGGTCTGCCGGAGATCGGCTTTCCCGGAACCTATATTTCTGGAGGATTCAGCTACTTCAGTTTGCTGCAGTGCTAATCAATGGCTGCAAAAATGGGATTTACAATGCAGCAAAAATGTTTAGGAGATAGGGCAAGGCTACGTTCGTTCCGTGGCGCTTCGCTCGCGCTGATGGCTAGCAGTGAGAGATGGGTTAGTCGGGGAACGGATGCTCCCCGCGTTCTCACCGTGACATCACCCATGGTCAGCAATTTTTAAAGTCCCTTGAGACACGACTGTCCCGGAGGAGCGAGGGGGTATGCGCTCTCTGAACCTGTGTACCGACTATTACGCTATTACGCTCTATTACGCCACAAATTAATCGGAATTTAGCTAAAAACGGCCTAAAACACACCAAAATTGATAAAATTTTGACAATTTCGGCTATTACGCGACTATTACGCGTATTATTACGCAAGCTATTACAGATAGAGTGAACCGACTATTACGCGAGTGCATACCCCCTCGCGGAGGAGCCTTACGCCTCAGGACGACTGGTCCGTCTTAGACAGAAAATCCCGCACCTTCTAATAAATATCACAATCATGAAGAATTCTACAATGCTAATGCAGCCAGAGTTGTTTTCAATGCCACTAATCTCCATTTTCTCCATAGCTAAATTTACCCAGCTAATAATTTTTAGCTGTGCAGCTAAAAATTTTGCTGGGCCTACAGAGCTAGATAAATTAGCACTGGTGCTAACTTTTTAGCTCTAAATCGATTTATTTTTTTGCGTGTAGGTCACAATCCTCACCATTCAATCTTTCAGTGCCATTGCAGTTTCAGCTTTGCGCGACTACGGTTGTCTACGCCTTACTACACAAAGACGTCTCCTCTGTCTCAAACGACGCCGCCCCACCTCAACCCCCCCCCCCCCCCGCAATTTGGCCGCAAACGCGGCGCCCGCCCGACACACTGCCCAAGTAAAGCCGCGCCCTCTCAGGTGGAAATCCTCGCGTCGCAAAGCACTGCGGGAAGCTCGCCCGGCGCCTCGCGCCGCCATTCCAAGAGTCGCCGCTCTGGCACTCATGCGGGACGCCCCGCGAGGCAGACAGAGCGGCGACGGAAATGATTCTCGGAATGAGTCTGCGGGAAGGAGAAGCATTCAAAGGTAAGAGGGCTTCTGCTGCGGACGGCTCGGCTCGGCGAGTCTACATCGTTTGTCCGTCCGACGTTTGTCCGTCCTGCCGAAATTTGTCCGCCCTCCCCTTCGCTTAAATTTTTGTCCGCCCGACGTTTGTCCGCCCGACGTTTGTCCGCCCGACGTTTGTCCGCCCGACGTTTGTCCGATCTCATTTCAGGAAAGAAGGAGGGGGAGAGTATAAATATTCCACGACGTCAGTGACAGATAGTCGTCGGGATGGACGAAGGGGAGGCGGCCACGCTGGGTTGCCTACCTCCGAGGCGGGCGGGTCCGGAAAGGAGCCTGTCCGTGTCACTCCCACCAAAGTAGGGGTGGGAGCGTCTTTGATGCCCCCTGGCAGCCGATGGGGCCGGCATTTGGGCCGGCCACCAGAACTTCCAGGTTCCCGCTGTGGAGGTCCTTGGCGTGGTCCTCAGGCCGAGCGAGCTTGGTGCTGTAGTGCAGGGCGACCAGACGCACAGCGCCGCCCAAACAAGAAGTGCACCGCCACTGTCGCCAAGGCCCCGCGGCCGCCAGAACGTCGCTGCACGACCTGGCGGTGGTCAAGCTGCAGCACGGTGCTGAGGCCACGAGTGCCCACTCTCGTCGTACCCAAAGTAGAGTACTACCAAGGATGGCGCAAGTGCGCCGCGGTGCGGTGTCCACCACTTATGATGTTCGTCCTGGTCACCTCGCCTCTGGGCACCCGGTAGAGGGTCCCCGGGACTCGGGCCAGGCCGCCAAGACCTTTTAGGGTCCCGTGGGCACCTCTGATGGCGGGCCCTTTTGGGACGTGGGGATGTCAGTGACGTGGCCGTCAACGACCCGCGCCGGGCAGGGCAGTACCGCGCTCGCTGACTCATAGCCTGCGTCTGCTTCGGCGGCCTGCTGTTGGCGCTGAGCCTGGTCGCCCTGCACTACAGCACCAAGCTCGCTCGGCCTGAGGACCACGCCAAGGACCTCCAGCGGGAACCTGGAAGTTCTGGTGGCCGACCCAAATGCCGGCCCCATCGGCTGCCAGGGGGCATCAAAGACGCTCCCACCCCTACTTTGGTGGGAGTGACACGGACAGGCTCCTTTCCGGACCCGCCCGCCTCGGAGGTAGGCAACCCAGCGTGGCCGCCTCCCCTTCGTCCATCCCGACGACTAATCTGTCACTGACGTCGTGGAATATTTATACTCTCCCCCTCCTTCTTTCCTGAAATGAGATCGGACAAACGTCGGGCGGACAAACGTCGGGCGGACAAACGTCGGGCGGACAAACGTCGGGCGGACAAAAATTTAAGCGAAGGGGAGGGCGGACAAATTTCGGCAGGACGGACAAACGTCGGACGGACAAACGATGTACACCGGGCTCGGCTCTCGCCCTTTGGCGCGGCGGCGGGGCCCACTGAGTGCCGAGGGGAGGACGCTTTACTCGGAAAAACAACGCGAGGCGTGGCGGGGCGGCGCGTCGCACAGAGGGCCGGTGGAAGCGGCCAAACTTCGAGACGCGTTCTGGGATCCAGACTCGGCAAATGAGACTCGAACCGAACGTGTCACCCCACCAATAGATTGCTCCCCGAACGAGGGATCCATTCGGTGGGATCACACGTTCAGTTCGAGGCTTGTTTAGCGACTCTGGAGCTCAAAACGCGTCTATAGTTTTGTCCGCCTCCACCGGTCTTCTGGCCCACTGTGCGTGGGGAACTCCACACCTGAAATGCGGAGGTGCGGAGTTCGCAATCTCCGTACTTGGAGACCACAAACGAGAGCATACGTACGTAAGACAAATTAATTTTGTACTTTGTTATATGAAGCTCGACAGGGAGGGGGGAATTGTGTATATTTTGCCTATCTACAGGGGCATGTGATGCCCGCCACGCCCCACAGTGGGCGGAAAGACCACTTTTGACGGGAAAAAGTCATTACAACTGAATTACTTGTCCGAAAAACATCATTCATCCGTATTTCATGTTTTTGGGGTCGCTGATTCTAAATCTGATCATATTTCGAACTTTTCAGGGGCGGATCCGGAGATATAAGGGGGTAGATTTTAATTTTAGAGCAATCCGCGCTTAAACTCCGTACCCTAGGTTTTGGTGGTCGCTGATTCCAAATCTGGCCATGTCTTGAATTTTTCTGGGGCAGATCCAGTGATACAAGGGGGGTAAATTTTATTTTTCGAGCATACCGGGTCAAAACTTCCCATATCAGTTTTCAAGGGTCACTGATCCTAAATCTGGCCATGTTTCGAACTTTGCAGGGGCAGATTCAGTGATTCAAGGTGGGTGACCTTAATTTTTCAAGGTTTAAGGGGGTCATCATCATCATCCTGATTCTAAATCTGGCCATTTTTCGATTTTTCTATGGACGGATCGTATGAATTTACTGCATAGTTTACCAAATCAACAGCGTAGGCCCCCTATTGTGGCAACAGTTTTTATTGCGTTACTTCTTCTACTTCTAATACAAGGCAACGACACGTTACAGGCCAAGCTACAGCAATGATCGACTCCGAACGCGTCATAGGTCCAGTTGTGTCGCCCCGATTTCGAATACACCCATATTTGCTGTCCTAAGTCGACAACACTGAAAAATCATTGTACAAGGGGAGGGGGAGGGCAGGGGGGGGGGGGAACTGGGAGTGAACGGGAGGGGGAGGGGAAAGGGAGGGGGCCGGAGGCGGGAGGGGCATGCCCTGAGACGACCTATGCGATTGACATGCGTCGGGACCCGTTTTTTCGTACGCACGCTCACACAAATCGAGCCATAAACTTCGGAAGGGCAGCTATGGGCAGCTAATTCTTTTTCCCTCCGAAAGAGCACTCTTTGCGGCCCCAAATGAACCTAGAGCGAGCGCCGGGCAACTTGAGGCTTTTTATGCCGCCCAAGGGAACTTTGGAATTTTGTGTTTTGTGACATGCAAATTTCAAACGGCCGTAGTTTTGTCAAATGTACTCGAAACTACAATCCGAGGACAGTTTTGGAATCCTCGTGAATTGCTCTTTCTAAAAAAATAAGGGTTGTAAAATTAGATCTTAAACTGACTCAGTAAACGCAGCGAATTTATGCGCTTTTTGTTGCGTTTCTTCTTAGCGAATAGATACATGTGACTTTCAAGCCTTCTATGAGAAAAACGAAAAGGCGCATGATAAAATCAAAGGCAGATTTGGATTCGGCACACTTTTTTGAGCTAGGAAAGTGCATTGATTGGAATCTCCGTAAGGGTTGCGGAACCCGACTTTTTCCCGTCAAAAGTGGTCTTTCCGCCCACTGTGCGCCCCCCCCCCCGAAAAAAAAAAACGCCTGCTGTCACTGGATACAGATGAGTGATCTCCCTCGGCGGCACGCCGCGCGCTTTTCGGTTCCGAAAGAAAATCGACGACAAAATGAGGCAAGATGAGTTTGCCTCATTCACCGACGGCGGCAGTTGTCGGCTTGTGTCCCCGTCCGCCGCCGAAGAAGCAAGTGGCGCTCCGCCGCGGCACTTTTCGCGTCCCCACTCCTCCCCTCTCCTCCTCTCTTCCCACCTCCCCTTCCCTTCCCTCCCTCCCATCTTCTCCTCCCCCTCCCTTCCCCTCTCCTCCCCCCTCCCTTACCCTTTTCTCCCTCTCCCTTGTTGTGAACTTGAATATTAGTTTATTTTCGTTTATTAATCATTTCTGGTACCGCCTGGATTACGAGCCGACTCGCTCGCCAGACGCAAATGCAAACATTTCCTAAATAAATACTGCTTGGTCTTGGTGGCCCTTCGCACCGGAGTCCCACCGGCAGGACTCCGGGCTGCAGCGACTTCTCACGCCACTTTTCGAACTCTGATAAGAAAGCCCGGCCTCCCTTCGAGCCTGAGTCGCGCCGGAGCGGGTAGGTCGTAGTCAGTGTGTGTCGGACGCCGGAACGGGCAGCACCACTCCAGTGAGGAGCCAGGAGCCACGACCAAGGACCCTAGTGAGTACGGCTGACGGTCTGATTGCCAGGAACATTGCCAAACTTGTAAGGTTAGGTCTGCTTAGCGTTAGTATAGGATAGCCTTAGAGTGTGGACTCGACTCTCACTGTGTCTTTAATCTGAACCACCGACGAGAACTGTGAATTATAGCGACAAGCAACTTTACTCTGTGTTACGTTGTTCCTTGTGCTTTCCCTTTCCCAAACCTAACATCCACTGCGATACCTTTCGCGCGCCAAGAGAACCCTGGGCAGGATCGGTCTGAGAAACCGTCCACAACACCCTCTCCTCCCTCCTCACCTCTCCTCCCTCTTCCTCTCTCACTCTCTGTCCCTTCCCCCCGCCGCAGAGAGGGCCGTCTCACCACGTCTCACCACCTTGCTCCGCAGAAACCCCGCCGCGCCGCCTCTCGGTGGGTTTACACCAAACCATCAGGTAATTAATGGTCGTGATGTCGCTGCGGTCAAAACCCTGCTGTCATTTTTCACGAGAGTCCAAGCAGGGCCGATGACATAGATTTCTTCGAAACAAGCAGTCTGAATAGAAAGGCGGTGGGTGATATTCCCCCACTTTCTCTGGCTCTAATTTTGTACTGGCGGAGTCCATGTTTACCGCCGTTTTTACAATTCCCGCCCCTTTTCACGTGGCCATGTACCGCCAAGACACTTAGTGCCCCCCCCCCCCCGCCCGGAGTTCCAGAGTCTCGGAGGTCAGGGCTGCTGCACAGTGGGCCCGATGAGGGTGGCTAAAATTCAAGACGCGTTTTGAGCTCCAGAGTCGCTAAATGGAATTCGAACCGAACGTTGTGACCCTACCAATGGCTTTCTCGTTCGGAGAGCAACCATTGGTGGGGTCACACGTTCGGTTCGAGTCCCATTTAGCGACTCTGGAGCTCAAAACGCGTCCAGGATTTCGGCCGCCTCCACCGGTCTTCTGGCCCACTGCGTGCTGCGGCCGCCCTTCTCCAACTTGTGGACCCTCTGGAGGTGCGCGGCCACGCCCAGGGCACACCGTATGCCGGGCACGCGCCGCCAGCAGACTGACTCCGAGCGCCGTCGCTCCGTCTCTCTCGCACCCATAGGGGTGCCCACGAGTGCGAGAGAGACGTGGCGACGCAAGCGACTCCTGGAATCAGCCTGCACGGTCCCCGGCAATGCCGCTTAGCGACCGGCTTTGGCCACTTCTCGGCGTCCGGAGGCCTCCACTTGTTGGACTCGTCTCCGCTCCTCTTGGCCCTGCGAATCGGAGCGCGGCGGAGCGTCCTCTCGGCCAAACCAAGAAGTTCGCTCTTTCTGGTGCGGACACTGTAAATGTCTTACGGTGAAAGGCTGCGCCAAAATATTATGGTGGAGATTCTCACCATAATACCAACGAAATTCGTCAAAATCTCTATAAGGTACTGTGCATTATCAATGGTATGTTACTAAGTCAGCTGCACCACCATAATATGGAACATTTTCACCATAACATAGAGAATTTTCACTGTAGAACATTTAGAGTGCAGACCGCAGAGAGAGGAACCGGACTCCCCACAGTGCAGCCTTCAAATCCAAGGTCTTGTTATATTTCCAACGGGTTTGAGTGAATTTTCCAAGTGCTCCAACGGCCTTAACCGTGCCCGACTTTGAAGGGAACAGAGTGGAGGCACGTAATCAATGCTCGAGGAAAGCGGTCCCCAGCCGAAAATCCCGGTTACGGTTCCGGAGAAAATCTCCGCTTACGATCGTAAATCGCCCCAAATTTTCCGGTTGCGATCGGAAACCGGACCTAATTTACGGTTACGGTCGGTCACGTCCCGGTTACGATCGGACTCGTTCCGGTTACGACCGGACTCGTTCCGGTTACGACCGGACCCATTCCGGTTACGATCGGACCAGATCCGGGTCCGAGGCCGGACTCGAAGAAGCATGTCCCATGCGTTTAAGTCTCCAGCGAATTTTCAGAAACACTCCATAACTTGTGAACGGTAACTTATAATAAATTTCTGAAGTCAAAATTGGGCGTAGCTCGCAAAGTTTACCCTGTGTTCATGCATATACAACGCGGATCCCTGCTTGACGGAGCACCACAGAAGACAAACTTGATGTCTTGTGACACTTTGTACTCCGACCGGAATGGTCAGTTACGGTCGTAAACCCTTCCTGGTTACGATCGTAGTCGTAACCGGAAATGTCCGAAATTACGGTCGTAATCGTATTCCGGCCGGAATCGTATCCCGGTCGTAACCGTACTCGGACCGTAACCGGGATTTTCGGCTGGGTCTTTATTACGCAGACTGGTTTTTCGTGGCATCCGGTTGACGGCCAACGCTCCGCTTCCGTTCCTCGGCGTGCTCGGTGTCGCTCAGTGCAGCAGCTTCTTCTCTAGGCACCATGACGTCATCTTGCAGGCCTGGGCGTTCTGGTGGTTGGCGCACCAGTGTGCCGGCCCCCAGGTGCAAGGGTCGGCGCCGACGACTGGAGGGCCACCTTGGCCGTGAGGCACGGCCGCCACGGCCGCCACGGCGCAGAGCAGCGCCAGCAGAGCGGACATCACGACGACGCACAGGCGGAGCATGGCTGCGAGGATCCGAAACATTAACTTGCACTTCATGACGTAACGCAAGATGGAGGATAAAGTTCGAGGGTGCGGACAATTTCAAGTACTTCCAAACACAAGTTCAAAAAGCAGGGAAAAGAACTCATGCTTTTCAAAAGAGGCATGGAAAGGGCCTTCCAATGGCGCGGACACGTGGAAAGCACAAGCCTTCCAGCGGAGCTTCAAGCGTTCGGTTCCTCACCTTATGGCGGTTGACAAGTGCGGTGGACCACAGTTGCTAGCAGGTAGCGCTTCGCCCGCTCGCGTGAACCTTTATACTCGCGAGTACGTGGAAGACCCGCGAATGGGGGAGGGGGATTCTTGGAAGCGAGGATTGGCGCACCTGCTCGACGGTCACGACTCATGCGTCTTACGGCCGGTCCTTGACGAGGTGAGCGCACTGCTTTCCAATCACGTCATATTCGCCCGAATATGAGTTTGTCACGTTCGTTTGAATGTGTTTTTGTCATGTACTGGCCTATATGACGTCACATTTCATTTTCCGGCCGCCAGAACGGCCGTGGGCGGAGCATCGCGATACGAGGACACAGTTTCTCGTAACTGCCTTTCATCCAAAGCGCGGTACGAGAACTCGCGTTCTCAAACGAAAATGGTCGCAGGACGTCGAAACAGAAACCAAAATTTCCGGGGGACCTAGCAGGTCAAAAAGATTTTGGTCGCTCTCCACTCTCATTCCAGGAACTTGACAATCGCGTTCAAACGAATGTGACAAAATGTCACGTACGTTTGAGCATCGTGTCACGGTCGTTTGAATGTGAACAAGCTGATTTATGGGCCAATTCACACCCAAACGAATGTGACACAATGCTCAAACGAAGGTGACATTTTGTCACGTTCGTTTTGAGACTGTTTCCTACCTGTCTCTGTTTCCTCGTTCTGGCCAGAATAGAAATTTACTAATACGACCACGGGCGTTCTCGTATCGCAGTCTGGGCGCGGCGCCATGGTGCAGGCGCGGATCAAGGGGGCGGCGATGCCCCCCCCCCCCAGGCGGTGAAGCCCCCTGAAAGGCAGGCAACAATTCGCTCGTAGCCCCTGTTCGTAGGCAACTTTTGCGACATCGCCCCCCCCTGAACCCGTCTCTGGATCCGCCATTGCAATGGTGGGCTGGCCAATAATACGAGGACGCCTGTGGTCGTATTTTTTTTTTACTCGTTGGTGTTTGACTTTGACCCTTATGAGAAGTCGAATGGTATGTGTCCGAGCTCTTTCAAGATCTTTTTACAGAAATGGATTCGTCTCGACAAGACAAACAAAAACAGTCAGCACATGTCATAGGTTTGGATGGAAAATGAAAAGGCTATTCATCTACAAACTTTGTAAAATGGTCAATAACCTTTTTAGCACTGGTCTTGTTGAGACGAATCCATTTCTGTGAAAACATCTTGACTTGGACCACTTGGAAAATTAACTCAAACCCCTTGGTAATTTAACAAGACATCCCCTTGGATTTCAAGGCGGCACTTTTGCCGTGGCTCGGCCTCTCTTCCCAGCCCCACGCTGCTGCCTGAGCGGCCGGAGCGCCCGCGGAGTCGAGCATAGGCATCCCGCCAGCCAGCCGCGCGTGGCAGACGGGTAACGTTGATGCTTCTCGAACTATCGTGGCTACAGCTAAGAGTAACTTCACATCCTCTCCTTTCCCACCCGCACCCGATGGCAACAGATGAGAGAGGCACCGTGGGTTTATGACGTTAGAATTTGCAAGAGTGGAATTTCTAGAAGAGCAGCGATTGAGCATGGTGGAGGCACTCCGATCTTGTGCCCAGCTGCTTTGCCGCACGACTTGCACTGTTTTGGCATCCTCTCTTTTTCTGAGCGTCTTCTCGTCTTCTTTGCCTCTCTCTCTCTCTCTCTCTCTCTCTTTGTAAGTGTGTGTGTGTGTGTGTGTGTTTGTGTGTGTGAGTGGGTGTTGTTGGGTGCGTGAGGAAGAGGAGACGGAGTGAGAGTGAGTGAGAGAGAGAGAGAGAGAGAGAGAGAGAGAGAGAGAGAGAGAGAGAGAGAGAGAGAGAGAGGAAGAGAGAGAGAAACGTGAAGGGGCGGACATGGAAGCTAGCAACATTGTCGGTTCTCGAGGCAGGTTCTGTCTGCAGGCTGACTCCGAACACCACCGCGACACTGTGTTGCACTGCGTCTCTCTTGCACTCGTGGCCCCGCACGTGGAGGCCACGGGGGCCCCGTAGGCCGTGTAGGTGTGCGAGAGAGACAGCGCGACGAATCATTCGGAATCAGACCATGGTCCTGTGCACTGGGCAGCAGAGCGCGCTTGCTCCGGTACGGCAAGGCTGACTCCACAGAGAGGCTGTACGTGGGTGAATCCCTAACCCTCTCCGCTGCAAGAAAACACCACAACAAAAGTTCACAAATTACTGGCAAATATTTTATCAGGACTTTATTGTATTTTCAAAGTACAACAATCGTTGTGCAAAGTACAATGGAATCGGCATGACGAGTGCTGTGCAGTCCAGGCCTCGTTGTGGTTTGTACAATTCTCGTCGTACTTTGTACAATCCCTGTTGTACTTTTAATGTGCAGTTTTTGTTGTACTTTTGTTGTACTATTCGCACTTTTTCTTGCAGTGTCGTGCACTTTAAATGTTGTACAGTGAAGATTCTCCATATTATGGTGGTGCAGCTGACTTAGTAACATACCATTGAGAATTCACTGTGCCTTACAGGTATTTTGACGAATTTCGTTGGTTTTGTGGAGAAAATCTCCACTGTAATATGTTTGGTGCAGCCTTTCACCGTAAGACATTTACAGCGTTGGCCCCCACGGCTACACATCATCATCATCAGCGCTGTTATGCCTCAGCAGACCTCTCACGGTAAAAACGGTTCCTGGTTTTCCCAGGAACTTCCTGGAAATCACCTATGTTTCTACCATAGGCTTCCTGGGAAAACCAGGTACCGTTTTTACCGTGCTAGCATTCGAGTAAGCAGCTACAGCAGCCCACCTTGTTGACGAGGCTATGGCGACCCTGTGGATCCACAAGCATGGCCTTACGCTTGCCCCCGACCGGCTAGGCCTGCGGGGGACGCCTCATGAGTGCGAGAGAGACAGAGCGACGAACTGGTGTGGCCGACAAGCTTTGCGGTCCCTGTCGGAGCGTGCAGGGGCCCGCAGTCGTCGGCAGTGGCAGTGCGTCAACTTGCCTAATCAGATACAAACTCGCGATGGACGAGACTCAGGCTCGGCGGGGCATCAACTTGTCTAATCAGATACAAACTTGGCGGACGACACACGGCCTCTGAACCCCCACCCCGTCCCACACGCACGGGCCAGAAGTAGAGTTTGGGATCGGGCGGGCTAAGAATTTGCGGCTTGCCCGGGACTGTGCGGATGCAGCCCGTGAGTCTCGGAGACAGCTGGGCCACGCCAAACCACTGCGGGTGACGCGCGTTGCGACGCCGCCCAGCCAGCCGCCTCCGGCCGTTGCTCGAGCACACCGACAGGCGAGCCGACTGCGGCTGGCCGGCAACTCTCTCTCTTACTCCCATATGCAGGTAAAGGAGTGAGAGAGACAGGTGTCGGCTCCGGCCGGCACCGGCCTGACTCACTTGGCTCCCTTGGCTCTAGCCACTGACGAGCGCGACGCGTCGACTGGACGGCGACGCTGTTCGGGTGAGCCGGGCAAGGCCGGGCTAGGCGGCCCGACCCCGGGTCGGGCCGGGCCGGGCTAGCTGGCGAAGGCACCCGGGCAAGCGTTTCTGTCACTAGCCCGCCCGATCCCAAACACTAGCCAGAAGGCCGGTGGAGGCGGCCAAAACTCAAGGCGCGTTTTGAGCTCCAGAGTCGCTAAACAGGACTCGAACCGAACGTGTGACCCCACCAATGGATTCCTCGTTCGGAGAGCAATTCATTGGTGAGGTCACACGTCCGGTTCAAGTCCAATTTAGCGACTCTGGAGCCCAAAACGCGTCCGGGGTTGTGACCGCCTCCACCAGTCTTCTGGCCCACTGCGGGGCGGCACGTCGCCAAACTTTCCGTCACCAGCTTGTTGAGTCAACGGCAAAAGAAAGGGGCAAACGGACCGTGAAACACCAAGACCGTCCGACCGGCCGCCGGGCCGCGGCCGCAGATGCTGTGGTCACGCTCGCTCCGCAGCCGGACTGGACGGCGCGGCGTGGCGGGGCGTGGCGGGGCGTGGCGGGGCGGGGCGGGGCGTGGCGGGGCGGGGCGTGGCGTGGCGGGGCGGGGCGTGGCGTGGCGTGGCGGGGCGTGGCGGGGCGGGGCGGGGGGGGGGGGGGGGGGGCGTGCGCCACAGGGGCGGGAGGGGAGGTAGAGGGTTAAAAAGAGGCTGGTGTTGAGCTAAGCCACGTACGAACGACTGCTACGTGAGAAGAAGGCTTCGTTTTGAAATGGTGCTGTTCTGTTCATGCACCACACATTCTCTTCTACGATGAGCGGTGGAGATGTCGATTCTCACGGGGATAGACACTAAACTCTAGTGGACTTTTTTATTCTTAACTTTGCTTAAAAATGCATAATTATGCACTAAAAAGTCCGCAAGAGTTTTAATATGTATCGCTTAGAGGCCCCACTTACGTAGAGCTGGTGGGAAACGTGGTGTCGAGCGTGGCGTTGTAAAAATCTGTACCGCCTGTATTGGCGATAAAAATGTGGAGCCAGCCAATAATTACACACCCGCTAACACCAAGCAAACGAACAGGGTGGTGCAAAAAAATACGGCAGGTTGTGTCTACTCTGTGGGCCTGTGCAAAAAGGCGCCAAAACCGGGCAAGGCTCGCCGAAGCGATACGACGTGTCTTGGAAGAACGGCAATAAAGCGCACCGCCTTTCCATTGGTGGTGACAAAACCTGGACACCCCCCCAAAAAAAATCACCGCTAGGGAAAGATGAGAAAATGCTGCAACCGTCCCACAGTGGGCCAGAGGACTGATGGAGGCGGCTCGCTATTCAGAACTCGCAACGAACGTGTGGCCCCACCAATGGATTCATCGGTGGTCACGATGGTCGGTTCTAGTTCAATTAAGTGACTCTACAGCTCAAAACGCGTGTAGAATCTTGACCGCCTTCCACCGGTATTCTCGCCCACTGTGCGTTTCTCTTCTTCAATGAAGCCACTCATTCGCGCCTGATTCATTAAACTTCAGTATTTACAGTGGATCAATCGGCGCATTCCGTCGCTCTCTCTCTCTCTCTCTCTCTCTCTCTCTCTCTCTCTCTCTCTCTCTCCCCATATTTCACCCGACCGCGTCCGGTGACATGGTGACGACGCGGCCAAAACTTTAACCCTCGGCGCGCTCCGCTGCGCCTCGCCGCGCAAGCTTGACGTGCCGCGACGTTATTAGACGTCCCAGGTCAGGAAATGTGATGAGAACAGATTAAGTAACAAATGGGCAGCGCGCCACAACCCCCTTCCCTCTCCCCTCCCCCCCCCCTCCCTCCCTCTCCCCGACCCCCTCCCTCTCTCCGACCCCTTCCCTCCCTCCCTCTCCCCTACCCCCTTTCTTCCTCCCTCTATACCCTCCTGCCCCCCTCCCCGCACCCTCCCTGGAACGCGGCGTCAGCTCAAAGTCTACCGCAGGCCGTCGGCGTGGCCAGGACAGCCCCCGTGAACCCCCCCCCCCTCCCGGCACGCGGCTGCCCTCCCTGGCTTGCTTCTGCCAGGGGCAAACAACTTCGTCAAAATTTGTACACCGTTATTTCAAATTTACGTTATTTCACGTTATTTCATTGTTGTTTCAACGTTATTTCGCGTTACATCACGTTATTTCATATTATTTCGCGTTATTTCACGTTATTTCACGTTACGTCACCGTTATTTCAAAGAAAATGTACACGGAAAATTCATGTTGTTTGCCCCTTGCTTCTGCCTGGCCGTCAACCGCTACCGAGCAGTCAACGCGTCCGCACTGCTAAAGACTGTCATCGGCCAGTAAAAAAAAAGAAAGATAAGCGAAGAAAAGTGCAACGTTCGCTCGAAAAGTGGCGCACCCAAAAAACTAATGACGCAGCGAATCAGCGTCAGGTTTCCTTGCAACACTGTCTGAAACCTTTGCGGAAGATTTTGATTGCACTGTTGCTAGTGTTTTCGTTTGTATTGCACAATTAGCTTTGGTTCGCGCCGCGAAAATAAATACTGTTCGTAAAGTTTCGAAGTTGGAAAATTAGCAATGGACTTTGCAGTGTACTTTTCTTTGTACACTCTAAATGTCTTACGAAGAAACTTCCCATAATACGAAGGAAATGGCGCAAGCGTAATACGAAGGTGGTTTTTCTTCGTATTACGAAGGTTTTTCTTTGTATCTTACAATGAAAAAGCTAAAAAGATTCGTATTACGAAGGAATATTGCTTCGTATTATGCTTGCGCCGATTTCACTGTAACATACGAATAACATAGGGCAAATTTCATTGTAAGACATTTAGAGTGTAGGCCAAAAACAGTATGTAAAGATGGATCCACATAACACGTCATAACAAAGGAGGGAGGGGAGGAGGGCGCATAGGACGTCCTTTGCCTAAAGCATGGAGGGAAATGATTACAAGGGGGAGGGAGGGGTTCACTCTGAGAACCTTACAAACTATTTCCGGCCTTACAAAGAAAGGCAACAACAAAGTAATCTGAATATGCTCGACACCCAGGCAGGCCATCTCCCTGTGGAAGCAACACGACTCTTGCATCCCAGGGGGGCTTCCGTGATTCCATGATTCCACCCCGTGTCGCCCGCGTGCGCCGTGCACACCTGTTGACGACCCCCCCCCCCCCCCCCCCCCCAAACCCACGAAGGGCAGACCGCCGAGAGCATTTCGCTGTCAACACCATCCGAAATCGACGTGGCTCCCAAGCCATTCGGAGGAGTCGTTTGGTCGCTCCGTCTCTGTCGCACTCACGGCGCCCTCCTTAGGGGTGCGAGAAAGAGAGAGAGAGAGAGAGAGAGAGAGAGAGAGAGAGAGGGAGGGAGAGAGAGAGAGAGAGAGGGAGAGAGAGGGAGAGAGAGGGAGAGAGAGGGAGAGAGAGCGACGAAACGAATTCTCTGAATCGCTGCCACAGGGGGCAGGTTCGACCAATCAGAAGCCTCCCTCCTGCCCGATAGCGGAAAAAGCGGACTTCGGTGACGTCAGCGTCAGAGCGCCTTCATTAGATGGTTGAGTCGAGCGAGCGGGCCCTCACTGAAAATCCAAAGGCCAGACGTACTGTACTTTCTCGGCCACTCCTCCCCGGAGGAGACACAAGAGGTCTTGCCAAGCATTGGTCAGACCCTTAAAGACTCGCTGAAATTTTGTCCGACCAAAGAGTCTCGCCGCGGTCAGACACTTTTGCCTGACCAGAATTGGCCAGAATTGTGAACGTCGTGAACCTTGTCAATACGGTACTTATGTCCGTGCGGCTTGTACGATGGCCAGTAGCATGAATAAATTGTTAACTGTGAGGAATGTTGTTTCGTTAAAAGAGTATACACTCTCATTCCTGGAACGTGACATCACGTTGAAACGAACGTGACAAAATGTCACGTTCGTTTGAGCATTGTGTCTCATTCGTTTGGATGTGAACCGGCCAAAAATTAGCTTCTTCACATTCAAACGAATGTGAAACAATGCTCAATTGTTGAACGTGACATTTTGTCACGTTGTGTTGCGAAAGAATTCTGCCGACGTCTCTCGATAAAATATTATTTTCACTTCGAAGTGCGACGCACACGCTGGCACACGAAAAATAATATTTTATCGAGAGACGTCGGCGAAACGCTATTGGCGGTAGCAAAGGCGGTAAAATCTAAACTGCATTTCTATTGGCCTTAAAATCTGGAGCCCGCGCACCTGACAAAGCCTACAGAGAAGGCAGCGCACAGTGGGCCAGAAGGCACAAGAGGCGGACAAAACTCCAGACGCGTTTTGACATCCAGAGTCGCTAAAACAGGCCTCGAACCGAACATGTGACCCCATAAATGGATTGCTCTCCGATCGATCGAGGAATCCACTGATGGGGTCACACGTTCGGTTTAAGTCCTGTTTAGCGACTCCGGAGATCACGCGTGTAGAGTTTCGTCCGCCTCATACCGGTCTCCTGGCCCACTGAGTGGTGCGAAACATAACCGCCAATTACTTGTTCCTTCAGTGCGACACGGAGCGAGGCGGAAGCTCTACAAAAGACGGTAGAATCGTCAGAATCGGTCCTTGAAGAGCGCTTATTTCTGCACCGCCTCTGGGAAAAAGGGGGGGGGATATTAGCCGCTTTCGAATCCGTCGCCCCGTCTCTCTGTCGCACCTTTACAGAGCGACGAGTGGATCTGCTGGGCGAGAGAGACGGAGTGAAGAGACCGACTCCTGGAATCAGTCCGCTGCGGCAGAGGTTGGCTGCCTCGCACTCACGGGGCACCCCGTTCAGGTGCGAGAGAGACAGAGCGACGAAAACGGCTCTCGGAATCAGTCTGCCGCTTCTCTGGCTGGTTCTCTGAAGCCCGCGTTCCGTATCCGCGAACCGCGGTTGCCGCGGGCAGCCAGGTGTAAGCGAGCTGGGCAGTGTAGGGCCTCTCAGCCCGGCGAGTGTCAGCGCATGCACGCAGCGCCGCAGCGGCCCGCGAAGCCCGCGAATCCGGACCCCATCATCCCTCGGCGGTTTTATGGCTCATTAGCCCCGGCCACTTACGGCCTGGCAGGTGAAAGGGGAAGGGGGAGGGGAGAGGGGAGTGGGGAGCGGGGAGGGGGAGGGGAGGCCACTCTACGCCGACCTCAACCAACGCCGCGCGGTGCGGTGTGGCCGGGGCGGCGCTGGCGCGGCCAAGGGAGCGGCGTGGCCAGGCGGCAGCGTCCGCGGACTACACTAGTGCGGATCCAATGGGGATCCTGGGTTCAGGATGCGGCTGATGTCGCAACTGTAGCCTACACTGGTAAAACTAAAGCGTAGCTCTATGCTTGAGTCAAGCATAAAGTCACGCTTGAAGACGTTACGCTTGAAATCAAGCATAGGATAGAAATTCCGCCATGCATTTAGATAGGGGAAATCTTGGCGGATGAGCCTGTTACGCTTGATCTCAAGCGTAAACTGATTACGCTTGAACACAGTGGGTAATGCTACGCTTTAGTTTTACCGGTGTACCACCTACAAGGGCGGACAGCGGCTTGTTGTCTACCTTCAAGAGAGAGCGATGTCCCCGTCTCTCCCTCTATCTCCCTCTCCCTCTATCTCCCTCTCCCTCTCCCTCTCTCCCTCTCCCTCTCTCTCTCTCTCTCTCTCTCTCTCTCTCTCTCTCTCTCTCTCTCTCTCTCTATCTCTCTCTCTCTCCCTCTCTCCCTCTCTCCCTCCCGAGAGAAAATTATAGGCTGCAGATTGGCTGCAGGCTGGCTTCCTCCGGGTGCCTGAGAGCGCTCGGATGGATCTCGGATGGCTGCAGACATTGGCTGTATTCGGACATACGTCAGCCAAAATCCAGCCATCCACAGCCGCTGCAGCCTCTCTGGCTGCACCTGCCAGCCATTGAAGTGTCCCTTTGGAGCCGAGTCGGCCCTGCCCCCGCTGCTCTAGGCTGCACCCCGCAGCCTACGGGATGCTCCAGGCAGCCTTCCTTCGCGGACCACGCTGCCCCCAGCAGCCACGAGGCTGCGAGGCACTGCTCTAAGCTGCACCCCGCAGCCTTCAGGATGCCCCAGGCAGCTTTCCTTCGCCCGGGCCACGCTGCCCCCGGAATAGACATGTGCGCCGACCGCATTTTCATCGGCGGCGGCGTTTGGCCGAAATTTAGCCGGCGGCGGCGGCGACGCCGGCGTCTGCGCCGATGTCTTGATCGGCGGCGGCGGCGGCGGCGCGGGCGGCGTGGTTGACTTAAATTTGGTCTATTTTCTCAATTTAAAAACATGCCCATGAAAAGAAAACACAATTTGATGGACTAGTTCTTTAGGGTGGACTAGTTTCGTTACAAAGGTAAAAGTTAAGCAATTTAAACACTCCAATGAGATTTTGTTCTCGCGGCGGAGGACGTGCTCGTCGGGTTGCCTATCCCTGGGCGCTCGCTGCTGATGGAAATGCAAATATTTAGGGCATTTAAGGTCGCGACGCCGACGCCGCCGCCGGTAAAATCATCGGCGGCGGCGCGGCGGCGCGCCGCAAATTTTCGGTCAGCGGCGGCGGCGTGGTAAAATTTGTCGGCGGCGGCGCAGCGGCGGCGCGGCGCACATGTCTACCCCGGAAGCCTAGAGGCTGTGAGGCGCTGCTGTAGGCTGCACCCCGCAGCCTTCAGGATGCTCCAGGCAGCCTTCTTTCGCCCGGGCCACGCTGTCCCTGGCAGCTATGAAGCTGCGGGTCACAGCCACATCTCGGCTGCATCCTGCAGCTTCGTGGATGCCATCGGCAGCACCCATATCGCTACTAGGCTTCCCTCCTTAGAACATGAAGGTCCCCATGACTACCTTTGAGGGTGCCTGTTACGCCCTTTGAGGATCTATGGATCCCTTAGTAGATTTTCTAGGGTCCCAACACCGTTCCAGATCCAAATCTGCTAAGTAATTTCCTCTAGGACTTTCCGTTCCCGAGATATCAAAGATAACAAAAAAGTGTCCCGATTTTTACGAAACTTGCATGGCTCATGTATGTTAACGTATTCAACTCAAATATCAGCATACCACGCACTCATTCTATTTTTTTCTATTTTTTATAACCCTTTAATCAAGGAGTGCGCCTGAATACCGCCAGCATCCACCATGCTGCATCCGTAGCCTACAGCCATTGCAGCCTATATGGCTGTATAGTCCTGCCGTAGCCCGGCTGCATCCGGCAGCCAACACGCTGCGACGCGCAGCCTACAGCCATTGCAGCCTACGTAGCTGGAAAGTACAGCCGCGGCCAGGCTGTCGCTGGCAGCCAGCACGCTGCGACGCGCAGCGTGCAGCCTTCAGCCATTGCAGCCCGCCTGGCTGCGAAGTCCAGCCGCGGCCTGGCTGCCGCCAGCAGCCAACACGCTGCGACGCGCAGCCTGCAGCCATGGCAGCCTACATAGCTGTAAAGTCCAGCCGCGGCCCGGCTGGCACCAGCAGCCAACACGCTGCGACGCGCAGCCTACAGCCATTGCAGCCTACGTGGCTGGATAGTGCAGCCGCGGCCCGGCTGGCGCCAGAAGCCAACACGCTGCGACGCGCAGCCTACAGCCATTGCAGCCTACATGGCTGTAACGTCTACGCGGCAGGGCTGGCGCCAGCAGCCAACACGCTGCGACGCGCAGCCTACAGCCACTGCAGCTAAGTTGGCTGAGCGTGGCAGCGTTTATAGGCTGCTTCGGGCAGCCAAAAGGCTTCTGTGCGCAGCTTCTGAAGCGTTCCACAGCCAAAGCGCTCCGTGAAACAGCCAGACCAGCCATTGCAGCGTGCATGGCTGCAAGTCCAGGACATCGCTATGGCTGCGACATGGCTGCAACGCAGCCACGGCAGCCATGCATACAGCCAAAAAACGGTCCATACAGCCATGCGTCAGCCAAGCGTCAGCCTATCTGCAGCCTTCTATTTTTACTCGGGCTCTCCCTCTCTCCCTCTCCCTTTCTCCCCCACCCAACGGAGCGGCGCACAGTGGGCCAGAAGACCGGTGTCGACGGCCAAAACTCTAGACGCGTTTTGAGCTCCAGAGTCGCTAAATGGGACTCGAATCGAACGTGTGACCCCACCAATCGATTCATGGTTCGGAGAGCAAGCCATTGGTGAGGTCACACGTTCGGTTCGAGTCCTGTTTAGCGACTCTGGAGGACAAAAGGCGTCTAGAATTTTGGCCCCCTACGCCGGTCTTCTAGCCCACTGTGAGGCGCGGCCACGACGCACCACCACTCATCATCATCAGCGGTTCGAGTCGGCAAAACAATCCCCCACTGGGAATAACAAAACAGTGCACCTTCCCTGGCCGCTCGAGTATTCGGAGAACGTCTGGCAATCTGCTGACTGATTCCGAGAGTCGTTCTCGTCGATGTGTGTGTCTCTCCCCCTCGCACATCTCCCTATAGGTGCGAGAGAGACAGCGACGAAAACGACTCTCAGTCTGCGGCCCAATAGAAAGAGATGCCAAAGCGGTTTTCCCCGAATCGGGGTCCGGTCCCGAGAGAGCTCAAATAAACGAGGAGCGTCTGTCTGTCTGCGCCGGTCGTCTGTCCGTCCAGCAGACTGATTCCGAGAGTCGTTTTCGTCGCTCTGTCTCTCTCGCACCCACACGGCGCGCCCCGTGTGAGTGGAGGAGAGACAAGCGATGAAAAAGAGTCTCGCGGAATCAGTCCGCAGCAGAGGGGCGGCAACAACGGTTTGGCATGCAAAGAGGCAGAGATGATGGCATGGCCACATCAAATCACGACTGGCGAGCCACGGCGAAGCTCTCTCTCTCTCTCTCTCTCTCTCTCTCTCTCTCTCTCTCTCTCTCTCTCTCTCGCATTCCACTCACTCACTCACTCACTCACTCACTCACTCACTCACTCACTCACTCACTCACTCACACACTCACTCACACTGCAATTTGGATGAAAAGACTTCACGCCAAAATATGGCGAGACATTAAAGTCTCGCCAAGATTTGGTCAGACCTGAAAGTCTCGCCAAAATTTGGTCAGACAAAAAAGTCTCGCCACAAAACGGTCATACACAAAAGTCTCCCTCTAGAGTGGCGAGAAGTCTGACCTTTGGATTTGTAGTGCACTCACTCACTCACTCACTCACTCACTCACTCACTCACTCACTCACTCACTCACTCACTCACTCACTCACTCACTCACTCACTCACTCACTCACTCACTCACTCACTCACTCACTCACTCCTCACTCAATCACTCAGTGTGGCCGTCTACTGAGGGTGTCACATTAGTTGGCTCGTGGATCAACACTCAAACTACAGTGACGTCACATTTCAAAAACAATCGTGACAACATTCACATTCTAACGATCATGACGTCACATTCGTTAAAAACAGTATACTGTTTATGAAAGTGCATTCAAGTGAGTACGTACACGTCATTCCTCGAGCGTGACATGTTGGCACGCAATGTCACGCTCGAGAAATGAGAGTGTACCGAGCACACTGTAGAGTTTGCGGGGCAGGCAAAGGCCCGAAGCCAGCAAAGGCTCTCGCCCCGGAAAGGCATACTGCCGGCAAACAACGCCCTGCTGTGCGGGGCCACCACACTGGCCGAAACTTTGGCCTCCAACACCGTTGGTACTCCTACACACTAAGTCGGCGCACTCGTTAGTTCATGCGCTCATTAGTGAGGAGTGTGCTTGTCAACACACTGGTAAAACAAGGCGAAAAAAGAAAACAAAAACAAACAACTACGCCCTGAAGGGAAGGGCAGTCTTTTCACGCCCTGTTCACGCCCTTCAAGGGCGCGTAATAAGGTAATGCCATTCGGAATGCCGTTAAAATTTTGCCGGAAACTTGATTCCTCGCCGCTCTTTCAAAATAAACCTTACTTGAATCCTCCGGTCCTACGTAATCGAATACGAGACCCGTTGCGTCGGACCGTTAGCTGCACTCTCACACACTAAATGTTATGTACAATTTTGTACGAGACATCACAGTTTCTTCTGCACACGAACCTCTCGCACAAATGTTGTACGAAAGACTGCACATATTTGCCTATTTTGGTACAAAATCGCGTACAAATTTGTACGAAAAGTTCGTGAGCACAAAAAAAAATCTCATTCAACGAACGTTAATGAAAGCAGATGATACTCGTTTGGTTTTCTTCTACGGGATAGTATGGGCTCATTCCAAATATAGTATTTAACTGAGTCTTTTGTGCCTTGGCCTGCACCGCCGCGCCGTGCCCGTTGGATTGCGAGCTCCCGGTGCCTCTGGGCTGAATCGGGGAGGGATTGTCAATGTTGCGCGCAGGCCGTCGCGCGCGAGGGGGGGGGTGCCATTGTCGAATTCCGCGCAGGCTGCGCCTCACCGCCAGACACACCAGCCCGCCCCGGCAGCCAGCCCCTATTATATTGTTAGGATACGCACTTGGTTTTTGGACTCTCGAGTAAAAGCTAGCTGACACCTTTATGTATCTTGTAGTTGTAGTTTTAGTTATGTTTTGAGTAAAGGTATTATCTGCTAAAAACTGTGATGTCTCGTAAAAAGTTTGTACAAAAAAATTTAGTGTGGAGGGTTTGAGTTCCGAGGCAGTGAGGACAAAAAAACAATTTCACCGTGATACCGAACTTGAAAGACGTTAAAGCCCCTTCCGTGTCAGAAATTTCCAACGCAACAGACTCGCGACAAAATCAAATATGACGTCATATAGGCCAGTACATGACAAAAACACATTCAAACGAACGTGACAAACTCGTATTCGGACGAATATGACGTGATTGGAAAGCAGTGCGCTCACCTCGTCAAGGACCGGCCGTCGTAAGGCGCAAGAGTCCTGACCATCGAGCAGGTGCGCCAATCCTCGCTTCCAAGAATCTCCCCTCCTCCATTTCGCGGGTCTTCCACGTACTCGCGAGTATAAAGGTTCACGCGAGCGGGCCAAGCGCTATCTGCAAGCAACTGTGGTCAACCGCACTTGTCAACCGCCATAAGGTGAGGAACCGAACGCTTGAAGCTCCGCTGGAAGGCTTGTGCTTTCCACGTGTCCGCGCCATTGGAACATTGGAAGGCCCTTTCGATGCCTCTTTGAAAAGCATGAGTTCTTTTCCCTGCATTTTGAACTTGTGTTTGGAAGTACTTGAAATTGTCCGCACCCTCAAACTTAAGCCTCCATCTTGCGTTACGTCATGAAGTGCAAGTTAATGTTTCGGATCCTCGCAGCCATGCTCCGCCTGTGCGTCGTCGTGATGTCCGCTCTGCTGGCGCTGCTCTGCGCCGTGGCGGCCGTGGCGGCCGTGCCTCACGGCCAAGGTGGCCCTCCAGTCGTCGGCGCCGACCCTTGCACCTGGGGGCCGGCACACTGGTGCGCCAACCACCAGAACGCCCAGGCCTGCAAGATGACGCCATGGTGCCTGGAGAAGAGGCTGCTGCACTGAGCGACACCGAGCACGCCGAGGAACGGAAGCGGAGCGTTGGCCGTCAACCGGATGCCACGAAAAACCAGTCTGCGTAATAAAGACCGCTTTCCGCCAGTATTGATTACGTGCCTCCACTCTGTTCCCTTCAAAGCCGGGCGGGCACGGTTAAGGCATGATCGTACACAGCACCAACAGCCCAACTTCATCATGAACAAAAAGACCAACGACCAACAATAATTGGCTGAGTGATAAGTGATAGCGAAGACCATTTCGTCCTTACAAGACTTTATACAATAGAAATCCCAACCAATACTATAGTAAATTTACAAAAAATAATTCATAAAGAAATTATACGATTCGTGAAATTTACAAACGTCGATGGGCGTAATTTGGCCCAAATTAGTCCTTCACTGTGGCAAAAAGCAACATAGTAAATTACTCCAGGCCGGAGCGAGTCGAGAGCGACAGCATGTGTGCCCGCGTCGCGTGCCGCTCTGGAGCGCCTGTGTTTCGGCGGGTAGGCCTCCCGGCGTACACAGGCGCGCGGCAGCGCTCTGGCGGCCTACCTCGACGGCGCTCTCCCAGCGCGCCGAGCGCGATTCTACACACTCGGACGTGTGGAGTTTGCAGTCCCCACACTTCAAGGGGAGCTGTCCACAGTTGGTTTAGAGTGAAGACACGGAACGTGTCTGGCCATCGGTTGCCTTGACCGTCCATGTCCGTGGAGTTTGTTTTACTGGAGTTCGTTTCACAGTGTGGGACTCTCCAAGAGTGCGGGACAGAGGCACTGCTCTGCTTGCAGCCTGAAGCAGGCCGCGTGCCTCCTGTTGTCATCTCGAACACCACCCCACTGCCGAGTTTGCCAAGCGACCCAAAAGGCGGCTGCAACCCTAAAACCGTCTTTACGGCGTCGGGAAATGGACTCGCTCCCGCCTCGCCGTCACTGCAAAACGACGAACCCGCGAAACTCGACTGCCGGACGCGCGATGGACCGCGATGGACCCTCCCTGCCAATATCGCCTTTTCGCGCAAATGTATGCAGAGAAGCCGCCCCTCCGCGCACCGCTTGCTCCACCCGCTTTGCTCTCGGCCGGCGGTCTAGGCACGTCGTGTCGAGCAGGTTGCACTGTATCGGCGCTGCAGAGAGAGAGAGAGGGAGAGAGAGAGAGAGAGAGGGAGAGAGAGAGAGAGAGAGAGAGAGAGAGAGAGAGAGAGAGAGAGAGAGAGGGATAGAGAGAGACAGAGAGAGACAGAGAGAGAGAGAGAGAGAGAGAGAGAGAGAGAGAGAGGGAGAGAGAGGGAGAGGGGGGAGGAGGGGGAGGTGAAGGGGCTACTCGGATAGATAATATTTACGAGGGGCAGTTTTCCATAAATCGCCCACCCCGACCCTGCAGGGCATCTGCTCTCCGCGAGACGTGCCCCCCCCCCCCATTCCCCGCGTCGCTGTCCGGCTGCGATAGGCGAATCACTGCGGGGATTATTGGCACTCACGTCGTCGCCTTTTTGGAATACGAGAAGCACCGCGATGACGTCATGATAGGGGCTCTCTCCACGCACTTTAAGACCTTTCTCACTGTGAAAATAAGTGTGGAGAACTTGAGCTGTGCTCCACACTGTCTTGAAGCGTACAGAGAATCCATCTCCATACATTTTGGACAAGAGGGAAAGGAGGGGCGGTTGGTTATGCTCCTGCACGCTCACACAAGGAAGAAAGCGCCAATCTCTGAAAACCTTATAAATTATTTTAGGCCTTAAACGCAGCCTGCACTGAGAAAACCTTACAAACTATTTTAGGCCTTAAAAACAAAAGCAGCTTGCCCTGAGAAACCCTTTGCCTTACAAACAAAAGGAGCTTGCCCTGAGAAAACCTTACAAACTATTTTGGGCCTTATAAACAAAAGCAGCTTGCACTGAGAAAACCTTTCAAACTAATTTAAGCCTTACAAACAAAAGCAGCTGGTTACAACAAAGTATTTTGAGCATAAATAACCTTACAAAGAAAATACTTCGTAATTTACGAACTATTTCTTCGTATAACAAAGTAAATTAGTTTGTAATTTGTACGCTCAAAATACGTCCTAAGGTGTTAAGCGTGCAGTACGCCCGAAGGAAAGCGTAACTTTACGCTTTAGTTTTCCCTGTGTGGCGTCACGGTGTAAGAGAGAGACTCTCGACACCGTGCTACCGGCCTACCCCTCCGTGGCCTAAGGTCATATGGAAGATAAGTCGGCGCAACCGGCGCAACCTAGATGCATGCTGGCAGACCGGGAAGCTTAACCCTCCCGAATCCGTCGCCGGGTGCAGCGGAGGACCTTACCGTGGCCTAGGGCTCTGCGGCTCCACGGGTTGCGCCACTGGATTAGTGTGGGCCGCTCCGTTCCGTGCCACACGTGGGCCCTGCCGGCTCGGCTCGGCCGGCTCGGCTCGGCCACCACGCGATCCGGGGCATCAATTTATTGGCGTGCTCCGGCTTGCGCAGGCCCCAGCCCAGCTCAGCGCGCAGGCCCCAGCGGAGCTCCCGACGCCTGCGTGTTTTTCTGGCAAGAGGCAGCAAGACAGAGTGGGTCGCACCACTGAAAGACCAAACTTAATGAGGACACGCACGCATAGTGCGATGCAAAGAGACGCCGCGCACGCCTTCGGTGCACGCACTAATGTTTAGGTAGAATTTTGTACGTGCAACTTGCACGATTTTGAGCATACGTGGATTTTGCATAATATCATGCATAAATTTATGCAAATCGACGCACAATTTGATGCACGACTGAAAATAGGCTGAAAATTACGCATCACCACGTACAAAATTGTACATAAATATTTAGTGTGCACTGCAGTAGAGACACCGCACCTTAAAAGAGATCGCCCACTAATGGCGTAACGTTTTTCATCATAGCTCTGTCCTTGTTGCTCATCATGGACTGCTAGTGAGTGTGAGAGGGTCAGTATACGTTACGTAATTTGTAGACGCCCAAGTGTGATGCATTCCCAAAATGCTAATGCATGCATTAGTGAGACAGTGTGTCAGAGTGAAAGTGAGTCAGCTGGTCACCCCATCCGTCACTTAGGGCGCGTGTCGGGGAGTCAGGTGTCGGGTTCAAATCCACCCCCAAGCCGCCGATTTCTCTTTCCGTTCGTTTTTTTTTCCAAATGTGTCGCTTGTCATTCTTCTCTCGCGAATTATTGATCGATTGCGTGTCACGCCCAGAAAGGAGAATAAGAGTGCCCCATCCAGTCTGATCGCAATTCCGACTACCGCCCTCCGCAAACGCTCAAAACCTCACGAAGTATCTTGAGCATACACGCCGAAAAAAACTAATTTACTTTGTTATAGACAAAAATAGTTCGCATATTACGAAGTATTTTCATTGTAAGCCTGTGTATGCTCAAAATTCCTTGTTATAACAAGCTGCTTTTCATTGTAATGCCTAGTTTGTAAGGTCTTCACAGTGCACATCTAAATGCATGATTTCTCTTCCTTGCTTGCCTTGAAGCGGAGCTATATGCTCCAATGAAGCGCGTGCAAACCACGCGTCGGCTAATTTACCAGTGGAGGCGGGAGAGGCAGTGAATCGCAGTGAACGACTGACATCGCTTCGCGTTCGGTGACGCAGTTAGTCAGTGATCGCTATCCACTGCGAGAAAAAAGTACAGAGAAAGTACGGAACATGTCTGGTCAATAATTTGCCTGGACCGTCCGTACCTGTCCTAACGGAACTTCTGTACTACTTTTCCGTACCCGATTACATGAGTTCTTTGGGACTTTACGCACTATGTTCGTCTGTACCTTTTCCGTACAAAAATACGTTATTTTTTACAGTGTCAGCGGATTGATTTCGAGTGCCGTATTGGTGGCTCCGTCTCATCTCGCACTCATGTGGGGCTTCCCGCGTGGGTGGGAGCGGAACGGAGCGACCAAAACGACTCTCGGAATCAGGTTCGGCTCAACAGGAGGGACGAAGTTCGACGCGTTTCGTGTTTCAGTGGGGCGTGGGTGGGTGGGGGTGGGGCGGCTGGGCAACACCACTCTAAACGGTGTGTAACGGAGCAGCATCCGGGCGACGAACCGCGCGGCCAGGGCCAACAGGCTCCTTCCGAACAGATCGTCGCTCTCTCTCTCTCTCTCTCCCTCTCTCTCTCTCTCTCTCTCTCTCCCCCCTCTCTCATTTGCTTTCGTCTCTCTGTCTCTCTTCTGTCTTTTCCTCTCTCCTTTCTTTTCCCTCTCTCATCGCTTTCGTCTCTCTCCTCTCTCTCCCCCTCTCTCCCTCTCTCCCTCTTCTCTCTCTCTCTCTCCTCTCTCCCCTCCTCTCCGGGCCGGCCCCGGGAGGGCCCCTGTTCGGGGTGCTTGGTGGCCGATAATCAGTATCGATGCACCCTCGGGGACTCCAAGCCCAAGCTTCCCCGGGGCCCGGGTCGCGCGGTCGCGCCCTCGTTGGGACAAACTCCTTGATCTTCATTTACGGGGGCGCGTCAGCCAATCAGCGTCGGTTCGGGGGGGGGAAAGGGGGAGAGGGAGGAGGGGAGAGGGAGGGGGAGGGGAGGGGGGGGGGAGGGGGGGGGGGGGGGGGGAGGGGAGGGTGAAAGGTCCCCAAAGCCGCGCCCACGACAATCACTGCGTCGTTTGCCCACGTTATGGCCGCAGACCCATAAAGGCCTTGACTCGCGTACGCGCGGCTAAACGCGCGCCGAACCCAACCACGCGCTTTGCCGCCGCCACTGCCGACTGATTCCGAGAGTCGTTTCCGTCGCTCTGTCTCTCTCGCACTCATGCGGGGCGTCCAGTATGGGTGCGTGAGAGACAGAGCGACGAAAACGACTCTGGGAATCAGTCTGCCGGGTGGGCGGCCGCGGGACCGCAGCAGCAAGCCCACATCGCGGGGCAATAAAAACCCGCGTCCATACAAGCATGGCGCGATGCTAATGTGAGTTCAATTTTCAAGCGCACACTGAAAATCAAATAGTGATACATCTCACCCTCTGAGGGGTGAGACATAACTGTCTCACCGAAAAACGGTGATACTAAAATGTATCACCGAAAAAATAGTCGTACACGAATGTATCACCGAAAAAAGGTCGTACACAAATGTATCACCGAAAAAGGGTGATACTTCCCCAGGCAAACCAGGGCCAATCTCCCCGATGTCTCATCTTTTTTCGGTGATACATTTGTGTACGACCTTTTTTTCGGTGATACATGCGTGTACGACCGGTTTTTCGGTGATACATTCGTGTACGACCTATTTTTCGGTGATACATTTTGTATCGCCGAAAATTGGTGAGATGTCTCACCCTTTGAATTACAGTGCATTCGGACGGGAGCGAGAGAGAGAGAGAGAGAGAGAGAGAGAGAGAGAGAGAGAGAGAGAGAGAGGGAGGGGCGAGTTGCAGAGGGTTGCTTGTTAGTTGTGTGAGGGTGCGCGGGTTTGTACGTCACGGTGTGGTGGCGGCCGGCGACGACGTACGGGTTGATGCCGTTTGAGGTGCACGGAAGCGCGGAAGCACTTTCAGGCTCGGGCCGTACACCGCCCCAGAGGCCTCCCCGCTCCCCTCCCTCCCCCTCTCCTGCCCCGGCCTGGTCCAACTACTTTTGTGTCGCGAGCGACGAACGCTCCAGCAGCGCAAGCAAGCAGCAAAGCCAAAGTTGGCTATTCAGCGGACTGTGCCGTCCCGTCGCATCGCGTGCGCGGAACATGGCGAGGCTGTCGTTTCAGTGCACTGGTATAAAAGGCATAAAAATTACGCCCTTTAGGTGTAAATACTCTTTTACGCCCTTGCAAGGGCATAAATCGTTCTATGCCCTTGGGAAGGGCGTAAATGGTATAGGAATTTCAAGCAAAATTTTAATGCCCTTCCCAAAGGCATTAACGATTTATGCCATTTAAGGGCGTAAATCGTTTACGCCCTTTAAGGGCATAATTTTTATGCCTTTGTTTCACCAGTGTGGCAATGACGTGGTAAAAGCGTGCCCTCCTGGGAACGAACGACGGGGGTGGTTCCTGAGAATCCCCAGGAGATGGAATTACCGCGAGCCTACTGTGTAATACTTCTAATAAAAGTTTGCATTCGCAATGTTTTGCATTTCCGCCCTCGCACGGGACAATGAACTTCTTTAAAGCTCACAAAATTACATTGTCACTGCAAGTTTTTGCAAGAAAAGTTACGTACTAAAAATTTATTTTTTAATAAATCCTGGCTGCCCAAAGAGCCTAAGCTCCACTATAGGGGTGTACATTACATGGCGATTAGCACGGTGACCCACAGTGATACAAAGGAGAAAGTACGAATTGCAAATGCTAAGTATAAGTGTAATTAAAGATATGTTTTTTTTTTAAGTCAGGGGAATTGCAAAAGATTGCAATGGGCCTTGAACGCTTGGGTCCTCGCCCCCTCTTCGAAATTTCTGCACACACCACTGTTCAATTCGAATAAGATTCGAAAATTAATACCGAAAAGATGCGATTCGAAACTAAAATCATGAGTTCGCACCCCCGCACAGTGTAACCTGAGTAGGCCTACCGAGAAGCCAACTTGAGTCTGAGTCACCAGTCACCGCCCCGGAAGCGCCACTTGTCAACGGTACACACACACACACACACACACACACACACACACACACACACACACACACACACACACACACACACACGTACACACACACAAACCGCCACGCACTCCCCAATGCAAACAAGCGGTCCAAAAGTGGCTGGCGGCCTTCACCCGCGCTCAAGGCGGCCTCCAGGTCGCGGTCTGCACACACTGGCCCCTCCCCCTCCCTCCCCCCCCCCGACGTAACCTTCCGGGGCGCGCACCCATGCATACATCACGAGGGCAAACCCGGCAGCAGAGCCCAGCAAATCACCCGCCGCTGGCCCCGGAAAGAAATAACATGCCGTTCTACAAAGGACACTATTTTTCCTCTCTTTTTCCTTTTTTTTCGAGGTAAGACTGACGAATCCGGCTCCGCGAGATTGTGGCCTGGCTCGCCAACCGCAGTGGCCGAGAGCGGCCCGTCCGGGCCCGTCCGTCAAGGCGTGGTCGGCTACCCTGCTGGACGACACGAAGGCAGAGGCTGTGAGCCTTACAGTGTGAGGCTTTGGCGGTGTCGCCGCCGCCCTGCTCCGTCAAGCCGAGTGTGGAGCACTCCCGAGAGCTCCACACTTCCTGGTGCCAAGTGATTCTCCACACTTGGACGTGTGGAGTTGGCAGGCGATTTGCGGTCCCCACCCTTGCATTGTGGAAGTAGCTCACCGAGACCCTGTCTCTTGGCATGGCGAAAACGTGGAAACCTCGCCACACTTGCAGTGTGGAAGCTGCGAGCTCTGCACTCGCAAGTGCGGAGACTGCAAGTTCCACATCTCTGCGTGCTCTACAAAATGAAGAGTGTACATGCTCTAACTGGAGCATGCCTGCAAGCACGCTCTAGCTAGCGCATGCCTGCCAGGCATGCACTAACTAGTGCATTCATGCCATGTACACGCTAACTGAAGCATGCATCTAGTGCATAAGGGATAGGGAGTTGTCTGCATCAGGAAGCGTGTACATGGCATGTATGCGCCAGTAAGTGCATGCTTGGCAGGCATGCGCTAGCTAAAGCGTGCTTGCAGGCATGCTCCAGTTAGAGCATACCATGTGCACTCTTCGATTTGTAGAGTGTCAAGTGTGGAGTCGTCCACACTAGGTTTACAGTGTGGGGGATGCCGGGCAGGCCCTCACCTGTTGCTCCTCGAGGTGGCTGGCGGCGTGGGCGTGACTGCCTCGGCGTCGGCGGCACAGCGGACAGACTCCGAGAGTCTCGCTCTGTCTCTCTCGCACCCATGCGGGCCGCCCTTTGAGTGCGAGAGAGACAGAGGGACGAAGGCGGCTTTCGGAATGAGTCGACAGCCACGCGGATATAATAGGCCAGAACAACGCTTCAAAGAACATGGCCAAAGCTCTTGTAGCTTTCTTTCCGTTCTCCTTGTCTGGCGGGAGCTCAACCAGTCCTTCAACTCGCAAGGGGTTCGATTCAAGGCAGCCTCCCCTCCCCGCAGGCTTCCCTGACGTCCCCTCCAAGCCATTCGCCAAGGGCCAGCATTGCAAAACATGGTAATGCGGGAATATGGGGGGGGGGGACTGAGACAGTGAGAGTGAGAGGGAGGGAGAGAGAGGGAGGGAGAGGGAGAAAGAGATAGAGGGAGTGAGAGAGAGAGAGAGAGGGAGAGAGAGGGGGGAGCCAGAGTGAGACAGAAAGACAGATTGACAGACAGACAGACAGACAGACAGACAGACAGACAGACAGACAGACAGACAGACAGACATACAGACAGACAGACATACAAACAGACATACATACATACAGACAGACATACAAACAGACATACAGACATACAGATATACAGACATACAGACATACAGACATACAGACATACAGACATACAGACATACAGACATACAGACATACAGACATACAGATATACAGACATACAGACATACAGACATACAGACATACAGACATACAGACATACAGACAGACAGACATACATACAGACAGACAGACAGACATACAGACAGACATACAGACAGACAGACAGACAGTGCGAGAGAGATGTTAGGGGAGGGGGAAGAGCCTTCTTGTTTTGGGAACTCATCAGATATCCAATTAAAGTAGGCGGCGTGATGGTGATGCTCGATGCCGCGCCAAGTGTTCTTAACGCTCACGGGAGCAGCCGCTCTAAACTTTCTTAATTTTAATGAATCATCAGCAGCGGATCCCGAGACAGCCATAGAGCAAACCAGACGCGTACCCCCCCCCCCCCCCCCCCCCCCCCGTAAACCTAAAGCCTCCCGGTTTCTCCTCTTGAGCGTACTTCGCTCCTATTGGTGGAGTCTGCCCGGACCGACAGACCGGCTTCAAACTTCCCGACGCGGTGCGTGCCAATGTTCTTCGTCGGCGTGCACCTCAGCAGCTGGGTGGGCGAGGCAGGGAGCGTCCACACACTGCTGAAATATTCATCACTGAAAAACCAAACGTGGACCAGACCGCAGCACCACTGGTGTGGTCAGATGGGTGACCACATCAGATGGTGTGGTGTAGACCACGTTTGGCCACGTTTGGTGCGGTTTGGACTACGTTTAGCCACGTTTGGTGTGGTCTAGACCACGTTTGGTGCGTTTGGTAGACCACACCAACTGATGTGGTCAAAATGGCACCCATTTGACCACACCAGGTGGTGCGGTCCAGACCACGTTTGGTTTTTCAGTGATGTACACTGTCATTCAACAAAAAAATTCAGCAAAGAAAAGAAGCTTGCTACAACCGTTTTGAGCATACAGGCTTATAAGAAAATAACTCGTCATTTACGAACTACTCTGCAAACTCAAGTGTGTGCCAGGCACACACTTCCTGGTGCATGCCTGCAGGCACACACTTCCTGGTGCATGCCTGGCAGGGCCACACTTCTTTTCTGCATGCCTGGCAGGCACACACTTCCTGGTGCATGCCTCAGGCACACACTTGCCGTCGCTTCAAGCAAGTATGTGCCTGAGGCATGCACCAGGAAGTGTGTGCCTGCCAGGCATGCAGAAAAGAAGTGTGTGCCTGCCAGGCATGCACCAGGAAGTGTGTGCCTGCAGGCATGCACCAGGAAGTGTGTGCCTGGCACACACTTGAGTTTGCAGAGTACATCGTCAAACCAAATAGGTTGTTCCATACGCTCAAAATGCAGAGCGTGCAGCAATTGCTCACGATCGTCTTGTAGCTTCGTATCTCTCGCACCCCATATGGAACGGGACGCCCCATTACAAATCCAATTGGACCATTAATGGTCAGACTTCTCGCCACTCCAGAGGCGAGACATAAAGTCTCGCCAGCCAAGCTTTGGTCCGATCTAAAAGTATCGCCGAAATTTGGTCATACAAAAAAGTGTTGCCACCAAATGGCGAGACTTTTGTGTCTGACCGCCACCCAAAGGCCGTCATGCGCCGGACGGTTACGGCCGCCACCTTGCGGCGAAGCTTTTATGACTGACCATTTTCAGGGGGTGGAAACGGCGCTGATTTGGCGGGCCATGGCTGCGGCGATGCGTGCACGGCCGTTGTTTGTTGTTTTTTTGTGGTTCCTAGAAACCCACTTTCTAGCTAAAGTAGACATCTTATGCACAAATCCTGCACGTGTACTTCTAGAGTAATGTTGTCTCTTCGAGAAAATAAGCCCGTTTTGAAGATTTGAAACCCACAGGACGAGTCATGGACATGTTTGTAACTTGTTTTAAATGGCTCATCCGCGTTCGGGCGCGGCGATTCTGGCCTGAAAACGCCGAAAAAAATGTAAACAAGTTACAAAAATGTGAATATCTCATTTTGTAAGTATCAATTCGGCCCAAGGAGCTTATTTGCTGATCCTTCAACCTTACTCTTTAAGTACGCGTTGAGGTTTTGTCGTTAAGACGACTACTTCAGCTGGAAAGTGGTTTACCAACTAACGCGGTAAAGTGGTGAAAACGGCAAAAACGGCCGTGCACGCATCGCCGCAGCCAAGGCCCGCCAAATCAGCCCCGTTTCCACCCCCTGCCATTTTGTGGCGAGACGTCTTTTTGTGTGACCAAAGACTTTCAGGTCTCAAAACTGAGCGAGACTTTCAAGTCTCACCATATTTTGGCGCGAAGTCTTTCCATCCAATTTGCAGTGGTGCGAGAGAGAAAGACTTCGATCGTTCGGCATCAGGCGGCCAGGTGGCCAGGCGGCTGGTGTGCAGCCGGGTCAGTCCATCGAGCCAGGTTTGCCAAGTCGAGAAAAAAGTTATTGGCTCTCGACCTCTCGATCAAGTAATTCCTGGAACCGAACTGCGGAGACGCGCGCGGCTCAAACTGTCTAAAGTAGGCCGGCCGGCCGGCCGAGGCGAGGGAAAGGCAGGCAGGAGTGCCCTCGCGATGAGCAGTCTGGCCCTCCAAGCCCCTTCCCCCTCTTCCCTCCCCCTCTTCCCTCCCCCTCCTCCCCTCCCCTCTTCCCCCGGTGGCCATTCTCTCCCCTCTTCCCCCTTGCCCTTTCTCTCCTCTCGAACAGCGGCGGAAGCAGTGATGCGGTTTATTGTCAGACTCTGCCCGACCGGCTTCAAACTACCCGGGAAGGCACAACAACACTCCGCACCAGGTCGGGGCGAGCCGAGAGCGAAAGCAAATGTGAAGTGTCCTCCACACTTTGGTTTGACAGACAGTGCCCGGTGCCCGCGCGCCACGTGGCCGCTCCGGAGCGCCTGTGTTTCGGCGGGTAGGCCTCCCGCCGTGCGTGGGTGCGCGCCAGCGCTCTGGCGGCCTACCTCCACCATTACCATTACCATTACGGGCTAGACCACACAACACATGATCGTATGACATTTTGCGGCGCTCCGCGAGCGCGCCGCGCCTGCACTGCCAAACCAGCGGAGACGTGCGAAGCTTGCAGACTCCACACTTCAAGGGAGGAGTAGCTCACAGAGCCCCTATCTCTTGGCATGGTGCAAACGTCGTGGAGAACTCCACACTCAAAGTGTGGAGACTGCAAACTGTAATCCTCCAAGTGCGGAAAGTGCAAATTGCGCACCTCCGCATTTCAGGTGCGGAGTTCCCCACGCACAGTGGGCCAGAAGACCGGTGGAGGCGGACAAAAAACTCTGGACGCGTTTTGAGCTCCAGGGTCGCTAAACAGACTTTGACCCACCAATGGATTCCTCGTTCGGAGAGCACTCTATCAGGGGGCGGCAACGGCCTAGGAGGCGCGTGAAGCCATGCGCGAGTAAGGTGCAGGGGTTACTTATTTTGCTTCGATTGTGAGATCTAGGCCGTTGATTGCAAAACGCTTTGCACAGATCGAAAGAGCACAAAATTTGGGGTGCATTAGGCCTAGTAGACTGCCCGATACTTCGAATTCAACGGAACACAAGGGCAAAATCATTTACACCAACATGGCGCATTCGAGTTTTTTCCTAAATTTTATGATTTTTGTGTTTTTTGGTGTTTTTACTGCACCTTAATATTAGGTAAGGGAGGAGTTTCGAGAAGGGCAATTAGCCTAATGCACCCTAAATTTCAAGCCCTTTCTATCGGTGCAAAGTGTTTTGAAAAACACAGTCTAGTTTTCACAATCTCGAACAAGTGCGCAACCTCTGCACTGACGGCGCGAGCATCGCTTCACGCTCTCCCTAGGCCGTTGCCACCCCCTGACTCTATTGGTGGGGTGACACGTCCGGTTCGAGTCCCATTTAGCGACTCTGGTGCTCAAAACGCGTCTAGAGTTTTGTCCGCCTCCACCGGTCTTCTGACCCACTGTGCCACGCTCGGTGTCGCAGTGTGCGCCTTTGCGTGCGCCTTGCGTGCCGCAGGGTGCCAGGCGCGAGGCACGCGACGCCTCCAACTTGTCGAATGTCGCCGGATTGACAAAGTTGACTGGCTGGGCGTGGCGGCGCACGGACCCCCATCCCCACGGCGCGGGGGGCTCGGGGCGGGGGCGGGACGGAACCCGGGGCAGAGGGCACTTATTTCGAGCTCCCAAGTCGTCCCCGTCGCGCCGAGGTAACAAACAGATTCCTGCACACTAAATGTTATGTACAATTTTGTACGAGACATCGCAGTTTCTTGTGCACACGAAATTTTCGTACAAGTTTCGTACGAAAAACTGCACATTTTGCGCCATTTTTGTACAAAATTGTACAAAATTGTAAAAAATTTGGTACAAATTTGTACGAAAAGTTCGTGTGCACAAAAAACTGTGATGTCTCGTACAAAATTTGTACAAAACCATTTAGTGTGCGAGGGCAGTCGCGCTGCTTCAACCTCCAAAACTGCTGCTTTTCCCCAAAGACCGACTGTGTCCACCACACTGGGCATCCCAGCCCACGTTCCGCCACGCCACAATGGGCCGGCGCAGGCGGCCAAAACTCTAGACGCGTTTTCGACCACGGAGTCGCTAGGCAGGACTCAAACCGAGCGTGTGACCCCACTGAAAAACCAAACGTGGTCTAGACCGCACCAACTGGTGTGGTCAAATGGATGCCATTTGGTGTGTTTGGTGTGGTCTAGACCACACCAAACGTGGCCAAACATGGTCTAGACCGCACCAGACGTGGTCTAGACCGCACCATACGTGGCCAAACGTGATCTAGACCACACCAACTGATGTGGTCAAAATGGCATCCATCTGACCACACCACCAGTGGTGCGGTCTGGACCACGTTTGGTTTTTCAGTGCCCACCAATGGATTTCTCATTCAAAGAGCAATCTATTGGTGGGGTCACACGGTCGGTTTGAGTCCCATTTAGCGGCTCTGAAGCTCAAAACCCGTCAGGGCCTTTGACCGTTCCCCACCGGTCTTCTGGCCCACTGTGCAGGTCACACTGCCGCCGTGCCTTGCCCCGGGTGGCGCTGCCTAGCGTCGTCGGCCGCGTTATGTTGCGACGCGCATAATGGACGGGGAGGAACAAATGGCCGGCAGGGCGGGGCGGCGATTTCACGCGGCGCAGGGCGGGGCGGGGCGGGGCGGGGCGGGGCGGGGCGGGGCGGGGCGGGGCGGGGCGGCGGCGACAGCGCGACGGAAGCGCCACAATGACTCGGGGGCGCTGGACACAAACGAGGGCCACTCAACACTCGGCGCGCGCTACTCCGTTATACGGGGCATCCGGACACGAAGCCCATTCCCAGCACACTGATTCCGAGAGTCGTTTTCGTCGCTCTGTCTCTCTCGCACCTGTACGGGCCGCCCCGTGAGTGCGAGAGAGACAGCGCGACGAAAACGACTCTCGGAAGCAGTCTGCAGCGTAGCGCGCCGAGCAACCCCAGCGGAGTGGCGTGGCAGCGGTGGCAAAATGGGCTGCATTACCTGTTCGGGTGAACCGAGGTGAACTGTACATGGTGTGCCAGGTTCTTCGGGAGTGGGTCAAACGACAATTCTCATACAACGATAAAAACGGTTCCTGGTTTTCCCAGGAGCTCCCTGGAAATCGCCTATGTCTCTACCATAGACTTCCTGGGAAAACCAGGTTCCGTTTTACCCGTGTAGCCTGGTCTCTCGATAGCCGAATGAAAGGTAGGCAAAAAGACCCACTTTTCTCCTATACGTGCGCAAAAGGTGCTTATTTGCGTTTCCCCCAGACCGCCTCCGAGGAGTAACCATGGTCAGGGTCTTCACCGGCAACCGCTTGACAGACCTTCTGGCGTTCTCTGTACTCCCATCACGCCAACCCCTGCGGCGTCGTCGCCCCGCAAGACGGCCCGGGGTGGGGGAGGGGGGGGGGGGGGGGGTCGTCCCGCTGGCACTGCGACGACAAACTCCACCTCCATCCAAGACGGAGTCCCCGCTGCTTTGCGGTTTGTCGCGCGTGGTTGCATTTCGGCATTACAGTGGCACCGCGGCGTGCAGGCCCACACCCTGCACGGCCTGCACGGTGTGCGCCGGGACAAGTAGCTCACTATAGTGGCAAAATTTTTGGAGAGTAGGAAAGTGAAATGAGCGTAGCAAAATTTTTGGCGCTTAATAGCAACGAAGTGAGTCACTTCCTCTCAAGCTTGTCCCATATTTGTCAACAATGAGAAGCCTTTCCCCCACACACTGCAAATCAAAGTGTACACAGTAAAAACTCTACGAAGAACCGCTTGGTAGTACGAAGAAAATGAAGGCATTGTTAAATCTACGAAGAAAATGCTTCGTATTACGAAGCTAAATCCTTCGTAATACGCAGCATTTCTTCATAATACGAAGCAATTCTACAATGTCTTTTGCAGTTATGAAGCAAATGCTTCGTAGGCTTTTAAGAGTGTACACGGTAAAAACGGTTCCTTGTTTTCCCAGAAACTCCCTGGAAATCGCCTATGCCTCTGCCATAGGCTTCCTGGGAAAACCAGTTACCGTTTTTTTACCGTGTAGGAAGGTTAGGCACTATTTGAGGCAAGCCGAAACTTACCACGCTTGCCCCCCCCCCCCAAAAAAAAAGGGGGGGGGCAGGCCCCTACACAGTGTATGAGGCTGGACTGACCTTGACGGGGATGCAGACGACGATGAGCAGCAGGTCTGCCGAGGCGAGCGACGACAGGAACACGTTGGTGGTGGACTGCATGCGGCGGTAGCGCTGCGTGGTGAAGATGATGAGAGCGTTGCCGACCAGCCCCAGCACCATGGTGAGCAGGTACACGATGAGCGTGGGCACGATCTCCCACCAGTCGTACGCCTGCATCGAGTCGTCGTAGTCGTAGTCGTAGTCGTCGTCGGGCGGCACCGTGGTGGACGCGTTGCCCAGGTCGGCGTCGAGCGGCGCGTCCGTCGCCCCGCCCGGCGACCCGCCCGGCGCCAGGGTCTGGTTGGCGACGGGCAGGCCGTGGCACCGCCACGCCAGCAGCACCGCCGCCAGCAGCGCCACGCGGCTCACGGCCGACGCCATGGAGGCCCAGCCGCGGCCCGATCTGAAACACGAAGGACGAACGAATTTATTTCCATGTGTGCTCACACTGTGAATTCATGTTACGAATTCACACAAACGTCCCAAGTCGCGCAAGGAACAGCGGACAGTAGCATTTGGAGAATTGCTCCGCACCGGAAAGTGTGGAGTCCTCCACTGTTTGGCAGTGCACGCACGGCCCGCTTTGGGAGCGCCGTCGAGGTAGGCCGCCAGCGCGCTGCCGCACACCCACGCACGGCGGGAGGCCTACCCGCCGAAACACAGGCGCTCGGCCACGCGACTGGCGCATCCACACTTCTTGGTGCGGAGGAATTCGCCACACTGGGAAGTGTGGAGTTTGCAGTGCGGAGAAGAAGCGTGTGGAGAATTGCTCCGAGTCGAAGGGAGGAGTGCCACACTTGGTTTGTCAGTGTGTGCTCACGTAGTCCGTTCCATTCGAGACCCGACCATCACTTTTTCATTCGCGGCGTTCGCTCCTGGTATGAATATTGATTCTCGGAGGTCACACGCCCCACCCCGCCTCGCCTTCAAACGGTGTGCGTTCTCTACACCGTAAGGAATTTTAGCCACTTCATGGCAACATTGTGGGCGACGTTTCCATCACTTTCAAATGATGACAACTTCGTCACAACAAGCTCATCGACTGGTTTGATGTCATTCTTCTGAGGAAAATTCTGTAGCTATCGGGCAAAGCGGCGTATCTACTATGGGATTCCCGATGAACATACGTTGTTATGTCAGACGACCACTCAATGGGTGTTGACGTTGACAAGCGACCGCCAATGTTTTCGCAGTGCCGCTTGCCCCTCAATGTTCCCCGCGCCCGCGTGTTCGATGTGCTGCCGTGGTGTTGACTGATTCCGCTCTGTCTGTCTGTCTGTCTGTCTGTCTGTCTCTCACTCCCCCCCTTCCCCCCCTCTCTGTCTCTCTCTCATGTACGGGGTGCGAGAGGGACAGGGCGACGAGGACGGCTCTCGGAATCAGTCTGCGGGGGCTTGGGCGGGCTAGCGGCGCAGAGCCGAGGCAAGCGCCCTGTTGTGCCGCCACGCCACGCCACGCCACGCCACGCCACGCCACGCCGCGCCACGCCACGCCGCGCCACGCCACGCCACGCCACGACACGCCACGACACGCCACGCCACGCCGCGCCACGCCACGCCGCGCCACGCCACGCCACGCCACGCCACGCCACGACACGCCACGACACGCCACGCCACGCCACGCCGCGCCACGCCACGCCACGCCACGCCACGCCACGCCACGCCACGCCGCGCCACGCCACGCCACGCCACGCCACGCCACGACACGCCACGACACGCCACGCCACGACACGCCACGACACGCCACGCCACGCCACGCCACGCCACGCCACGCGCCACGGCTTCGCCGCTAACGACGCTGATCACCTTTGTGGTCCCCGCGACCGTGCGCAGTGGCGCGGCGGCGGCAGGGGCGGCACACTGTGAAACCAGTCTGGAGAAATCCACCGAGAACTCCAACGCTCGCAAAATGCGGAGGAGTGGAATTTTCAGTCTCGGCACTTGGAAGCGCAGAGTTTGCATAGTCTCCACACTGGAGTTTTTCATACTTAGTTTCACAGCACGCTGGTATAACTAAAGCGTAACTCTATTCTTGAGTCAAGCATAAAGTTACGCTTGAAGACGTTACGCTTGAAATCAAGCATAGGCTAGAAATTCCCCCATGCATTTAGATAGGGGAAATCTTGGCGGATGAGCTTGTTAAGCTACGCTAGGCGAGATATTCTTCCTCACCCAAATTTGGGTAATAAAGAATTCCTCGCCCAAAATTTTAGTCATGATCATGACTCTTCCATTCTCAGTGTATATGTATTCATAGCGTTTGGAATCTCAGTGTGCTGAGTGGTCCAATTGCGACGTGGGGGGGGGGGAGACATACCACGCACGGCGCCGCGAACGGGGTGCTCCAGCTGCCTGGTTCAGGGAGGATCATTTCGTCACTCCGTCTCTCTCGCACCCGTACTCCGCATGAAAGCGACAGAGACAGAGTGAGGGAACGATCCCTCGGAATCAGGCGGCTTGGTCAGCACGTGCCGCTGGCTCACCTGCAGACGGATGCCAAGCCGAAGGCCCTCGGGGAAGCTTCTCTCTCTCTCTCTCTCTCTCTCTCTCTCTCTCTCTCTCTCTCTCTCTCTCTCTCTCTCTCTCTCTCTCTCTCTCTCTCTCTCTCCCCGGAGCGCGCCTGCCTGCTGCCTGCCCCACCTGGAAAGTGGATTGACTGCCCGTGTGGAACAGATAGGCTGAAAGCATGCTGAACCGCGTCTGAATTTTCAGTCCGTTTTCAGACGCCAGTCAGGCCTCAGTCAGACCGCGTTCAGGCGAGATCCAGGCCGTTCGCGACACGAACAAGGTCTGAATGCCGCCTGACGAGCGTCTGACTGAGGCCTGACTGGTGTCTGAAAATGGACTGAACGCGGTCTGAAAAGCGGCTTAGATTCAGACCGCGTTCAGGCCGCGTTCAGTCCGTTTTCAGGCCCACGCCTGGCCGCCCGAAAAAAACGTCAAAAGCGTCGAAAACGAAGACCTGCCGGCCGACGTCTGGTGTCGAACTCGGGACAAGGCGCATAGAATACCGGTGCGTGAATCCGCTTGGCCAGAGCGACTTCTGAGAACCGACGTGCGACGCTGCGATCCCATTCTGCTGGCCAAAGCTTGCTGATACGGTTGAGACATCTGATGTATGCGTTAAACCTTTTCCGAAGTGGGGTAGAACAGGGTTTGCCTCTGTCGTGGAGAACAATCATACTCTTTTCGCTGGCTATGATATTTCGGATTGTGCCATTTTAAAACGAAAAGAGCCTTTCTTCCAAGTAGTTCTCCGCAGCGTTATACGTATCAGCAAGCCTTGGCCAGCAGAATGGGATCGCAGCGTCGCACGTCGGTTCACAGAAGTCGCTCTGGCCAAGCGGATTCACGCACCGGTATTCTATGCGCCTTGTCCCGAGTTCGACACCAGACGTCGGCCGGCAGGTCTTCGTTTTCGACGCTTTTGACGTTTTTTTCGGGCGGCCAGGCGTGGGCCTGAAAACGGACTGAACGCGGCCTGAACGCGGTCTGAATCTAAGCCGCTTTTCAGACCGCGTTCAGTCCATTTTCAGACACCAGTCAGGCCTCAGTCAGACGCTCGTCAGGCGGCATTCAGACCTTGTTCGTGTCGCGAACGGCCTGGATCTCGCCTGAACGCGGACTGACTGAGGCCTGACTGGCGTCTGAAAACGGACTGAAAATTCAGACGCGGTTCAGCATGCTTTCAGCCTATCTGTTCCACACGGGTGGCGAGGGAACTGAGGCCATCGCCGTTGTGTTCCCCGCACGCCTCCCCCCGTCTCTCTCGCACTCACGGAGTGTGCCGTAGAGAGAGACAGGGGGATGAAGTGGGCGGCGGGATCGCTCGGCACAACCACATCGGTGGTAGCCTCGGCTTTTCTTGTCGGAGAGCAGTCCATCTCTCTCGCACCTCGGCGGCACGCTCCGTGGGTGCGAGAGAGACGGAGCGAAGCGTGCGGGCCGCGCCGGAATCACTCGACGGCCGCACGCACGTTTGCTCGGGGGCTGAGTGGTTCCTCCAGCCACCCCCTGTGGGCACACCTTCCGACACCTTCCACGGGCCATCGTGCAGTGCCGTGCCATCCCGTGCCGTGCCAAGGCAGTGCAGCCCGACCGCTGGCTTCTCGGACGAAATTTCAGCCTCGCGCAGGGCCGTGCACTGGTGAAAATGACGCTTACAAATTACAAATTACAAAGACAGATCTGCATCCCGCGCGTCCCGCCAACAAAGACAGAAGTGTTCGAGCGTGCGCGAACTAAGACAGATCTGCGTTTCGGAGTCGTCCTGTGTCCGGACTTTAAACCCACTATGCAGCCACTGCGAGCCACTGTGTTAGAGCTTTCATTTTCGGCATGACATTTTCTCATTCTTTCCACGGTAAAAACGGTTCCTGGTTTTCCCAGGAACCTCCTGGAAATCGCCTATACCTTCACCATTGGCTTCCTGGGAAAACCAGGTCCCGTTTTTACCGTGTCAAGATTTCACAAATACAAATATCTAATCGAATAATACACTTTCAGCAGTTTAATGTGCGTAAGGAAGGAAGAAAGAGGAAGGGGCGCCCCTAACCTAAAAGCAGATCTGTCTTTGTCGGTACCCTAAAACGCTTCTGTCTTTGTTGGCGGGACGCGATGCAGATCTGTCTTTGTTCATAGGAGCCATCGAAGATCAATCAAAACCCTTCTAATTAATAAAACAGCAATACTTGTGCCCAGTAACCTCGCTAATTACACGATGCTCGGAAACGACCTCCCCCTCCGCAAAACAAAAACAAGAAGAAACAAAAACGAAACAACAATTTCACCAGACGGCGAATGCGTTTGGGCACTCCATGATTAACGCTCAAACACAGCCGAGCACTCTCCGTATTGGGGCACAGCGGAGGCATCGACCTCGTTCGGAATCGGAAATTAGGAAAGAGCGTGTGTACACTGCGCATGCAAACCACCTACCATGGCCATGCCCTGCCTCGATTGTGTCTGCGCGGACACCCCACTGTCAGGCACGCCTCGCTCCTACACCGCGAAACAAAGTAGGAGTACTACTCCACACGTGTGGAGTTCGCAGTCCACACTTCAAGTGCAAAGTAGCTCCCTGAGCCCCTGTCTCTTTGGCGGTGCAAACGCTTTGGGCTGCGAACTCTGCCCTTCCAGGTACGGAAACTCCAAATTTCACACCTCCGCATTGCAAGGGTGCACTGAGAATCCAAACGCTATGAGTATAGCGTCAATTGATACAATGCAAAAGCATTGCACATGAAGTGCAATGTGGCTATCGCATTGCACGTATGGTGCGATATCTCAGCTGCATTGCACCATACGTGCTATACTCATAGCGTTTGGAATCTCAGTGTCCTGCCGAGCGGTTCAGAAGAGGGGTCTCTCTCGCACACTTGCTCGCACAGTCATGAAGAGGTCCGCAAAAGTGTGAAAGAGACAGAGCGACGAGAGCTGATTGACTCGGCTGGCGGCGTTCACACCCTTGCCCGCACCGCGTTCCGCTCCCTGCCGCCGTAAAGCAGACGAGGGTCCTTCGTCGCTCTGTCTCTCTCGCACCTATACGGCACGCCCGATGACTGTGAGAGAGACGGGGCGACGAAAGCGACTATCGGAATCGGTCTGCTGAGCGCTGCCTGCCACCTGGTGGCCCCGCCGTTCCACCGCGCGCCACACGTTTACAAAAGCAGAATCAAAATTCAGCGAGCGCCCCGCCCCGCCCCGCCTTCCCTTGCCCCGCCCCGCCCCGCCCACCCCGCCCCGCCCCGCCCCACCCCGGCCCGCCCCGCCCCACCCCGCCCCGCCCCGCCCCGCCCCACCACGGCGCCACTGTTTGTCCCCACATAACGCGGTGCTAAGAGGCTTGCCGCTGACGTGCGGGGCGCGGAACGCCGCCCCGATCTTTCTCGCGACCCGCACCGCAAGCGTAGGAAAACTGTGCGACTGGGCGACCAAATTTGCCGCAAACGCGCACGGCACCGTTCGTGCGATTTCGGTCGCCGGTGCTGTGGCGAGTGGCAACGCGTGAGAGGCTGTGAAAGCGAGGCACCGACCTATTTAGAGTCTGATTCGTGAGGTTGGGGCGGCCCGAGGAATCGGCCGCATTGTAACACTGCACAACCGTTGATAAGTTTATTCATGGCACTCCAATGGCGCGCCGTTTTGAATGCCAAAGTGGCAAAAAAGCTACGGAAAATTCTACAAACAACTTGTAATAACTCTCCAAAGCCCTCTTGTGCGATATTTGAACTGACCAAATAGGTTTTTCTGATGTTGCTTGAAGGCGTCTACGGGCTGCCGTTTGGTAGGGTCAGCACCCGATTTCCCTTATTCAGGCAACTAAACTGCCTCAGACCTGAGTCGTCCTGGGTCACTCAATTTTTACCTCTTCTCTGCTGTCAGAGTCGTTGTGAATCCACTCTTACCTATGTCAATCCGAAACGAAAAGTTGCGTAATTTGCGTCAACTTTGCTCATTTTCATTACGTTTTTGTCATTAAAACTTTCATTACATTCGTTCATTACACTGTAATGAGAATTTTAATAACATATGTAATGAAAACTTTAATTAACTTTAATAATGATTATAGCTTCACTACCATGTAATTGAGAAGAAATGGAACAGTGGAGAAGAAATCACACCGACAAACTCCCATGTAAATCGTTGCTTTATTACTCAAACTTAGGTGACAAATCCGTGTGCGCAAGTTTCTGCATATTATCTACCTTTCCTTATGGGTTAATTGAAGATTTTAAATTCTCATCAACAATTGGCTGCAAGTTATCACGAAACCAGCTCCCCAACAAGCGCTTAATTCAAAACGTGTGCGTGCAAAGTGAGTAAGAAGTAAAGAATACCCAGAAACAATAACACCAGCTTGATGTAGAAGAATCAAAACTTTCCTGAAACGTGACAGTTTTTAAAAGGTTCGTTATTTTCAGAACCTTATTTAAAAGTTTTTAAGACAGGTTTTTTTCTTTTACGGCATTGTTTTTCACTTCCTCCTAAAAAAGGAGTGATTTTTACAAAGTTCACAATAGGTTTGTCTAAAGACTTTCATTTTTTTTTCAATGTGCATTGACAGTAAAAATGACTGTTGTGAGAGCATTGATATAAACAGGGGGCAGCAACGGCTGGCTAGGCTGGGGGCTATGCGCGAGACCGGTTCATTGTCAATCGGGGGGTCTTGGTTCTCGAAAACCGTCGCGTGTAACTTCCATTTCTCAAAGCAAACCTAAAGTTAGGGCATTTTTCGGTGTAGTAGGCTATATGAGTTCATGATGAGACTGCTAGTCTCTCAGGAAAAGCCCATTGCCAAAGCTCAAAAATTCAAATTTAAAAATGGCGGGAAAACTTCTGAAAATGGACTACTTTGACTCCTCCCCATTAATAGACGGTGCGACGAATCGGTGTGCCACATGTCCTAATACACAAAATGAACCTATATTTCTCAGACCCCGTGACGGGAGGTTGAAGGAAAGCGCCCGTCATTGAGCATTAGGGCCCCCCGATTTCCTTGTTTTACGTGGTCTCGCGGATCGCCCCCACACCAGCCATTCGCGTTGCAGCCTCCTGATATAAATTTATGGTCCTAATAGATGCCTTTTCTTCAATTGAATTCGTGCAGCTTACTGGTAAAGAAGTACATACCAACTGCAAGGAGCCCCTGGAACAGTAGAATACAATTAAGAAGAAATCTGAGGGAGTAGCCTCTATCTCGTGTAAATCTTGTCAGGATGTCAGAAGCCTGTCTAAAAAGCTGATCGAAATTCACGCACCTCTGAAGGCGGGAAACTTATTCTGACAATCTGTCACGCTTTACTACCTACGCTCAAGTTTAACCAGTGTGGTCAGGCAATGAATGTTTAATTTGATCCAGGAAGCGAAAGAAGGGAATACTTCGACTTATCTGCAAATTGAGTTTTTATCTTATTATTGTGCCTCAGGATGGTTTTCATCATCACACCAAATTATTTGACCCAATTCCGAACAGTTTAAGAGAAAACCAACATGAAAAAAATTGATATATCTTAACTTGACCCCTTTTGCGGTCTAAATTTTATCGGAAAATGGAGGTAACTCAACCGAAGTCCACATAACTCCTTTGCACAAAATGGCAAAAGGAGATAACTCAACTTGTGTCTTTATGAATCTTATGTAAAAAGAATCAACTCAACTTAACTCCTCATCAACTCCAAAAATGTACCACAGAAATACAGAATCTATGCAGACCTCAGCTCCACTTGAATTGTCTCCAAATTCCACCTTGTTTGGGAGAACTACGTAAACATGGTTTTGTAGTCCATTCCAACGTAAAGATTTAAATCACAGAAACCGTCTTCAGAGTGATGCTACACTTTTGAAAATTTTCACAGTTATTTCTTGGGCTTTCTTGACGAAAATGCAATTGCATCATGCATCTTGTTGGACTAAGTTCAACCTTCAAACAGTCTTTTGTTTCTCCGGAAAAATAATGGAAATTGAGTTATCCCCTTCTTCCGCTTCATGAATCATTTACTGGTACGCTAATCGGAAAATTAGAGGTTTGGGAAGACGGAATGCTTTTTTTTAGTAGGAAAATAAAGATTCGTTCTGCAAATTTTGGCCTGGTTTAGAAGCAAGCGCAACGTGTTAGTAAAATTCTTTCAAAAGTGGAAAAGGAAAGTTTACCAGAAGACATAAAATTGTCACTGAACACACTATGCTGGAATGGTTGGAATTGACCTTTATTTTTCGACGTTGATTGGATTGATGGGTAGGTGGGTCTGTGTTCGTGGGTCTGCAGTAATTGCTTTCAATTTATATTACTTTATAGTATACACATGATCGTAGAAGGCACTTCTCCTTACATTTGTGCCAGACTCGACATCGCAGTGGCAAATCCCGAGGAGGCAGAACCGGTTGTCCTGGTGAAGGTCGATGTTCATAAGCTGCCACTGGAACTGAGGAACGTCCACACCAAAGTGAACCAGCTTCCACTTCAAGCAAGGTTAAGAAAAAGCTCGCTTACTTCCTTCTCAGCAGTCTGGTCACACACTTGTCGGTAGTCAATGTGCAGGCTCGTAAGCTCTTCGACCAAAGCTTTGAACTGCGAAAAAACAAGAGGTAGTTAAGAAAGGGCGCAATTCAAAATGCTGTACGATACCAATAATTTGGTATTTACGGTTGTCCTTTACAATAATGCTAATAAAAAGTGGTTGGTATAAAGAACTGATCTTGTGCTGTTGCCTCGTGTAGGGTTAGCAGTGGACAATGTAAATTGCAATGAGAATGAGAATCTTGCCCACTTACATAAGAACCTATATCGTGGATTTCTGGTGAGATATGAGATGGGCTGTAGTGGCGTGATTTTGAGCACTTGCGCGCATTATTACCATTGGTCTTAGGTTTTTGTGAGTTAGCACTTTCGTGCATTATAAACCTTTCGACACCTGTAAGGAAAAGGCTCGCAGTAGTGGCCGCGCGATCCAAAAGGCACTCAGTAGCGGCCCTGCGATCTAAAAGGCACACTGTTAAAAAAATCAGTTGTAATTTTCATAACATTGGTTGGCATTTTTTTTCACAAACAATTGTTATGAAAATTAAAATCACAAATGATTGTAAATTGTTTTACAATCACGATATGAAAATTCATATCATGTTATGAAAATTAATATTCGCGTTTGCGAGGTCATTTTAGGGCAGTTAAACAAAAGGACAACTAATTGTTCATGTATATGAACACCGATGCGGCCTTATGCCATTTATTGAACCGATTCTACTTTGGATCAGCGGGTTTCGAACCCGGGATCTTTGACTTGTGGTGCACGCTCTTTACCGCTGTGCTACCACGTCCCACGGGAGGCGGAGGGTCAGCTACCTGATGACTCTACCAGCGCCCCTTGGCCAGGCCTCTTGAGCCAGTTATGAAATTTACAATCGGATTCGGAAAATTACTATTGTGAGCTCAAAATCAACACTTAAGATTCGCAATTTTCAGAACATGGTTTGAAAATTACCAACAATTGTCAATTTTACGAAATTGTTTCGAATTTTCGCATCAAGTTATGAAAATTGCAATGTTTGTAAAATTCATATCCGTGTTCGGAAAATTGTCATCAAAATTGCTTTGAAAATTCATAACTTTTTTAACAGTGCACGCAGTTTGCCGCGCGCGGTCCAAGAGGCGCTCAGTTTGCCCCGCGCGATCCAAAACACACGCAGTTTATGGCTGGCGGCCGGCAAACTGCGTGTCTTTTGGATCGCGCGGGGCAAACTGAGCGCCTCTTGGATCGCGCGCGGCAAACTGCGTGCCTTTTAGATCGCAGGGCCGGCCGCTACTGAGCGCCTTTTGGATCGCGCGGCCGCTACTGCGTGCCTTTTCCTTACACGTGTCGTTTTGTGAGAAATTAACAAAAACTACTAAATTTTAAAAAAACTTCCATGCAACAGCTGTTACTACGCGTACCTAGAAAAATCATGTGATCTGTATTACCTCCTGTGCTGTCCACTGACATAAAGAAATGATGATCACCACGGACACCATCAACGTGCTTTGGCCGACCAGTGTCGTTAGATAATCGTCATTGTAGATACTTTTCAAGGTGCTCTCGAAGGGTGTGAGGATCAGCAGCATGTAAGTCAGCTCGAAAAGAACAGCGCTGCCGTTGGTGTGGCTGCACTGGCGGAGCATGTCGTGGAGGAGGAACTGCCGCTGGCGCAGCGCTCGCCACTCGAATGCGTCGACCAGGCGGCCGTCCTCCCGCGCCGCACGCACCAGTCTGCTGCACTCGGCGCGCAGGTCGGCCGCCGCGCAACCAATGATGAGCAGCGGACACCGGAGACGCACGCTCGTGCAAAGGTCAATGACGAAGCGCAGTGTTACTATGATCCATGTTGCCACATTCCTCAAGCTGTACCATTCGTCATCGGTTTGATGGTGGGCGGTCGTGATAAGGACAGTGCGATCTAGGTTGAAGAAGACCGTGATGACCGTGGCCAGGAAGAAGGTACGCCACCGTGCAGCGCTCGGCGGGTGCACCTTGATGTACGCCCACAGGCAGCGCAGCAGGAGGGCGACGTCACCGCGGCGACACCCGTACACCAGGCCCTCGATGACTCGTGCGATCACGAGGCCTTTTACTATTTTACTGTCCCAAACCAGTGCCACGAGTGTAGTTTCCAGAAGAAAGTAGCACGTGCACGTGGTGAGCACCACTGGCAAGGACAAGGCTTGCACTCGGCCGCCGCGCAGCTTCACTGGGATGTAGCCCAAGCCGGCCGCGCCCTTGATGGTGAGCGCCCAGAGGCACAGCGTGGCGCGGCGGAAGGACATGGCGGCACCGGGGTGGAGGGACGACTGCGGGCAAGGCCGGCAAGGGCAGCAAAGGTTGCGTTCGAAGCTTTCTCTTATCCGAACATCTGCGCTGAAGGCGTTACGGATGTCGCTGGAAAACGTCAGGTGCAAAGAGACTCGCGACAGGAGGCGACAGGCACATTCAATTCCGTACGTTCTGATTACGGGCTGTCAGTTGGGTTTGAACCCGAATGGACGGCCCTCCGCCTCTTAGAACGTTTAAGGAAATTGCGTCAGCGTGCTTGGTGGCATGCGTACTGACAACAGCACACCTCGAGGGGGCAGGGTAAGCCCGTCCGTAGCGTGCCTTTTCACGTTCTGAAAATCCGGGAAAATAATTCTTTCTTCCCATGGGTCGCAAGAAATGCATTTGAGTCGAAAAAGAGCTGCAGCTCTTTTTCGACTCAAATGCATTCCTTGCGACCTCTTTATGACGATCTGAGTGTGGCCACGCTCCACCCTCAGTATAACAGAAGTTTACTTAACAGCGTGATGACGGAAAATTAGACACCACTTCACCAGGGCGGCCCCTTTTTGAGCTAGGACGTTCAAATTTAGTGTGCACAACACTTTTCGTGAACCGTTGGCGTGGCTGCACTGGCGGAGCATGTCGTGGAAGAGGAACTGCCGCTGGCGCAGCGCTCGCCACTCGAATCCGTCGACCAGGCGGCCGTCCTCCCGCGCCGCACGCACCAGTCTGCTGCACTCGGCGCGCAGGTCGGCCGCACAGCAACTTACGATGAGCAGCGGACACACGAGGCACAGACTCGTAGAGATGTCGATGAAGCGCTGACTTGCTGCGGTGCAGAATGCCACGATGAAGCTGTTCCCTTTCATGGCGGTCTGGAGGGAGACGGTTGCGAAGGTCACGATGCGACCCAGATTATGATGACCGTGGCCAGAAAGAAGCTGCACCACCTTGCAGCCATGAGACTAGGCATGTTGCAGCGCTCGGTGGGCGCAACTCGAGGTACGCCCACAGGCAGCGCAGCTGCATTGCGACGTCGCCGCTACGACACCCGTACGCCCAAGGGAATTCACTCCAAATCCAGTGGCAAGTTTCCTCGCCACTGGAGTGGCGTCTTTTCCAAAGCGCCAAAATTTGGCGTTCCCATCCCTGGTTTCCGGATTCCATGCCAAATTTTGGCGTTCCACAGAGAGCGCCAAAATTTGGCGTTCCATTCCCCAGAGCACCACAGACCAGAACGCCAAAATTTGGCGCTGCAAAAGAAATGGAATAATTTGGCTTGGAAAGCAATACTCGTTCACAGAAAAATAAATGTGCATACAATAATTTTCAGTGCTTAGGATCCCTAGTTCAAATCACAGCAATTATACTATGAAAAGTAGAACTGGACCAAGTAAAATACAAGACCTGCATCTGTATTTTCAGGTTACGCGTCAATGCCGCTGACCAACTATTGAATCACTTTGGTTCGGCCAGCGATTCCTGAGACACTGGGAAAATGGTACTCACATCAACACTAAAAGCAGGATATCACTGAGTCACTCTCTCTTGATAAGAGGTTGACACAGCAAGGGGTCTCAGTCCATTCTCAAATCAGGAAGACTTGAGCTAGCCTCAGAGCCCTAGCCTGGCCCTGGCTCCCTCTTCAAAATCTTCCTTAGAACAACACTTAAATAGTTTTGAAATGGGCCGAGAGCACTCAGGCCTTTCGAAAGTACTGCGACACGATAAAACATGACAGACATAGACTATCGTTGACCGTGGCGAACGAAATGCATACAAAAGTAACAATTTGAATGTTTCGTCTAAAAGGAGTAGCCATGCTGTTTTTGTTGTTTAGCTTTTGTTGATTACTTATGTGCACCAACCTGTTGAGTGCGAATAACATTTGAGTGCGAATAACATTTTGAGTGCAAATAACATGTTATTCGCACTGTTGAGTGCGAATAACATGTTATTCGCACTCAACAGGTTGGTGCCCATAAGTTTACTGTTTTTGGTGTTTAGCTTTTGTTGATTGCTTATGCGCACCAACCTGTTGAGTGCGAATAACATGTTATTCGCACTCAACAGTGCGAGTGCGGTAAGATCTGTGGCAAGTCCGTTAGGTTTTGTTAGGATAGGTTGGACCTTCTAGTTTCAGGTGTATATGCCTCCCGCCCGACTGCTAGGTTCCAATTCAAATATCAGGCACTACCAGATTCAGCCTCGAGTCACGCTGTCAGTTCACCCGCCTGGGAGCAGTCCACCACAAGCCTCACCTTACTGCAAACATTTGAGATAAAACAATAATTTAATCGAAAAAATACTGATTAATTTCAATTAATTAGCAATATTGTGTAATAATTTCAGAAAATTTTGTAATTTTGATGATTATTTTGTTTTATGAGTAAATTGATAAATAATGATTTGGTTCAGGCGTGCGGGGATACAGTAAAGCCATCCCAAGTATTAATAAAAATAAATAATTTATTATTATTTTATCTCTAACGTTTGGAGTAAGGTGATGCCTTGAGTGAACCACTTTGCGGGATTGGCGGTAGAGATTTGTTTAGTCACTCTGCAAACTGAAGTATGTATGTAGTACACTCTTATTAGAACATGCTTCTAAGTACACCCTTATTTACAGCATACTTGCTGGGCACACGCTAAAATAGAGTGTGCCTGGCATGTACACGCTAAATAAGTGTGTACCTTGCTAGTACACACTAAAATACATTCGATTGGTCCTTTCTAAAAGCATGGGCCAGTTGAAGTGTGCATGCCAGGTACACTCTTATTTGGCGTGTGCATGCAATGTACACTCTATTTTAGCGTGTGACTAGTAAGAATGCTGTAAATAAGAGAGTACTTCGAAGCATGCTCTAATAAGAGTGTACTATGTACACACTTCAGTTTGCAGAGCAGGCTATGATCTGACAGCTGCGTGAGAGTAAGAACTCGTCACGAGAGTGCAAAATCTTCCACGTTAGTGTAAGATCTCTCACGAGAAACGCAAGATCAGCCGCGTAAGACTAAGAAATTGTCACGTGAAGTAAGATCTTTGGAGTAAGAATTGAAGATATGTCGCGTTAGGGTATGATCTGTCGCGAGTAGGGCAAGATTTGTCGCAAGTCCGTTAGGTTTGGTTAGGTTAGGTTGGACCTTTAAGTTCCAGGTGCATCCCGCCGGACGGCTCGGTTCCAATTCAAATATCAGGCGCAATCAAATTCGGATTGAGTTGGGTAATTGATAGCGTCGTCACGCTGTCAGTTCACCCGCCTGGGAGCAGTCCACCACCAGCCTTACCTTACTGCAAACATTAGAGATAGAATAATAATTTAATTGAAAAAATACTGATTAATTTCAATTAATTCGCAATATTTTGTAATAATTTCAGAAAATTTTGTAATTTTGATGATAATTTTATGTTTAATGAGAAAATTGATAAAGTATGATTTGGTTCAGGCGTGCGGGGATACAGTAAAGCCATCCCTGAAATTCGTCGAAATTGGACTGAAATTCATTGGATTTGTACACCGAAATTCACAGTCATTTCCCCTTGCGTGCGCCAGGCATTCGGGGGCGTGTATGATCGCAAGAAACGCCGCCACCGGCCCAATGCCCCTAACCAACGGCAAAAGTGAGTGGTCATCGGACAGAACAACCTATTTTCAATGGGTTTCCCATGTGACTTACGTCCTTATGCCCAACGGCCGCTGAAGTGTGACAGACAATAGATAATGACAGGCACATATAGTGAACAGTGCTGGAAGGGAAAAGGCCTAGCACTCGGCCGGCGTGCAGCTTCACAGGGATGTGGCCCAAAAAGCATGCCTGCAGCCTGCAAGCTCGCTCTAGCTAGCGCATGCCTGCCAAGCATGCACTTACTAGTGCATGCATGCCATGTACACGCTAACTGAAGCATGCATCTAGTGCATAGCGGATAGGGAGTTCCCCGCACCAGGAAGCGTGTACATGGTATGTATGCACTAGTAAAGTGTATGCTTGACAGGCATGCGCTAGCTAGAGCGTGCTTGCAGGCATGCTCCAGTTAGAGCATACAATGTGCGCTTTTTGATTTGTAGAGCCGGGCTCGAGGGACACGGAGAAAAAGACTTTGCTGTGGCAACAAACACTTCGTTGGGACAACTAAGAGATTAGTTACTTTTTCCGAAACCAAGACGCTTAGCTGATCGAACTAATCATTCGCTTGTTTCAACAAACAGCATTGCTCTCTCTACGATTTCTATTAGTTGATGCAACAAAACTATGAATGTAGACTTAACGTCATCAATTTTGTAATGATCATCATAAAACCTCGTTCTACGAATGCATAAACTTTGTTCCTGGCACTCACAAAAATTTGCTAGGGCGGCAAAAATTTTTTTGTCATCAGTGACACAGTTTTGGGAGCCTGTACGAAACACCTGTTTACCCCAGCGCGTTACAACTGCTTCACGCCTCTTTTGTTGTAACGACGAAATTGTGAGGTTCTCGCCTAAAAGGGGTTGCAACCGTGCTCAGAGGCACGATCTCCCTGTGACGTCAGCATCAGAGCTGCAAGCTCGGAGAAAAGAATCGAGCAAATCTATGTCCCCGGATGGGGATTTGAACCCGCACTCTTCGTGTTGAGACGCGACATCGCAAGCCACTCGATGGGTCCTATGAACAAAGACCGATGTCTTTTAGGTCGCTCAAACAAAGACCGATCTCCTTCGGGTCGCTCGAACAAAGACTGATCTCCATTTCGGCCGTTTCTGCATTCGCCGTTTCTTTATATTGTAGTTCTCGCAACAGACATCCAACTCAAACAATAGTTTGAAGGTTTTGTTCCTAACATATTAGAGAATGATCATCTTAAACTCATTTGTGTGAAATCAAAACGTAGAGATTGTTCTGGGACTTCAAAATGAACGCGTTGACAGGTTAGGAAATGGAGATCGGTCTTTGTTCGAGCGACCCAAAGGAGATCGGACTTTGTTCGAGCGACCCAAAGGACATCGGTCTTTGTTCATAGGGCCCATCGCACTGCGCTGCCGATTTGCCTATGCTATCATGGTCCGTCGCAGCGACTTGAACACTTTGCAGAAGCTGCGATCGTCCAGCGGTCCGGCGCTCGCGCGGGCAGCTCACAGCGTGAATCTGGTTGGGCAGAGCACGGCAAAACCAACGTCCGGGTTTCCCAGGAGTTTCATGTAATTTCCAGGCGGGCCGATGTATTTCCAGGCATCAGTCTGGTTCCTTCGGAACTTTTCCAGGCGCTCCCTGGGAACCATGCTGTCTTTTCCAGGCGCGGCCTGGGAACCGTGTAATTTCCAGGCTGCACCTGGATAATAATTTCCCTTCCCGGTGCATCGCCTGGAAATACATGCGCAAGGTTCGGGGATCGCTCGTATTCCTCCCATTCATTCCATTTCAGTTTAAATTTGCTGTAGTTGGGCGAATGAAGTCGTACAATCGCCCCCGACACCTTCAATGGGCGCGTGAGAGGGAATGCCAAAACGAAGCAGCTGTTTAGGCGGTGTTGTTGTTGATTGTTTTGTTGTTGTTGTTGTTGGGAGTGCAAGGCGGACTGCGGCGCGGCGGTAGTCTGGTATGTTGGAAACCAAGCTTTCTCTGCTTTGATTCAAAGACAGCTAATTTGTTTTCGTTCGTGTCCTTCTCTGCTTGTTTTATCGATGCAGAAGTGTGTATGAATCGAAAAAGCATCTCACCTGTACTCACTATTACCATGATTACCTTTGTGCTTGTATGTAGCCTAACCTCTGCGAACTTGGCGCGTAGCTTCTCTTTGTCGTTTCTGTTGCCTTCTGACCTTCTGGCTCGGAGCATATGAATAGTTTATATTTCTAGTGACTGACTAGAGACGCGAGCCTCAGAAACGCCTCAGTCTTCTCCTTTGTTCTCAAAATCTCATTCAGTTTATTTGCTTTGCTTTAGCTCATCACTTCTTCTTTTTCAGAAACTAGGTTCACTTTTTCATGTATTCTAATCGTTGGTTTGTTTGCAGGTATGGGATTGGATCATTGCTGCATTTCATCACTGCTGATTTGATCACTTGATGCATCACTTCTTTTGCCGACAAGTGTCAAATCTCATCACTCCCTGAGGTATGTTCATCTGGCTTGTCCAGTTTCCGTTTGAGCATAGATCTTAGATTTTGTATCGGTCAAGTACCATCAAGAATTAGCTTCTTGGTCTCTCACACTGAATGACATGACAAAAACCGAAGAGTCTCCTTGCCAATGTCAAACACCGAAGCAATAATTTGAGAACAACCTTCAATGTTTTATGTCCATTCAGTTTGACGGATATCTAAAGCTTTCAGACCAGAGTAACCTCGGGCTGAGCAACGCCCATCTAGTTTGTCACATAATTTATCGTCTTTTTGCTCCCAGGTTCCACTGTTTAATGTGTGATTCTGGGTGGCCCCTTTATCCGATTCCCTCTGGCGACCCTGCCTGGTCTGCTTTCCTGCGGTGGACTGCGGACTGTGGATACCACTTGTTTACATTGGGTGAGTTATTAAGTTTTTGCTGTAAATGGATGTTTTAAGAGGACGACAGTGGTCTTTTAGTCTCTTGGTTTATTTTCAATCCTGTTTGTTTTTGTTTGTTGCAGTTTTTTTAAATTTTTCATTGTTGCCTGAGAGTAGCCAAACCCTCGCCTTCCATCGTCTTTTCTTGTGATTGATTGGTGTCCCTCTGGACTGACGACACTGCTTGGTCTGCTTTCCTGCGGTGGACAGCGGACTGTGGACACACTTGTTTACATTGGGTGCGTTGTCAAGCTTCTGATGTAAATTGATGTTTTAAGAGGATGATAGAGGTCTTTTAGTCTCTTTGGTTTGTTTACAATCCTGTTTGTTTTTGTTTGTTGCAGTTTCTTTAAACTTTGGATTCGGTTTCTTGTCTGAGAGCGGATAGATGGAAGTGGTCTCCTGGTGTCTCTTTGTTTTGTTTTTGGTATGCCACACAATATTTGACAGTCCTAGATGTACTTATTATTTGCCTTTGTGTTGCCTTCTGGCTCTGAGCAAGGGCTTTAAAATTTTTTCCTCTAATTATCTTTTCTTTTTCAGGGTTTACATTTGATGATTTAATTTTTGAGAATGGAGTCCAATCTGGTGCGTCTCACTACATGTGATGATCTTAGAAAATATTTGATCTCTCTTGGAGTTAGACAAGAAACAGCAAAATATTTCTTCGGTTTGTACTTTTCTTCCTTCTTATTTGTTACAGGCTTCTAAATTTTTGTGTAAGCAATCGTTACCTTGTGGCTTTTTGTGCCTTATTTATTTATTTTTATTTTTTTTCTGGTAAAGGGCATTAGTAGTGTTTGCTTCCTTGCACTGGTAAACATGGAAATCGATGATAACATTTCATTGCATGATGGTTTATCATCCTCTGAGGAGGAGGAGGAAGATGAGAACATTGCTGCTTTGCAAGTACTGCCAAATGGAAGAAGGGACATTAAGAATGCAGCTGTGAATATGGTGTTGGGAATGAGAAGTGTAGCAGCAATGACTCGTGTAGGTGTCAGAAAGGCCATGGCAGGTGCTGAGCTTGTTCTCAAAGTCAATAACTTGTCTCTCAGGGAAGATGTCACTGAATATCTACAAAGATTAGGGCAGCTGGATGACCCTGGAGCTCAAAATCTTCTTGATCAATTTTCAAACACCGAACCCTTTAATGGCATCAGGTCTAATAAGGGTCAAATATCTGGGATTAAAAAATATTACCACTATGTACAGCCTGCATCGATTTTTGTTGACAATCGCCTGGATCAAAGGCTCATTAATAATAATGCTTATGGCTTACTACCTGTTCCAAACACTTACCAATATGCTTCAATAATTGAATTCCTGAAGATGGTGGTCAGAAAGCGCAATGTATTAGAGTACATAAGAAATCGTCGCCCCTCTGAAGATGGAATGTTGGCAGGATTTACAGATGGTGATGAGTTCCGTAACCACCCATTCTTTCTCAGGTACCCGGATGCATTTCAGATGGTGCTTTATGGAGATGGTGTGGACCCAGCCAGAATGGCTGGTCCAAAAAGTGGACTACATGAAGTGTACCACTTTTGTGTTATCCTGTTAAATCTCCCCCCTGAACTGTTCTATTCTGGTGATTCCATTTTTCCAGTAGTGATGGCCAATGCTATGGATTGCCAAGGGACATTTGCCGGAGTTCTAAGCGAATTTGTTAGAGAGCTGCGTCAATTGGAAGAAGGCGTCAGAGTCTTTGTGAATAGGGGTTTCATGACACTGAGAGGGACACTTGTAGCTGTTAAAGGTGACTCTAAAGCCGTGCATGAAATGCTAGGCCTTTTGGGATGTGGTGCACGTCACTTTTGTGCCCAGTGCATGATTTCCAGGCAGGAGCTGCACCTTGGACAGATTGCAGTGGGGGAAAATCGAACTCCAGCTATGACAGACCTGCAATTGCAGAGGGTGCAGGAAAACCCTGATTACAGCACCAATTGTGGGTTAAGATACCGAACATGTTTACATGATAGTGCTTATTTTAGATTGGAAAATAACTGCTGCTTTGACTTGCTCCATGATGGACCGGAAGGTGTTATTATTATGGTTATTCGATTGTGCCTCAAGCAGTTTGTGTGCACAGACAACTTGTTTGATGTAGGAGAGTTGAATCAAAGAATTTTCGCTTATAACTTAGGGAGGCAAAATGCCAGGGATAGACCTCAGCCCAACTTTACCTATGAATCACTCAACAATGCTGACACTGTGCACTCTCAAAAGATGAATGCTGCTCAAATAATGGTCCTATTTCGTGCCCTTCCTTTTCTCTTAGACAACATAGGTCGTAATGGCATTGATGATGATAATGAGCACCTTCAGTATTTTGTTGTTACTGTCAGAAATTTTCCAGATTTCTAGTGCTCCCAGAATGCCAAGGTCTGTGGAGCCATTTTTAAGAAGATTAGTTGAAACATTTAGATTGACTTGGTATGTCTTTTTTCCCAAAATGTTCCTCCCATCAATAGGTTTCACGATCTCATGCACATTTGTGAAAACACTTTAAAGAAAGGACCTCAACGGCAATTCTGGTGCTTTAAGGAGGAAGGGAAAAATTGTCCCCTGAAAAGGCACGTTGCCATCACCAACAATTTCAAGAACCCTCCAAAGACTGCCATGGAACAGGCTCAAATTCGTGTATCTAAAGTATGGGGCACACAGAGTGAAAATTTAGAATATGTGAGATCATTTTCTGGGAGAGAAAATATTTCTGTTGGAGCATCCTCTGCTAGACCCCAGCTGCGAGCTCTAGGATTTCATGATAATGATGAAATCAGTACCGTTACGTCTGTGACAGTGGGGGGGTTTTGTGTATAGAGTTGAAGAATTTCTCTTGTATAGAAAGGGCATCTGAGAATGTTGATGGGCGGCCTCGGTTTGGGAAAATTCTTGAAATAATATGCCCTGATGGTACTGATTACACATGGTTTGCTCTGCAACCATGGAATACAGATGGTTTGGTTGAGAGATTCAATGCTTATGCTGTAACAATGCGAGAGAATGCTCCCACCCACTTGATCGATGTTAAAGACTTACCAACTCACCCTGCCATTTGTGAGTGGAGAGATTACTCGTCTAATCAGACTTACCTCTGCCTTAAGTACAAGGTTTATTAATTGGTTAGTGGCATGCTGTAATAAGTTTTATGTTTGGAATGGAATGGAATGGGAGGGGGTCGTTAAATTTGTTAGATACTTGCTCCTTGAATATCATTGTTAATAATGTGTTTTTTTTTTTTTTGCAGATCAAGATGTTGATGGAGAGCTTTTTGTGGAATTGACTGATGAATCTCTCCGTAAGGTTTTCCCCAAACCTTACTTTTGGGCAAAAAAAAGAGTGTCTCAAAATCATTAGCAAAATCCAGCAATCCAAAGAAAGTTTTATATTTAATCCAGAAACTAATTGTGAATCATTTGAAGTTTTTGATATATCTTATTTTAAGTCATTGAACCCACAAGGTCTTTCATTGTTTTTACAAGAGAAATGTACTGATATCTCAGCTGAAAACATAATTTACTTACTGAGTATGTATTCATACTTTGAGTTGCTAATATATCTCATTTGGAAGCCTAATTTATTTTTAACTAAAAATGTTGACTTGTTGCAGATGAAGAAGTGGACGGCGAGGCTTTCCTAGAATTTACTGAGGAATCTCTAATTTCCAATTTTCCTAACTTAAGTTTTGATCAAAGGACAGCTATTCAAAATTTATTTAATTACGGTGGTGAGCTACAGAGTGAGGCAACTTTTATTAAAATCAAAAAACCTAATTCAGCTGATGTGCCAGTGTTAGAAGCAGAAGATGACTTAGTAAGGGCTTTCCAAATTTTTCTTGAAGTTTATTCACCAAAGTTCCGGTTAACATATTTTGTATTATTCTCACATTTTCTCTCCTTATGTTAGGGGTGTTACACACTGCAAGCTTAGTTGATGTAAATGGGCAATTAAAGCCCTGTTCAAAAAACTCGCAAGAACTTGAACTGGCTCCTTGTGTAAGTGCCTCTTTCCTGAAAAAGAGGAGCCGAAAAAGTGATGCTGCGAAAAAGCCCAAGACTATAGCAGAAGATGTTGTATGTTTCTCTCTCATGCAAACCATTATATTAACCTGTTAACCCACTCAACTCCAAAATGCATTTATGTTTGTTTCTTTTTTTATTGAAGGAACCAATGGATGTACTTTCTATTCTGGATCAATCCCATGAAGGCCAAAAGGTCATAGAGTTTATTAAGACAAATGAGAGGTGTGATATGACCCATCAAATTGTTATGATGCGAATTTTGTACGAAAAATTTTTGTGAAGGAAAAGAGAGTCCAGTAAAATAGTAAGTTCAAATCATGGAATCAAACTTAAGTATTGTATTGTACTTTATACTAATGTTACTTTCTTTTATAATTTTGTTTTTAGTTATCCTCTTACAAATACAAAGATCGCAATGGCTAAAGGAATTGTGTGCGGCTTTCCAGAACTTGCTGATAAGAAGAACGATTGCCCCTGGGTAACCCAAAATTTGATTATTTAAAAGTAAAAATGCCGTTCAATGATGTAAGATTATTTGTTTTTCTAATCTTTTATTTAAATTTTATTTCAAGGTTTCTTGGCTCGAAGTTGTGAAGACAAAATTTGAAACAGTACAATCTAAACTACGACCTGACCAGAAGAAAAATCAAAAGTCAAGTTCAACCCCTAGAAAGACTCCTAAGAGAACTCCATCAAAATCATCCTCAAAATCTTCAACCCCAAAGACATTAACGCCAAGAGCTTCAACCTCCAAGGCTTCTCAAGAAGCTTTAGATAGTGATGAAAGTATTCAAGAGCAGGTAACACTAAAAATTCTTATTTTGGTCTTAAAAATTTTTTTAAACCCTTTTAAAATGAGTTCCTTTTATCCCCCTTTTTTTTTTTAGATATTAGTTATGGGTCATTTACTTCCAACAACTCAGAACGGCAAATGATAAGTCTAGCCCTTAATCAAACATTTCATCATAGAAGGAATTGGATTTTGAACGATAAACCATCTGTGACAGAAGTTCTTCTCACATATAAACACTTGCAGAGCTTTGAAGGAGCAATGGTGTTTCGCTTTTATTCAGTTCATAAATGAAAAATTCTGCTGAGTTCCTTTTATATTTTAGTACAATGAATTATTATTACAGATATCTGAGGAATTTCAAAGGATCAAAGTATTGCATGATGATGCTGCACTAAAATTTAATCGTATTTCACCATACATACTGCAATATGCTAGAAACACCAAGCCACAGCTAGCGGAAAAGGTTTCAACAAAAATTTTCCCAATGGTATGCCCACTGCTATATTTTTTTCAACCTCTTCCAGCCTAAAATGCTTTTGTGCTTTTTATTCCAGATAATGTAAGAGCATTAATTTTGCTTTCCAAACTTCTTAATGTAACATTGAATAAGAACACAGCGTCTCCGGATGAGTTAGAACATGTTAGAACATTCAGGCCGACCATTGCAGACTCCATTCCAAGCAGTGCCATTATTCAAATCGCCCCTGTATGGTTACAGTTTTACAGTTTCATGAAGATAAGAAAAAAGGATGTTATGGTTTTCTACTAATTTTGTTTTCTGTTGCAGGAAGGAACAGATCCTGATAATTACAGATCTGTGGAAACCCACCCAATTGCGTCAGAGCAATCCACCCCCAAACTTCCCATTTCTTCTCTGGCTCAGTAATGACAACACAAAAGGACTGATCTACCTTAAGATAGATCAAATCTGTATTCTGGTTGCTCGTGGAGAAGATCCAGATTTTTTCATCAAAGCATTTGATATATTTGTCAAGGCTCACCATGTCTTCAATGTTAAGTACCATCCATATCTTAGAACCACAATTTTTGATTATTTTTTAGTATCTGTATGGGATAAAAACACCCTTGCCTTCCACTGCCCGATTTTTAACTGCTCTCACAAACATGGCAGAGAAAGCTTCTAGCTGCTAATTCTTCATTACATTGTTTTTTTGTTGAGTTTGAGATCCTTATGTGATATTTTATTTTCTTTATTGTTGCTGGTATTTTTCAACTCTCTGCTTCTTTACTGATTCAGTTGGCTCCCATCTCATGTTTTTCATACTAATCTATAAAATTAGCAAGCTGTATTTATTTTTATTTTTTTAAATTAAATTTTCCAAGCACATTGCCCTGTCCTTGACTCCATCTGCTCTATTTGTAACTGCCCTTGCAACATGGCAGAGAAAGCTGCGCGTTGCTAATTCTTCATTACATTCTTTTGGTTGAGTTTAACTGAGATCCTTATGTGATATTTTATTTTTTTTGTTGTTGATAGTTTTTCAATGTTTCTCTGCTTCTATACTCATTCAGTTGGCTTTCATCTCATCTTTTTCATACCAATCTATAAAATAGGCAAGCTGTTTTTTTTTTTTTTGTTTTTTTTTTAAATTTAATTTACCGAGCACATTGTTCTGTCCTTGACTTCAACTGCTCTCTTTGTAACTGCCCATGCTAACATGGCAGAGAAAGCTGTGATTTGCTAATTTAATTCTTCATCACATTCTTCTGTGTTGAGTTAAACTGAGATCCTTATGTAACATTTATTTTCTTATCAGATGCCACAGTTTCTCATTAATTCTATTCTTTTAATCTCATTCGCTTTGCTCCTATCTCACCATTCTTATACTAATCTATAAAAGAGGCAAGCTTTCTTTTTTTTCTTTTGTAGGATAATCTACCAAGCGCATTGGTTCATGAATTTGCCAGGTATGCTAAAACCTGTTTTGTGTGTACAATTAAGAGGTGAAGTGAAATTACACTTGGAATCATTTTTTACTGTGATATTTATTTGTTACTAGATTATAGCACTTTGTTATTTAGTGTTTAAAGTTAGCAAAATTTGTCCTGTACCTAATATTATAAGAGTCAGACAAGAGCTTCCCACACCGCTCAGCTTAATTTATTCCCCTTAGCTATATGTGACCAAAGATAATTCGTATTAGTTAAAGTAATTTGTAAGAAACTGACGCCCACATAGCTTTATGTTTTAAGTATCTCAATGTTTCAAAATATTTTTTTTATGGAAATAGTTTATCATTGGCAAATAAATGTGATACTTCCAGGCCAACTTGAAGTCATAATTGGTTGTAATCTTAAACTTTTCCTTTGATTCTAACAGAAGCATTATTGTAATAGAATAACAACAACAATTAACACAGAAATGGTTTATTTAAATTCTTCCAAGAAAATATATACACAACACCAATCAATCACAAGAAAAGACGATGAAAGGCGAGAGTGAACTCCACATTCAGCGTTTGGCTACTCTCAGGCAAAGATGAAAAAGCTAGAAAAGAAACTGCAACAAACAAAAACAAACAGGATTGTAAACAAACCAAAGAGACTAAAAGACCTCTATCATCCTCTTAAAACATCAATTTACATCAGAAGCTTGACAACGCACCCAATGTAAACAAGTGTGTCCACAGTCCGCTGTCCACCGCAGGAAAGCAGACCAAGCAGTGTCGTCAGTCCAGAGGGACACCAATCAATCACAAGAAAAGACGATGGAAGGCGAGGGTTTGGCTACTCTCAGGCAACAATGAAAAATTTAAAAAAACTGCAACAAACAAAAACAAACAGGATTGAAAATAAACCAAGAGACTAAAAGACCACTGTCGTCCTCTTAAAACATCCATTTACAGCAAAAACTTAATAACTCACCCAATGTAAACAAGTGGTATCCACAGTCCGCAGTCCACCGCAGGAAAGCAGACCAGGCAGGGTCGCCAGAGGGAATCGGATAAAGGGGCCACCCAGAATCACACATTAAACAGTGGAACCTGGGAGCAAAAAGACGATAAATTATGTGACAAACTAGATGGGCGTTGCTCAGCCCGAGGTTACTCTGGTCTGAAAGCTTTAGATATCCGTCAAACTGAATGGACATAAAACATTGAAGGTTGTTCTCAAATTATTGCTTCGGTGTTTGACATTGGCAAGGAGACTCTTCGGTTTTTGTCATGTCATTCAGTGTGAGAGACCAAGAAGCTAATTCTTGATGGTACTTGACCGATACAAAATCTAAGATCTATGCTCAAACGGAAACTGGACAAGCCAGATGAACATACCTCAGGGAGTGATGAGATTTGACACTTGTCGGCAAAAGAAGTGATGCATCAAGTGATCAAATCAGCAGTGATGAAATGCAGCAATGATCCAATCCCATACCTGCAAACAAACCAACGATTAGAATACATGAAAAAGTGAACCTAGTTTCTGAAAAAGAAGAAGTGATGAGCTAAAGCAAAGCAAATAAACTGAATGAGATTTTGAGAACAAAGGAGAAGACTGAGGCGTTTCTGAGGCTCGCGTCTCTAGTCAGTCACTAGAAATATAAACTATTCATATGCTCCGAGCCAGAAGGTCAGAAGGCAACAGAAACGACAAAGAGAAGCTACGCGCCAAGTTCGCAGAGGTTAGGCTACATACAAGCACAAAGGTAATCATGGTAATAGTGAGTACAGGTGAGATGCTTTTTCGATTCATACACACTTCTGCATCGATAAAACAAGCAGAGAAGGACACGAACGAAAACAAATTAGCTGTCTTTGAATCAAAGCAGAGAAAGCTTGGTTTCCAACATACCAGACTACCGCCGCGCCGCAGTCCGCCTTGCACTCCCAACAACAACAACAACAAAACAATCAACAACAACACCGCCTAAACAGCTGCTTCGTTTTGGCATTCCCTCTCACGCGCCCATTGAAGGTGTCGGGGGCGATTGTACGACTTCATTCGCCCAACTACAGCAAATTTAAACTGAAATGGAATGAATGGGAGGAATACGAGCGATCCCCGAACCTTGCGCATGTATTTCCAGGCGATGCACCGGGAAGGGAAATTATTATCCAGGTGCAGCCTGGAAATTACACGGTTCCCAGGCCGCGCCTGGAAAAGACAGCATGGTTCCCAGGGAGCGCCTGGAAAAGTTCCGAAGGAACCAGACTGATGCCTGGAAATACATCGGCCCGCCTGGAAATTACATGAAACTCCTGGGAAACCCGGACGTTGGTTTTGCCGTGAGACCCACTTCACGTTCATGTGTAGCTGAAGTAGTCATGACTTCGCTGCATCCTTTGATGGGTCGGATCTTTCCATTCACCTCCGCCCGTTTAGATTTTGTAAGTCGGTTGTACTGATCAACTTTTACATGCTTGGTCTCCCCGGGGACGCGCACCTTCAATTATAACCACATCTGTAGAGAACCTGCACATCACGTGACTCAGTTCCGTCCCTCGTCGAACTCATTACTTGTAGCTTTGCCTACATGAGCCAATATATTTGCTTTCAGAACAATATTGGCTTCGTTCTCAGGACTAAAACTCAATCGCTCTTGAAGTCAAGAAACTAGTTACAGCAGCAAGTGTTTCTCGTTCCTTGAAGCTACAAATTTGTTTCAACTAGTAATCTTCGTAACGTTGCGACGGCAAGAAAAAAGTTTGTTGTCATAACCAACTTATTTTGCTCCGGAAAAATTAACTAACTTTTTCGTTGTCACAACTAACTTTTTTTCTCCGTGGATGACTGCTATGGCCTGCTGTACGGCAGAGATCTCTTATCGGAACGTTTCTGGGTTGAGGCGTTGCTGATGTCCATTGAAGTCGTCAGCTGCAAAGGGACTCGGGGCAGGGAATGGACAGTGACATTCATTTACCATCTATTTGCCTCACGGGCTGTCAATTTGGTGAATCTGAATGGAGAAGCCTCGGCGTTTTGGGTGGGACATCGGCACGCTTGGTGGGGTTCGCTTTTTCAAATGAACATCTGACGCACGACGGTACACTGAGAATGAAAGAGTCACCACCATTGCCGTTTCATTGGGTGACGTGACACACGCATCGTCGCTCAAATTTGGGTGACGAGGCAGCCGTGACCAAATTTTGGGCAGTCATAAAAAAGTCGCCCAAATTTGGGTGACGTCGTCGGCGACGCCTTATTGAGGTCCCCGATAACGTTCTTCCGGGGCCACTACGATGCATTGGATACTCAAAAGGTGTGCGTATGGAAAGGTTGCGTTCCTCCCTAAAAATGAAATTGTAAAGACAAGAACGGAACTTGTGCTGATATCTCCTCTTATTTGAGTTTAGAAACCAGGAAAATTAAATTTTTCCGGCAATGTGAAAATTTGTCATCTCATTGTCTGGGAGCGGGGGTTTTGGGAGTGTCACTTGAAAATTCTAACCAATCACCAATTTCATGACATTTATTCGAATTTCGGTGTTAGATACGAATAATGTGAGAAGTGCATAACACTTAAACATCTGTTAAAAAATAAAACAAAACTTTGCGAACGGTACAATAATTATAAATCAAAGCGTGCCTGAAACTTTGGACAGACTTATGGTTCCGTTAGCTGCTTCATCAGTTGAACTCGTGCAGCTTGTAGGTAAAAAAGTACATGGCAACTGCAAGGAGCGCCTGGAACAAAGTAATGCTGATAAGGTGGTCTGTCGGTGTACGCCTCTTAATGTTTTTTCAAACTTTTTGAAACTGTGTAAGTAGCAGCATATTAACAAGAGGAAACCCGTGTAGGTGCAGAACGCGCCCAGACGCGGTGGTTTTCTCTTTTAACATTTTTGATTGGATAGAGCTATGGATACTGTGGCATAAAATGTATAATTATTTATATCATTTATTGTTTTCTGATTTAACAAGGAAAGGTTGGGTAGATCAAACTGTGTTTAGTAATCATTTTAATTTTTCTGCCTATTCGGATCGGATTTAGAACAAAGCAAGGCAGAAGCGCAGCACATACAGTATAGAGTTTCTTACACGAAATATTGGTAAATTAATCTGCAAAATCCTTCTTTTAAGAAAAAACAGTAAGTGGGAGAAAGCTTGGACTTGGAACTGTCGGTGAACAGGACATTCTAGAAGTTTGAGTTGACCTTCATCGTCCTACATTGATCGGTTCAAACTTCTTTCTGAACCTGAGCTTAGAACCTAATGTGTCTTGTATGTTATTGTTATACACCGTTTAACACAACAGTCGCAGATACTATTAAGCATTCCTTACTTGTGTGCCAGACTCTATGTCGCAGTGGCAAATGCCGGCAACGTTGAACCGGTTGTCCTGGAAATGGTGGATGCATCTAAGTAGCCACTGCAACTGAAGGACGTCCACACAACAAATGAAACCAACTTTCTAAACTTAAGGGGGGACATCACTCCAAAATGATAAAAAATCACAACTTTTTTTTATTAGTTTATACTATAGACCATTCTTTTCTGCGTCGAATGGCGAAAACCGCATTCCGAAGTTCAAAAAATTGCAGTTTTAGGAGGTTGTGCGCCGCAAACATGCATAGGGGAAAAGCCCAGTTTCCCCAACTTTGATCGCGTTTTTCTCGGAACATGAAATTGCAAACGGTTGCAGGCCTCTAGGGCGCAGTTTTTGAGCTACAGCGGGGAGATTTAGCATGGAAGCTCCTACGACATGCCGCTATGGTGGGTAGCAAAATAGTTTGCATTGGTCAACTTTTATTATTTATTAACCGTTCAAAATTGAACAATTTTGACCCAAAAAATTGAACCATTTTTTTTTTCGCATGAAACAAATAGAACTTTAAATGATTTTTTAAATGTGATTGAGGTACCCACCATAGCCAGACATCTCAGGAAGGCTGTCACCAAATTACGTTGATCTAGGTCAAACCGTTTGGCGTCCAGCGCAGCAACCGTGCGAAATGGTCTAACCTAACACTCAAAAATGCGTTTTCAACGAAAGCGCTGTACTGCCTTGGCGGATTGACTTAGTGTTGTTTTATACTTTATCTCTTAAAATATGAACAATTTTTCTGTTCCCGTTTGGTTTTTATGACGATTTTACAAAAGCACTGTTTTCGGAGTGATGTCCCCCCTTAAACGAAGGCTAAAGAAGAATTTTCTTACTTCTTTCTCAGCAGCCTGGTCAAACACTTCTCGGTGGTCAATGTAAAGGCTAGTGAGCTCCTCCCATTGCATCGAACTGCGGCAGAAAAAACATGGTTCCTGAATGCGATTCAAGATTAGAACCCATAAATCATTTAAATTTCTCGTATTATCTTCTTCTGTCAAATATCAAGTACTTCTTCTGTCAAATGTCAAATACAACGACGATGGATATAGAGTTACACAAAATAAAACTTGGTTGTTAAAGTTTTTTTAAATTGAAATTGATTGTGGTTCCCAAATTACTTTAAGTAAAATCTCTCACTTGTGTACGAAAAGTTATTTACTTGGTTGAAAGAAATTTTTGTTTAAACTCTTACATCAAACTTGTATATTCTACTGTCGTTGTTAATTCTAATCAAAGCTCTTTTAGTCTGCTCCGCAGTTATATAGCACAAAAGATTTTAGATTATCATAGGAAACGAATCTTTTGCTCTCAAACTATTCTGAACTGAAGTTACGTACGAATAGTCTTGTCTCTTATCGAAAGTAACGTTTCTATAATAACAATTTTACTGTGTATTGTTAAAATTAAATGCAGCAAATTTTTTTTGAGCTCTTTCTATTTTGCTGCAGCGTCATCTGACAACTTCACCATAGCGTTCCTCCGAAAATAGTGTGAACTGAGTTACCTCAAGTGCTGCCCACTGACACAAAGTAATGATGACTAGCAACGGCATAATTAGCAAGCCGTGGCAGGCCAATGCTGTGAAATAATCATTATTGTATAAAGTGGTAAAGTTGCTTTCGAAGGGTGAGACGATCAACAGCATGAAAGCCAGCGCCAACAACACGGCGCCGCCGTTGGCGTGGCTGCACTGGCGGAGCATGTCGTGGAGGAGGAACTGCCGCTGGCGCAGCGCTCGCCACTTGAATCCGTCGACCAGGCGGCCGTCCTTCAGCGCCGCACGCACCAGTCTGCTGCACTCGGCGCGCAGGTCGGCCGCCGCGCAACTTATGACGAGCAGCGGACACACGAGGCGCAGATTCATGCAGATGCCTACGACTAGGCGTAGCGAGTTGCGGGACCAGAGAGCCACGAAACTGAAGCTGTTTCTTTCCACAAAGTTCCGTAGTGACCTCTTGACGAGGAAAGCAGTGCGAACCGCGCTGGAGAGGGCCGTGATGGTCGTGACCAGGAAGAAGGTGCGCCACCGTGCAGCACTCGGTGGGTGCACCTCGAGGTTCGCCCACAGGCAGCGCAGCAGTTCAGCGACGTCTCCCCGCCGACATCCGTAGGCCAGGCCTTCCAAGGCGTACATGATCGCAAGGAAGGCCGCCACGCGTTTACTTTCCCAAACCACCGCCAAGAGCGTGACGTCGAGGAGGTAAAAGCAGGTCCACGTGGTGAGCAGCACTGTCAGCGACAAGGCTTGCACTCGACTGCCGTGCAGCTTGACCGGGATGCGGGTCAGGCAGGTGGGAACCGTGAAGCCGAGCACCCAGAGGCACAGCGTGGCGCGGCGGAAGGACATGGCAGCACCGGGGTGGAGGGACGACTGCTGGCAAGGCCGGCACGTACGCGGCAAACACTGGTGTAAATGCCATCAGGATTTTCTGATTGAATTTCTGATTTCCAATCAGAAATCAGGATTTTCCTGACTGATTTTCTGATTTCTGACTGTCAATCAGGAATTCTTTCTGATTTCTGATTGTCAATCAGAAAAAAGATCCTGATTGAGTACCGACATCAGAAAATTCCTGATTTCTGATGTCTGAGTGCCAATCAGAAATTTCCTGATTTTTGATTTCTGATTGACAGTCAGAAAATTTCTGACTGCTTTACTGATTGCTGATTGCCGCTCAGAAATCAGAAAGAACATCAGGAAATTTTGATGGTGTCAAAGTACAGATGCCTATAAAATGGAAAGTATTTGCGATATCGGTTTCAAATTTGGTATGTGACATGTTCAGCCGATTTGACTAGGGCCATTTTAATTTCATACACATCGGATCATCTTTAGTGGCATATCGAGGCCTGATCACGAGCTATCGAAAATCGGACTTCAGATTTGGATCGGACTCAGTTTTGACCCCCCAGAGAAGTTATCATCAATTTAGAATGTGCCCCGGCACGGTCATATTACCGATGTTTGAAGTTGTCTTACCAATCAGAACTGCCCACTCAGAAAAAAACACAATCAGAAATAGTCAATCAGAACTGGTACCAATCAGGAATCATCAATCAGAGGTGCGCGAAAATACATCAGGATTTTCCAATCAGAAAATATCCTGATTGGAAATCAGAAATTCAATCAGAAAATCCTGATGGCATTTACACCAGTGAATATTTTTGAGGCACAAGTTAGCACGGCTGCACTGGGGTGGAGGGGCGACTGTTGTGACGAACGTCAAAGCCGGCAGGGGCAGCTCAGGTTGCTTTCTATGCTTTCCTTTATCCAAACATCTTCGTTGGGGCCATTACGGATGTCACTGGTAGACCACCGACCGCCATAAAGGGTTTTGCGGCAGACGTTCAGAGTAGGGGCTGTCTTGGGGCTGTCAGTTTGGATTGGAACTGAATGGAGGGGCCTTCGCGTTTTTGAAAGGGGGCAAGACACTGAAAATGGCCGAAAACTGACATGTGGCATTGCTCCCATGCGCGTCGTTCCACGTTGTTAAAACTTTTCATGTTTTTAGACCTTAAGAAAACGTGCATTTTAAGCGCTGAATGGCGTAGATCGAACGTCAGGGAGCAGAGCAGCTGCTAATCAAAGTTTCGTCAAAAATCGAAATGGAAGTCCCTGTCCACAAAAATTAAGATACCACAATGTTCGCGTCAAAATGTATGTAATGGATTTGGCTTATCGCATGAACTACAACCAAAATCATGTTGCTATCAAAAGTAAAAAAAAATACAAAAAAAATTGTTTTCATCGTTTCTGCAAAATCCTCAAAAATTGGTTTTGGATGAAATTTGCATTTTATAATTGACCTTTGTTCATGGTTGTTGTTCGTGCGATAGCCACTTCAAATTAATTTTTACATGTATAAGTCGAAAATTGAGTCCTCAATACAGTGGCCAACATTCCCAACATGTCAAAATAACGCCCTAGAAAATTTGCATTCTAGAATTTGAACCGAAATTCCAGACCAAGTCCAGTTGCCTGCGCATCGGACTTCCCAGGCCACAGGCCGGGTCCTCTGCCTCTGCACTTTGGCACATGCTGCCCCCCTCCCCCTCACGGCACCTGCAGTGATAGTTTGATAACAGCGCAGCCCTGCGTCGGTCCATCTGCCGAGGAGTCCGCCTGTCTCGGCAGCGGCCTGGGCGCGGGATATCGCCAGTCCCGGCCGGAGGGGTCGCTTACTTTTGTCACGCATAGTACACTACTCCTCCTGAACGGCTCGGCCGATCTGGCTGAGATTTTGCAGGCTTATTAGGTATGTTCTTGGCTCGGCACACGCGAAATTTCACTATCGTAGCTCACGTGGTTCAGTTTTTATAGGCGAAAAACACCTAAAAAACGGCGAAAAATCGAGTTTTCTGCAGGCAGATCACTTCTGTTTTAAAGAAAGTGGGGTCTGGGGGGTGGAGTCCCCCAGTCTCCACAAGTTAAAAAGTTTCAAGGGTCAAGATCGTGTTATCTGTAGATGAAGCAACTCTATCTAGAATGAAGGGGGTCCCGCCCCCAGCATGAAACAAGTAAGAAAGTAACCGATGATGGACAAGCCAATGCCTGCCGAAGGCAGGCTAGCGCCGCAGGCCAAGGTGGGTACGCCAGGCGCAGATTGGAGGAACAGGCCGCGAGACATCGCGAAGCCTGTTACAACAAGACGTGGTCTGGCGTAAACCTACCTTGTTTATCTACACTTTGGTGCAAAGGGGTTTGCGGTATCTTAATTTTTCCGTACTCAGGGACTTCCGCCAGTTCCATCAGCCTCCTTTGCCAGGCATCGGAATGTGTACAAACCGACGTGCTGAATTAGGCGGGCTAAGCGTCGCAGGCAAGGGTAAGTCGAGGGGTCCTATACAAAAGATCTTATCTGGGCGTTCCCCCAAGACAATCTTATCTTAAACGCAGGTGAATTTCAGTCAGTTTGACCAATTGGGACGGGTACGAGAGAATTAAATCACAATTGTGAATTGAATTCACTGAACTCAATTCACAATTGAATTCACTGAAATATGAAATGAAAGGTCAAAGAATCCAATAGTGCAAGAAGAAATATATTCCGCTTCCTCTTATTATTATATAATTTAAATTATATTGATTTGTAGCTGTATCAAATGATCAAACTAAGTGAAATTTGCCTGCGTTAAGATAAGATTTCTTGGGGGGAACACCCAGATAAGATCTTTTGAATAGGATCCCTCGAAGTGTGAACGCTGGGCGAAGGTAGACGTGATCGCATAGGAATACGATAAATCAAAAAGCCAGGAGCCAGTAGGTACGTTACGAGTGGTTCCTGGTGTTTTGATTACACTTGTTGTTCACTCAGCAACGACTGTAAGGGTATATTGTCGGAAGTGGCACTGGCGCAGCATCGCGAAGCCTGTTGATACGGTCTTATACCTACCTTGTAAATCAAAATTCAAATCCCTTTCGAAACTTTTCACACCCATTACTTAACTTCGTTAAAAAAATTTATCTGCGTCAGTAATTTCTTTATTTTCAGTTTTTCCTGCACACAGGATTTCGTTTCTCTCAAAAACCATGAAAACTGAGTTAACCCCTCTCCTACCTCATCGATTCAATGTGAATGTGTATTAAGATCAGAGCGAATTTGTGCTGAGTTCCAGGGTTTCCAACGAATAATTTGATTGATGGCGAACTCTATGGTTTTGGGATGGCAATGCACTCAACGAGGCCACACATGTGGGTTCTGTCAGTGTCGTTGGCAACTTGGAAAACGAATCGGAACCGGTAGCGCCCGTAAGGCATGATTGGAGCGCTGGGGAAGCTCCAGTCCACTGATTCATTCCTCACGACGAAGTTCCCCTGTCAACAATGTAAAACTATATTTTTTGGGGGAATTTCAAACTTTGACACGTTTCAATAGAAAAATCCTAACTGCCAGAGTAGTTTCATTCAAGACATTCCTAAGAGCAGATCCAAGACAATCCTAACGTAGTGTCGATTCAGAACTATTCTAACTTAAAGGCGGTCTCTTCTTTCAGTCTGTGACGCCAACTCATTTCATAAAATGACTCGCCGGAGGGCTTGTTACAAAGTTTCATCCTTATAAATACGTGAGCATTGCATTTCAGAGATATCGAGATCCACTTGTTTGTTTGCAGTTAAGATAGTTTATAAACACTTTTCGGTCCCTTGCTGTTAAGATAGTTCTAAATCTGTACTGACTCCTAGGATTGTCTTACATCTGCTGTGGCAGTTAGGATTGTCTTGGATATGCTCTGGCAGTTATGATTATTCTGTTGGGACGCGTCAACTTTGAGTATTTGTGATTCCAGTTGCGTGTGAGTAAACAAAGCAAAATTATTTTTGACACTTTTCAAGGTATTTTGAAAGTGTACAGTCTTTATACAATCGATAGTATACCTCGTGCCACTTTTAAATTCCATTCCAACACTTTCACTTCGAGTCCTTGACCTCATCTTTGAGTTTTGTGACAAAAATAACGAAATGAAATTAATTTGGTCACAAAATAAAAAATTGGGGTCATGGAAATGAAATAAGTTAAGGTGTTTACTTATTGCATGGGCGCGACAATGTCACAAAGAAATGTTTTGGTGGAGTTTTTAAAATAGAAACAGGCCTTTAGATTGTCAGTTTCAACCAAAATCTTTACTGCGGTGCAGGGGTGGAACTTACCCGCGGCAAGGCGCAGGTCGTCTTCTTGTTGACAGCAAGGCCACTGTTTTTCACCACGGCATTGAACAGTCCAGGCATGTGCTCGCGAAACGTGGAGCATCCCCCCTTGGCGAACTTATAGACGAAGAAATTCTCTTTCCATTGGTTGTTCGATCGCTTGTCCAAAAAGACACTTAACTGAAATGCACATGCACATCGACCACTTACTTTCTGAGGAGGTTAGGGTTAACCTCTTGTTATGTCACTTTCGTCAGCAACGCGATACAGATCATGTTCATAACTTTTTGCCGGTTTGCTCTGACAAACTTTAGGCACAGTTTGGTGTGTCTTTGGTTAGGACAAGTCCATTGGTTCAATCACTCCTTGTGAGGGTGATGTGGTACACACTGAAAGGTGCTAGACTGCATTATAGTGTCCAATTTAAAGTCTTTTTCGTACCGCGTAATTGTCCCCGAAATCTTCCGAGATATTGAATTTTCCCGAAAGGACCTGCAGGTCGTACGGCCGTTGGGGATTGAAGTGGCTCAGCCGTGCGGACCACTGAATGTTTACTGACGGACAGCTTTCAGCCCGGAGGACGTTGGTGATGTACGGACCCTGCAGCAAAGGTCACTGTTTTGTGAGCTGGCGACAAAGTGTTTCCCCTCGCGCCCGCAACAACCACTCGACGACAGGGTGTACATTCGCTCCAAGTGGACAAGACAAAGTCTCGCGAGACGTGCCCTGGCAAGTGTTAGGAAAAGCTAGAGACCCGTCCTTCCATCGAACCGAGTTGCCAGCCCCTCTTCGCTGGCAATCGGAATGGTGCAGTCCCTGTATCATTACATTTTTTGGTAGCTGTGTAACAAAGTATTCATTGTCTTCCCATGCCTGTCCCAGGCCTGTCTGAACCCTGATACAATGAGTGTGATACGTACTGCAAAGGTGTTGATGTTTTTGCTTCGAACGTAACTAAAAGCCAGCAGCAGTAGGAAAGCCCACAGTTCGGAGGGAGAGCGTAGTGACGTCATGGCGGACCTACCACGGACATAAACTTAGTAATGAAGTTTCCTCTTTAGTAGTCTCGAGTGCCAAAACAAGCCTTAAAATCTAGATAGCTTGAGGGTCCAATGTCGCTATTTTTGAGTAACAGTGGCACTATCGATGATTGGAGCATGCACCACCGTTCACCCGCGACGGCTAAAGGAACAAAGAAAGTGTATTGACAGGAGTCTCTTGCGTGGATAGTCCTTGCCATTTTCGTTCGGGAAACGTGGCGTTTTTCCGGGAGGTGGCACGACAGTCAGATAGGATACGGTCATAGGGTATTTCAACGAATCCCTGGACCGGAAGTCAAAGAACAAAAGTACGAGCCAAAACCGTTTCTGCGCAGACGCTGCCTCAGAGTGAAGGGGGGACAATTCTGCGCAGAGGCGGTTTTGGTTCGTACTTTTGTTCTTTGACTTCCGGTCCAGGGATTCGATTTACAGTTATAGTTAAAGTTATAGGTACAGACTTCAAATTCAAAAGTTATCGGTGTCCAAAGGGGAAAACAAAATGCATATTTTCCCCTCTTTTGATGCCGATATCTTCTGAAAACATACCCTGAACCTACAACATTTTTTACATTTTTTGTTGACCTTGTTGAGGTGAACACGTTTCCGCAATCCAATTGCTTCTATCGCATACTTGAAATTTGGACTTTAAATCAAATTTTATAATACGTACGGTGTCTGAACAGTTTCTATGGTAACAGTGAATTCAGGTTTCCATGAGACAGAGGGAGTGAGGTACCAGGCCAAAAACAAGATATTGCAGGCAACAAACTAGACGGATATGCACGGCGTTGCATCGCTCGCTGCAAAGTCCACGTCAAACCACTTGTGTGGCAACAAGGGGCAAACAACTTGAATTTTGGTTACATTTTCCTTGAAATAACTTGAAATAACGGTAAAATGATGTGAAATAACGTGAAATAACGGTGAAATAAAGTTGAAATAACGGTGAAATAACGATGAAATAACGGTGAAGTAACGTGAAATAACGCGAAATAGCGTGAAATAACGCGAAAGAACAAGAAATCAAGCGAAATATCGTTGAAATACCCTTGAAATAACGTTGAAATGACAATGAAATTACGTGAAATAACGTAAATTTAAAATAACGGTGTTCAAATTTTGACGAAGTTGTTTGCCCCTCGTGTGGCAATCACTGGCTGCGCACTGTTTTGCCTGCCCAGTACTGGCCACGCCACCAGCCCTTTTTCCTCCAAAAAAAAAATGTATGCTATGATATAACTTTTCGTCTCTCGATTCTACTGGCGTGATGTTTCTCTTGCACGGGCATGTTACACACAACACTGACAAGCGGTACCGTCAAAGCCTGCGCTAATCTAGGCCGGTATGAAAAGCAGCGTTCGGCCGGCCGAAAACGCAGTGTTCAGCGCGCGCTGCGCCCGTGCGCCCGTCCACGACACCACAAAACTGAAACTTTTTCGGCGTGGCGTTGCCAATATGTGACAGTAAAAAACCTCAAAAGCTCAATTGTTTAACTTATCTCGCCTGGATGGAAAGTGAGCGCAAAGTGTGAAGTGGCCACCACTGGTACCATGGCCGTCATTCAGCACGTTATCCTACTTACAAAAAATTAAAAGATCGTAGTTCTCACCGCTTGTGTTCGTGTGTGTATTTATATTTTGGCGATATTTGGGCAGTACAGTATTAGGACAAATATGCCTTGGTCGAAAGAAAATGGTTAAAACCTCAATTTTCGTTAAAGGTTCTGATATATTGATCAGTGATGTTTCTTTGAGACTGAAAACCTGCCGAAGCTCTTAGAGCAATACGATCTACTAAGATGCTTGGAAGTAAAATTAACTTAAACTTCTTTGATGCGTAACGACAACTCGTTATCTAGTACTACAGAGCCTTCACTTTAACGAGCACCTTAATTTGGTTAGGTTAACGTCTTAACTTTAATTCGTTAACAACAAAGATTAAGTTCAACGGCGCAGCTTACATGTGTTTTCAATGTAGACATACGTTGCGGCGCGTTCATGAGGAAACGAAGACTCGAATCTAAATAGTAGTGCCAGTGGGCCCCATGTCAAATGCTTTCCAAAAAAAAAACAAGGTCAACTGTGAAAACGGCGCACGCGATGCGGTCTTGCACGGAGCCACTTAGTGATTGCATGTTACCATTTCATGGAGGCGCAAATCTGTAAATCAGTGGAACGTAGACAGAGTGACGCAAGTCCATGATCTATGATTTTTCAGGAGAGCGACAACAATTCTTAAAATTGGGCTGGAAGTAAGGAAGTCCTTCGTGTTAAGGCAGACGAGAAAACATAACCGGAGCGATCATTGAAATAGTTATTTTATTATTTAAATTCGTGTGGCAAATGCTTTTTTGCAAGTTTATGCACATTGTTGCTACTTTTCATTATTTGCAAACATAGTGTAGAATTCATAAATTTATAAATTTTTATTGCGACTGTTAGCAATTTTTTTACCTCAACAGATCCAGGAAGCGGAAGAAGGGGGTAAGTCGAGTTGAATCCGTGCACTTTTGCAAGGCCTTAACTTTGCAGGTGGGAGAACAGGTGGGGAATGTCATCTATAAATAGATGCAAGAGGATGGGACTTGTCTCACCACTTATTTTTGGACCAAATTTCCGCTCATGTTTATTTGATAGACTGATAAGAGGTCACTGAATCAACTCGACTTAACCCCTTCTTCCGCTTCCTGGATCAATCAGCATCACAGCAGGCGATCTCCGGGTGAAGTTCCCCAAGCAAGCGCGCAAAATTTTCGAAACGTGCGTCGCAGTTTCATTCTCCCCTCCTCATCCGCCCTCCCTCCTTTACGAAAAAGGATAACCTCGAACAAACCCTGTCAATGCATACCTTTGAGTAACTTCGACGGCATGAGATAATCTATCACCTACGTGTTACAAGGTAGGTGTACGCCAGACCGTGTCTTGTCGTAAGAGGCTTCGCGATGCTGCGCCAGTTACGACAATCCACGCCTGGCGTTTACACCTACCTTGGCCTGCTTTGGCACTGGCCTACCTTCGGCAGGCTCCGTCCCTTTCTGGACGGCACGCAAAGGTTCAGAATGGGTTCAATTTTCGTAATCAGCTCCCTCAAAGACATTACAAGCGATGTAAAACTTGGTTCAAAGTTGAAAGGCACTGAAAAGTTGCCTTTTTGCCGATTTTTCAGTGTTTTTTGGTTGGTTTCAGATGGTAGGCTGAATTTCGGCGTGTGGCGAGTCAAGGACATACCCAATAACCCTGCAAAATCACAGCCAGATCGGCCGAGCCGTTCAGGAGGAGAAGGGTTGAGTAGTGTACACGCACAGACAAACAGACAATTCAATTTCAATTCAATTTCAGTTTATTGATTCCTTGGTACATGACAGTACAGGTCAAAAAGAAAAATTAAACATTGACAAACAGACAAACAGACAGACAGAAAAAGTTCTTCAACCCCACTGGAGTAACAGGCTTCGCTGTCACTCAGCCAACAAACCCTCATATAGAAATCTCGGAATTAGTTTTTAACAGATGATACCTTGACTTTAAAACATACCTACAACTACAAGGCATACTTTACAAATACCTTAAACTACAAAACATACTTTAAAACATTCCTTAGACTACAAGACATACTTTAAAACATATCTCAAACTACAATACATATTTTGAAACATACACTGCAAATCCAGTTGTAAGTTTCCTCGCCCCTGGAGTGGCGCTTTCTCCAGCTTGCCAAAATTTGGTGTTCCCATCCCTGGTTTCCGGATTCCATGCCTGATTTTGGCGTTCCACAGAGACCAGAACGCCAAAAATTGGCGCTGCAAAAGAAATGCGATAATTTGGCTTGAAAAGCATTATACCCGTTCACAGAAAAAGAAACTCAAATAGTTTCGAAATGATCGGAGAGCAGTCAGGCCCTTGTATTGTACTGGTCCAGTCCTACTTTTCATACTTTAATTGCTGTGATTTAAACTAGGGATCCTTAGCACTGATAACTATTGTATGGACATTTCTTTTTCTGTGGACGGGTGTGATGCTTTTCAAGCCAAATTATTGCATTTCTTTTGCAGCGCCATTTTTTGGCGTTCTGGTCTGTGGGTAATGGAACAATGGAACGCCAAATTTTGGCGCTCTCTGTGGAACGCCAAAATTAGGCATGGAATCCGGAAACCAGGGATGGAACGCCAAATTTTGGCAAGCTAGAGAAAGCGCCACTCCAGTGACGAAGAAACATACCACTGGATTTGCCGAGGGGTGACCCACTGTTAAATTTTATGTGCAATGTTAGGGTGATGTGCAAGAATGTGCAAGATTTCTGGCGCTTTTACCACTAATGTTGCCTACTTTCAGGTGTTTTTGCCACACATGTTACCTTTTTTCAGGCGCTTTTGCCACCTGAAGGTGGAATGAGGTCAAATTTTATGAATGTGCGAAGCTGTTCCCCTCTCAGGATTTGCAGTGTACCTAAAACTACAAGGCATACTTTGAAACACCTAAAACTACGACATGCTTTGAAACACATCACTGTCAGAAATTTTGTCGTAAATAAGCGACAAAAAAGTCGCTAATTTTGATAGCGACAGAAGTCGTTCTGTAACCATTTCGTCATAACTGAACGACTAGCTTTCACTGTCAAGTCCAGAAAACAAGTCTGTATCCTAACAATAATAGGGGTTGGCTGCCGAGGCCGGATAGTGAGTGAATGAGTGGCTCGCAGTCTGCGCGGAACATGGACACTCACTCCCCCGGTACAGCGCCATGGTTCAGCAGGGCTCGGCGCGCTCGCGGCAAGGACTGTGATCCCTGCCGCTCTCGCCTCCCCTCTCCTCCTCGCCGGGCGCAGGTAGGCGGGTGCTTACACTACTTTATTCACACAATAACAGAGATAAGAGCATAGGGTAAACTGTACAGTTACCGTCAGTTTAAGAGCATCGCTTTCTTTTCAAGGGCCTCTAGGGTAGGTTTTGACACTTAGACCCGTGCGACTTGTTCCAGACACCTCAGAAGGATCTAGACAACGAAGTGGCTGACAAAGATTTCACTAAAAACTTTTTGTGACACTCTTATTTAACCTGAGAAAAGGGTTACCAAAAACACAGTAATCGGCAGCCCAAATGCAGTTATCGGCACCCTTTATGACAGTTATCGGCACCCCTTGTTACAAAGGCAAAACATGACCGAAAGTGACGAAAATTTCTAACAGTCGTCACAGACACTCTATAATCACCCCTTGACATGTCACGAACCCTCTCTCTCTTCTGTTATGCCTCTTGCGCCCTTGATTTTAGACTCACGGACAATTAGCACCATGAGCTGCGAAAAAACAACCTTTCAAAGCGCCGAGGAGGATATTTCGTAAATCACGTAGATCACTGGGAAATAGTGGTCCGATTTCATTCAAATTTGGCAGGGGTCTTCCTACGGTCATAATGCATCAGAATATTAACTCCCGGATGACGCCCGAAACACCAGTGAAGTTTGAGGCCACCCTGACGTTGTGTTTGAGGTGATTTCTCAGGTGCAGTTATCGGCACCCCCCGAATGAGGGCAAGCAAGAGGAATTTCTATGCACCAAGCACAGTATGCCTTCTTCAATAGATGGGAAGAAGGAAACTTGCAAAGATAATAGTTTTTTCCGGCCCACATTCACGAACTTAACGAAAGATTGAACCCCTGTTCCTAGCATGGAAGATAAGAACGGGCGGCCGAAGCAGCTTCATTCTGCACTTGACAAGAAACATGGCTCTGTTGGCTGACATGCTTCACCAAACGCGATGCTGTCTCGGTCCTGCATGCTCAAAAGGTGTCTCTAGCGACCTGCATTGGCCGCATCACTAACGGACGCGTGCTTGCAGAGCAGGACCCAATCATTCGCCGAGATGACGATAACTGTACCCCTGCCGATAACTTTAAAGTTTACCCTACTGCCTGAACTAGCCCATAGGACAGTACACTCTAAATGTCTTACAATGAAATTTCACCTATGTTATTCGTATGTTACAATGAATTCGGCGCAAGCGCAATACGAAGCAATATTCCTTCGTAATACGAATGTTTTTAGCATTTTCATTGTAAGATACAAAGAAAAACCTTCGTAATACGAAGAAAAACCACCTTCGTATTATGCTTGCGCCATTTTCTTCGTATTACGGGAAATTTCTTCGTAAGACATTTTAAGTGTACCCGACGAGTATCATCTGCTTCCAAGAACGTTCCTTCACTGGTAAAACTGAAGCGTAACTCTATGCTTGAGTCAAGCATAATGTTACGCTTGAAGACGTTACGCTTGAAATGAAGCATAGACTAGAAATTTTTCCATGCATGCACTCTCCCAGGGCAGATTCTTGGTGGATGAGCCTGTTACGCTTGATTTCAAGCGTAAATTGACTATGCTTGAAAACAGAGGGTAATACTACGCTCTAGTTTTACCAGTGTAGAGTGGAGATTTTTTCTTCTTTTTATAAGTGCATTTACACTGGTAGTCTCCATAACAAATCAAAGCGTGACAATGATTATTGACATATATTGATGGTTCTGATATTCTTCAGTGGAATTCTTGCAGCTTATCGATGACAAAGTACTTGCCAACAGCAAGGAGCGCCTGGAACAGTACAAAGCATGTGAGACGTTCTCTGACGGAGTACACCTCAGCGTGTTTTGCGACAATTTTGAAGTTCCTGTTATTTATCAGACAAAAACCGTAAAACACGCCTTTATGTCATCTCTGCAAAGACATAGTTGAACAGAGCTAAAAAATTGTCCGAAAAAAATTAACGATGGATGAAATTCCGTTGTCAGTACTAAGATTTACGTTGGTTCCGCTTATTTGGATCTGTATTAGAACCAAACAGTCGGAGGCGTAAAAGATACAAATTTGTATTCACTCATTTGAAAAAATTGAGAGAATTGGTTAAATCCCGGGTGGAAGGATCTGCAGTTAAAACTATATGACAAAACAGGAGTTTTTCTGTTGTAAAATGTATTGTTTTAAGTGAAAAAAAAATTAAAAAATCAAGAAGTTAAAAGTAACTTTTAAGAGAAAAAAAATTGTAGTTAAACTGTGGTCAACTGCAGTAAAACTGCAGTTTAACTATGCAAAAACTACCAGTTATTTGGAACAACTATAGTTTCTCCCTCATTTTCGTGCTAGTTAAACTGCAGTCAAACTGCAGTTCAACCTTAGTTTCGAACAACTTAAAAGCCATTTGAAATAACTAGAAAGAGAGTAGTTGGGGTTCAGTTTCCGAAAAGAGAGTGAAAATTCAAAATAGAGCCTCAGCCCTGATTTCATTTTGCCACCTTAGGTGATTTCAGCCTAAGGTGTGAGTGGAGTCACCTCCTCTCGGAGTTGATCGCTCGTAAAATATATACTTCGCATCGAGGACTAATGCACTTGGGGACACAGCGATCGGAGCCTAACCAAACTACGACCCGTAGCCGTACGCGAGAGGAAAGTTGTACTCAAAGTTATTTCCCTAATATTCCACCTATCGAGGTCAATCCTTTTGTGGTAGAGTCATAGCATCTGAAATATTTGCCCTGCACAGAGTTTGATCCAAAAATATTCCCCTGATCGGCTGCAAGAACACTTTTAACTCGAAGACGTAAATGATGCGACACTAGCGCCACCTAGCGGATGATGCACTAAGTGTCCATTTTCGCGGTAGTCAATATGCTTTGCTCCAACTTCACTCAACGAAAGTGTTATTTAATACAACTAGCATGTAATATTATGTTTATTTTAAAAAGGGTATATGAAGGACTTAACAGAATTACTTTGATTTAGATTTAATAAAAAAAAATCAAAACTAAGAATTTTTCTACATCTTTTAAACTACAAGCAATTTTAGAGTAATCCTATGTAAAGTTGTAGTCCTCTTCATGACAAACTTGCATTTTATGACCAATTTTAATTTTAAACTGTCAGTATAAAAAATGTAAGCGCAAAATATTTTGGCCCTTTGCGACAAGTCAGTTTACGTAAACTTGTCGCAGACTTAAGGTTGCTTTGTCTCTTTAGGGAGGCTAACTTTAAAAAAAGGGGAAACTTGCATAAATTTTTAAACAGCGAACAACTATACCATATAAAGTAAAGCCAACTGTATTAGCTATAAACCATAAACGTTTGCTTTTAACCTGATACTTTTTTTAAAGGGAGACGACAAAAAATTCAACGTAAACCTCAACTGCTTTAAAAGCAATGAAGCAGCCACTGTAATTTTGAGTTCCCCTAGTGGTATGTAACTTTTACTTGATACAACTAGAAGATTGCATAAGAAGTATGGAAACGTACTAGTTTTGAGACATAACTATCAACGTTAGTATGTCGATAAGAGAATATGTTTAAAATATATACTAAGTACGGAAACATACTAGATGAGAGACAGTTTTTGAATATTTATTTTCAGCAGTCGCTTTACTTCCAGAAATGGATATTAAGTAAATTGTAACTGAAACTTAAACTGAACCTCCAACTGAACTTCAAATCAACACTAAAACTACATTGTGAACTGACAGAAAACTACAATTTCAACTGCAAAGTGGAATTGTATTTAGTCTTCAGTTTCTTTTTAAAACTAACTTTAGTTCGGGAACTGCAGTTTTGGTACTGTAGTTGAAACTACAGTTTAACTAAAGATCCTTCCACCCGGGATTCTTGTGAATGAGAAAAACAGAAAGTATCTTAAAACGTAGATGTCAGTGAAAAATTTTTGTAAAATGGAAAACCAGGTTTTGATCGTGTTTGCAAAATCCTTAGAACAGGTCTATGGATGAAATTTTGATCTTATAATTGGCTTTTATTCATGGTTGTGGTTCGTGCGATAGCTACTTCAATTTCCTACATTTTGGCGCAGACGGTGCGATATACTCTTTTTTTCTGACTGAGGAAATTTCATGAGTTGGATTTTTGAGGAAACTAAAGTAGCTGACGCCGTTCTGGGCTTAAAATGTTTCTTTTCTTAAGGTCTTCAAACATGGAAAGTTTGACCTTCGGGGAACTAGACGTATTGAAGCAATCGCACAAGTCAGTTTTTGGCTATTCTCTATTGCCCCCTTAAAGCTATAAGCAGATGAATATTTTTTTTGTATGACTGCATGGCCACGTAAAACTATGCATAGTAACGCATTTCCATACATTGTACAGTACTATAATACCGGATGGTAACAAAGCTTTCCTTACTTGTGATCCGGACTCGATGTTGCAGTGACATATTCCTGCCAGGCTGAACCTGTTGTCTTGGCAATGGTCGATGCAGCTCAACAGCGACCTCGACTAAGCGACGTACACACTAAGTTAAACAAACTTCTCTAACGGAAAGGAAGTTTAAGATTGAACTTTGCTTACTTCTCTTTCTGCAGTCCGGTCAAATGCTTGTTGCTGGTCGATATGGAGGCTGACGAGCTCTTTGACCAGGGCATCGAACTGCGACAGAAAGTCCCTGTGTTACAATTTCTTCCACGGGTACTTCCGAGTGCATGAACTATGAAGTGCAGTTACCTCCAGTGTTGTCCACTGGCACAATAATATAATAACCAGCATGGGTATCATCAGCAGGCCGTGGCAGGATAGTGCCGTCAAATAATCATTATTGTATATAGTGGTGAAGTGGCTTTCGAGGGGCGTGACGATCAGCAGCATGTAAACCAACTCCAGCAGCACGGCACGGCCGTTGGCGTGGCTGCACTGGCGGAGCATGTCGTGAACGAGGAACTGCCGCTGGCGCAGCGCTCGCACTTCGAATCCGTCGACCAGGCGGCCGTCCTCCCGCGCCGCACGCACCAGTCTGCTGCACTCGGCGCGCAGGTCGGCCGCCGCGAAACCAATGATGGCCAGTGGAAATACGAGGCGCAGACTCATACAGACACCTATCGTGAGACGCAGAATCCTTAAGGCCCAGATGGCCACGATCCTGAAGGTGCCTATTTCTACGAAGACCTGAAGGGATCTTTTTACGAGGAGCGCTGAGCGACCCAGGTTGAAGAGGACCATGACGACCGTGGCCAGGAAGAAGGTGCGCCACCGTGCAGCGCTCGGTGGGTTCACCTTGAGGTACGTCCACAGGCAGCGCAGCAGTACGGCGACGTCACCCCGCCGAGAGCTGTAGACCAGGTACTCCAAGATGTGTATGGTCGCGACGAAGACAAACATCAATTTACTTTCCCAAACCACCCCCAAGAGACTGGTAGCCACAAGAGAGTAGCAGGTGGACGAGGTGAGCAGCACTGGCAAGGACAAGGCTTGCACTCGGCCGCCGCGCAGCTTGACCGGGATGTAGGTGAAGCAGGCCGCCACCTTGATGATGAGCGCCCAGAGGCACAGCGTGGCGCGGCGGAAGGACATGGCGGCACCGGGGTGGAGGGACGACTTGCTGTGACCAATGGCGGGGCAAGGGCAGCAGAAGTTGCGACCTACGCCTTCCCTTATCGGAGCATCCATGTTGGGCCGCTGACGATGCCAATTGGAGACCTCAGCTGCAAAGGTGCTTTGGGCTTTGGGCTGGCATTCAAATACCGTCCATTCACATCACGTGCTGGCCTTTTGGTGGAACTGAATGGACGAACCCCTGCGTAGTAGAACGTGTGGGCAATCATGTTGCCCAGCAACCAGCAGGGCACACTTGCAAACGCGCCCGGCCCGCTCAGATGATATTAGAAGTTCCCGGTGAAAATTTATAACACCTTACACTACAAGGTAGGTGTACGCCAGACCACGTCCGTGTCTTGTCGTAACAGGCTTCGCGATGCTGCGCCAGTTTTGACAACCCACGCCTGGCGTATACACCTACCTACCTTGGCGCCTGCAGCGCTAGCCTGCCTTCGGCAGGCTGCTTTGCTAGACAGACCGTAAAAATGGGCGTGATCCCCCAAAAAATAGCATTTGGTCATCAAAATCTACACTTGGGACTTAACGTTGGGTCGGGGGTCCGAATGGGTAATGGGTTCTATTCTCGTCATCAGCACCATCAAAAACATATGAAACGTTATGAAACTTGACAAAAAGTTCAAAGGACCTAAAAAGTTGTCTTTTTTCTACCGTTTTTAAAGTGTTTTTTGGCTGAAATGACCAAACGGATTGAGATAGAAAGCTGAATTTTGGTGTGTGGCAAGCCAAGGACACACCTAATGACCCTGCAAAATCTCAGCCAGATCGGCCGAGCCGTTCAGGAGAAGTACACACACACACACACGCGCGCGCGCGCGCGGCAGAAATTTTTTTTTTAACTCCACTGGAGTAACGGGTTTCGCTATCGCTCAGCCAATAAACCTGCCGTGTGCTTAGTGCATACTGCTACCGTTTTAAAATTAGACCAATCCTAGCGAGCCTGCGTCAATAAGTTCTGCATTTTCAACCCTCTTCTCCTCGTCTGTTTCCCCTGGCTTTGATTGGCTAGGCTCTCGAGACATGGTTATCAACACATCGATTCGAGCCATCGATTTCGGCACGGCATGTTCTGGCGCGTGTGCTTTGGCGCTGTGGCTGCGAGCCCCTTCAACCGGTCATTATTGGTGCTGTTGTTGGCCAGGCCAATCCAAAAAAGTCCATTGGAGTTCTCGTCGTTTCACTGTGGCAAAAAGGTACGGAAAATTCTGTTATTTTTTTGCCAGGATTCTCCGTAGCCCTCTTATCAATATTCTCCGTAGGCTATTACAGTATTTTCCGTAGGGCCGTACAGTATTCTCCGTAGGGCCGCACAGTCTTCTCCGTAGGACCTGGAAGACTGTACAGTCCTACGGAGATCACTGTAAGGTCCTACGGAGGATACTGTGCGGTCCTACGGAAAATACTGTAAGAGCCTGCGGAGAATATTGATAAGGGGGCTACGGAGAATTTCCACAAGCTGTTTGCAGAATTTTCCGTAGCTTTTTGCCACAGTGTTGTTGCGGTGTGACACCGAGGCAGCCTTTCGTAGGAAAGGCCGGAAAGGGCAGCAAAGGACCTTTGCCAAAAGTTGCGGACTACGCGTCCTGTTATCGGTACATATCAGTGAGTTTCCGATGCAAACACACAATGTCAGTATCGACAGGACTTGAGGTAGAGAGCGCACTGACAGTTAAAATACCAACCATTCGCATCGCGGGATGTCAGTTTTGTAAAACTAAATGACGAGACCCCCGCCTTTTGGAACGTTTGTGTAATTTATGCTTAGCGGGGTAAAAGCACCTTTTTAAAAAGCATCACTTAACGACAACGTTAGCCAAAATCTGTAAATATTATTGCCGATTTGGAAAAAAACACTATCCCGTTATTCATTGTTCAAAGCCCGTCACTCCTGCTGAATTGACCAACTAGTACACAAGCAAATTTAGGCACTCGAGTGCACACAAGTAAGGAAATGCTTCGTGTTAAGGTTACTGTAAGGTGAAAAAACTATCTTCCAAAGTATAGGTGGCAGTACTTTAGTTTTTGGTGATTTAGTTGCTTACTATGTAAAACTTTTACAGCCACAGACTGGACTCCCAACTCCCATTAGTTCCAAAGTAATGAGGGTTTTAGTGTTCTTTTAGTCGTTTACTAAAAATTCTCCTTGCGATGAACCAAAAAGTTTACGAAGATGTGATTTTTTATTTCAAGGCCCAATGGACATGCAAACAGACTAGCAAAGACGGATTTGACAATATATGCATACAACCATACCTGCTGCCCCTTTCTTGTTTCGAATGTGCGTACAAGTGTGAGGTATGGAGATGCTTCGTCTTAAAGGAGAAGAAGTCAGAAGAACAAACTCTCATGTGAATCGGTGCTTTATTGCTCAAATCTGTGTGAAAAATCGGTGTTTGGAAACTCCTTTTGAGTTGAAGATTTTTAATTCTCATCAAATGGCTGCATACTATGAAACCAGCTCCTCAGCAAGCGCTTAATTTAAAACGTGCCCTGACACGAACCTCGCCACACGCCAGCCTCCGCCACCCTCGCGCGCGGGGTATCGGCGGCAAGACTCCAGTGAGGTCCTAGCCAGCCGCTTGGCTGCGCTAGGCGAGCCTTTTGCTGGGCCGGGTTCGCGGGGATGCCGCCCAGAGGGCGCCACGGCATACCGGCAGCCGTTCCCTCTCGAGTGTTGCTGTATGGTCTACGCGCCTTATGTACCCTGCCGGTTTGGAAATAAATTTGTCTTGTGACCCAGATTGGATCTTACTCGTCCCGGTGCTGGCGGCCTCGAGCCTGCCGCCCGTCATTTTTGCCTTCTCTGCCAGGGTGCAGGCGGTCCTCGCCGCGCCCCGGCGGAGTCCCTGAAGTAGGCGGGCTCTGCCACGCCGCTCTTCGAGACGCTGCTCCGTGACCGACCACTCCAGGACGTCGACGACGCTGCCGCGTGCCGCCTCCACGCTCCCTGCCGCGCCAGCCGTCGCGCACCGCCAGGACGCCGCCGAGAACGACACGCGCTTCGTCGACCCTGCCCCGCCGTGCCGGCCAACACGCGCCTCCAGGACGCCGTCGTGCGTCGCGTCCGCGCGCGCTTTTACGAATCTGCCGGGTATCCACGCGTCACCGCGCGGTTCAGTCCGGCCTGGGGTCTCGTGAGCCTTCCCCCCCATCCAACGAAGCTCTCAATTGGCGATCCTGCCAGGATCTACTCTAGCCAGGACTAACAGTGTGCATACGCTTATTGCTGGAGTAGGCCCTGCGACCAACAAACTTTGAAAAGTGTGATGTGTGTAGTGAACGTTCAAGACAATGCTGCAGAGACGCGTGCGGTTTGCTGGGAAGACGGGTTGCGGACCGTCTTCCAGGCGGACTTGCGGGCACTGGTCCGCGACTTCTACCAGGACGCGGTTGGCGCGGGCGACGACGAGCTGCCGTACGAGGACGCCGACGACGCCGCCTACACCTTCCTCGCCAACGAAGCGGTCCTATACGTGCTGAGTGACTTCCTGACGTTCCAAGGCGCGGTGCCCAGAGTCGACGCGACCCGCCTCGCCTCGGCCATCCTGTCAGAGGCCGACGTGCATGCCGAAGCCAGCGCAGCCATGGACCTCCTGTTCCACGACGGAGCCACGGGCGCCACCGCTGCCGATCTCGTTCGGGTCCTCCTCGGCCACGACGCGGTCAACGCTGCGATTGTCAACGCCAGGGTGTTCCATGCAGACAAAGCCAGACGTCTTGCCGCCGCCGTTAGCACCGCCTCGGCTCTCGATGCCAACGAGGTGGACTACGCCGCGGACCACGACGCCGGGATTCGTCCTGCCCACGACGCCCAGCCCGACAACGATGGTGTTAGCGTTCGCGCTGCCGACGCCTCCGCCGCCCTCGCCGTCCCGGCCAACGGGGTGGTCTCCGAGGTGGCCGCCGTGCTCGCTGCCAACGCCTCCGCCGCCCTCGCCGTCCCGGCCAACGGGGTGGTCTCCGAGGTGGCCGCCGTGCTCGCTGCCAACGCCTCCGCCGCCCTCGCCTTCCCGGCCAACGGGGTGGTCTCCGAGGTGGCCGCCGTGCGCGCTGCCAACGCCTCCGCCGCCCTCGCCGTCCCGGCCAACGGGGTGGTCTCCGAGGTGGCCGCCGTGCTCGCTGCCAACGCCTCCGCCGCCCTCGCCGTCCCGGCCAACGGAGTGGTCTCCGAGGTGGCCGCCGTGCTCGCTGCCAACGCCTCCGCCGCCCTCGCCGTCCCGGCCAACGGGGTGGTCTCCGAGGTGGCCGCCGTGCTCGCTGCCAACGCCTCCGCCGCCCTCGCCGTCCCGGCCAACGGGGTGGTCTCCGAGGTGGCCGCCGTGCTCGGTGCCAACGCCTCCGCCGCCCTCGCCGTCCCGGCCAACGGGGTGGTCTCCGAGGTGGCCGCCGTGCTCGCTGCCAACGCCTCCGCCGCCCTCGCCGTCCCGGCCAACGGGGTGGTCTCCGAGGTGGCCGCCGTGCTCGCTGCCAACGCCTCCGCCGCCCTCGCCGTCCTGGCCAACGGGGTGGTCTCCGAGGTGGCCGCCGTGCTCGCTGCCGACGCCTCGGCAGTCCCAGTCAACGCGGTAGGCCCTGAAGTCGCTACTGTGCTTGGCGACGGCGCCCCGCCAGCCGACGGCCAGGTAGACACCGAGGCTGTCGCCATGGACTCTGCTGCCCCAGAGCCCGTCTCCAACGCGGGCCGTCCTCCTGAGGCCCGCCAACTCGTCTGCGGGGACTACGCGGACGCTGACAGCGGGTCCGGAGCAAGCAGTCGTCCGGAGGGACGCCAAGGCACCGCCGGGGACTCCGGTCGTGGCTTCCCATTCGAGCCCGGGGAGTTGACAGGCTTACCATGGCGATCGGTCGCCGGAGTGATCTACCGAGATATGTTTGACCGGCAGGCCTGGGTGAAGAAGGCCTACGGTCGAGCAGTACTGAACTCTGATGAGTGTTTTAGGCTAGTTAGTGTTGTAGTTAGCATTTTAAGTGTTTCCAGTCATGTGTTGCTAGGCTGTGTGGTTCGTTGGCGAAGTATCAGTGATTTAAACCGTTCGTGTGTCGAGGGTCCGTTTGAACTTTTGCCGCCAAAAGAGGTGTGGACCCCTTATGTTGACTTTGTGGGGGGGGCTTTGACACGAACCTCGCCACACGCCAGCCTCCGCCACCCTCGCGCGCGGGGTATCGGCGGCAAGACTCCAGTGAGGTCCTAGCCAGCCGCTTGGCTGCGCTAGGCGAGCCTTTTGCTGGGCCGGGTTCGCGGGGATGCCGCCCAGAGGGCGCCACGGCATACCGGCAGCCGTTCCCTCTCGAGTGTTGCTGTATGGTCTACGCGCCTTATGTACCCTGCCGGTTTGGAAATAAATTTGTCTTGTGACCCAGATTGGATCTTACTCGTCCCGGTGCTGGCGGCCTCGAGCCTGCCGCCCGTCATTTTTGCCTTCTCTGCCAGGGTGCAGGCGGTCCTCGCCGCGCCCCGGCGGAGTCCCTGAAGTAGGCGGGCTCTGCCACGCCGCTCTTCGAGACGCTGCTCCGTGACCGACCACTCCAGGACGTCGACGACGCTGCCGCGTGCCGCCTCCACGCTCCCTGCCGCGCCAGCCGTCGCGCACCGCCAGGACGCCGCCGAGAACGACACGCGCTTCGTCGACCCTGCCCCGCCGTGCCGGCCAACACGCGCCTCCAGGACGCCGTCGTGCGTCGCGTCCGCGCGCGCTTTTACGAATCTGCCGGGTATCCACGCGTCACCGCGCGGTTCAGTCCGGCCTGGGGTCTCGTGAGCCTTCCCCCCCATCCAACGAAGCTCTCAGCCCGTGCAAAGTGAAAAAGAAGTAAAAAATGCCCTGAAAAAAATCCTAGCTTGATATAGAAGAATCAAAACTTTCCCAGAATGTGAAAATAAGCACAAAGGGTTCATTATTTTCAGAACCTTATTAGAAATTTCGAAACACAGTTTTTTTTTATCTTTTAGAGTGTTGTTTTCCACTCCCGCGTCAAAGACGAGCTGTGAGATTTTTGCAAAATTGTCGCGTTCGTCTAAAGACTTGCAACTTTTTTCAATGTCGATTTACAGTGCAAGTGACTGTGCCATCATAGATATAAATTAATGGTTATGATAGATGCCTTTTCTTCAATAGAATTCATGCAGCTTGCAGGTGAAAAAGTACATACAAACTGCATGGAGCGCCTGGAACAGTAGAATACAATTAAGTAGATATCTTGGCCTAGACTCTCTTGCGTGGAAATCCTGTCAGAATGTCAGAAACCTGCCTAAAACCTGATCTAAAGTCGCGCACCTCTGAAAAGCTGAAAATACATTCCGACATTCTGTAGAACTCAGGCTATCAATATCAGATTAAGTATTCATAATTTAGCTTTCAGAAGTGCGAGGATTTTTATCAGGATCTCAGACACGTTTCTGACATGCTTCTAACACGAGTGCTTCGCGTGGTTTGCAACCATTTTAAAGCACTAAGAACATGTGGTACATACATCCCAAAGAATCTGTAGAACATGTCTTATTGCGGTAACCACACCCCACACTACAAACCTAACTGTCTACTAAGTACACACTTACAAACGCATGCTTGCAAGTACACACTTACAAACGCATGCTTGACGCCGTATAACTCCATGTGTCAAGCATGCGTTTGTAAGTGTGTACTTGCAAGCATGCATTTGTAAGTGTGTACTTGGCCAAGCATGCGTTTCTAAGTGTGTACTTGCAAGCATGTATTTGTAAGTGTGTACTAAGTAGACAGTTAGGTTTGTAGTGCAGACATCTCTGACCAGAGCTTTTGATGCACTGTTAAAACTTGGGCGTGTGGCTTTGCTTGAGTCCAGCATAAATATACGCTTGAACACGTTATGCTTTGAAATGTAGCAGAGACTTGAAATTCCCCCGTGCTTTAAGATAAGGGGAATCTTCGCAGTTTTCCGTTTTACGCTTGATTTCGAGCTTAAACTGATTACGCTTGAAAACGGAGGGTACTATGTTAAAGTTTTGCCAATGTGGTCTGGCATTGAATGCTTAATTTACTGCTATACTAATTCGAAAAATAGAGGTTTCAGTAGATAGAACGCTATTTTAGTAGTAAAATAAACATTCGTTCTGCTCATTTCGGCTGGGTTTAGAAGCAAGCGCCACGAATTAATAAAATTCTTCCTAAGGTGGAAAAAGATATCAAAGCAGAAGACATAAAATTGTCACTAAACACGCTATACTGGAATGGTTGGAATTGACCCACATTTAGACGTTGATAGGATGGATTCTTTCGCTTTGTCGTTCTTCAGTAATTGATTTCTTCTAAGAGTACTTTATAGTATTGCTACACACTGTACAATGCTTTATGATCACAGATACACTGGTGAAACAAAGGCATTAAAATTATGCCCTTTAAGGGCGTAAACGATTTACGCCCCTGGAGCGGCGTAAATCGTTAATGCCTTTTGGAGAGGCATCAAAATTTTGCTTAAAATTCCGATACCATTTACGCCCTTCCCAAGGGCATTTAACGATTTATGCCCTTTAAAAGGCGTAAAAGAGTAATTAGGGGTCGTCCACATATTACGTAATCACGATTTTTGGATTTTGACCTCCCCCTTGTAATTAAACGTAATCAACGGTTAGACCTCCTCCCCCCTCACGTATGATTACGTAATCCGCAATTTTTTAAAAAAAGTGAGAGGAATCAAGATCCAGCGGTTAGCCGGTTATATGTTCCCAAACACGGTACGAGTGATTAAAAAAAACTAAAAACCTCTGCTGGAAGCTACGCTACAGCTCAGGGCAAGGTCAAGCGGGGCTTTAAATGTTGATTAAGAAAGGAAATCGTGAATCAGACTTGAACTCAAATTAGAGGCTTGACTCAGGCGGAGAAGTGGGATCACCCTACTTTCGTGACGCTTGATATCAAATTCATTGTCTCATCACGAACTCTTGCTCTGAGACCCTCTCAAAACAAATACTGTGACCATTTGCAAGGCGCACATTAACTCAAGTCTCCGATCCATTGCCCTAAAGAGCGTAAGGGAGAGTGGGGTAATTCCGGACGCTTTTTTTCTTTTTGGTCTTTGAGCTTGAATATGCTTCTTGGGTTTAATGTTATGACAGGAGAGTAAAGTATGGACCTTTACCTTCAAAATGGTATACATGAAAGCCAAATCTCAGCAACGGTTAGGGAGATATAGGCGCCTAACAAAAGCCCTGCACGTGTCCGGAATTGCCCCAGGCTGGGGTAATTCCGGACGACCTATAGGGCAATGCCGGACGACCTTAAAATTTGACACTACTCGAGCTTACTTTCGCTTGTTTTGATGTGAGGCATGCTTTTAGAAGGAGTTCAAGGACATTTGCTGCGAACTGAAGTGTTTGATTATTACTCAAAGCATATTATAAGGAATAATTTCTATCAAAACCCCTAAATTGACAACATTATCTTGAGTTAAGCTCTTAAACATAGCTGCTATGCTATTTTTCGTTCTTTCTTTATCCTTCTTAACGGTGGGGATGCATGTCCACAATTTTGAACCCACTACCTTAACATGATGCGGGAAATTGAAGAAAATAACCCTTATTGTCCGGATTTACCCCACAGGTAGTGAAAACCTTTGATGTTCAACTGTAAGAAAACGGCGAGCCATACAAGCACTCCCGAAACGCCAAAGTAAAGTCCAATGACCATATAATATGATAAAATTTTAGTCATGGGGCTGAACTTGACGGTAAGGTACGATAAGTACATGGAAATACGAGGGAAAGATGCAGCTTTTGCCTATTTTTGATGGTACTCAAATTTCGTGAAGCGACCACAGGCAAACGGTTTGACCTCCTACTTTGGCGATTTGGAATTCTCCTTTTAAACTGATTATCTTCCTCTGTTAGGCGGGCTTTTGAGTTATCTTCACTCAAACCCAGTGAAAATCGAAGTGTCCGGAATTACCCCGTGTCCGGAATTACCCCACTTTCCCTTAATTTTTTTGCCTTTGTTTTACCAGTGTAACACTTTGATCAGCCTTACATTTGTGCCAGACTCAATATCGCAGTAGCCAATTCCGAGAAGGCTGAACCGGTTGTCCTGGTAAAGGTCTATGTGCGTAAGCTGCCACTGGAACTGAGGAACGTCCACACCAAAGATCGTCAACGGGTGGATCTCTCTGGGTGCTCGCAAACGTTGGTTCGGGTCAGTCCCGAACCTATCCGGGGCTCCTGTTTCGGTCAAAACCGTTGACCAGCTTTGAGTCCCGGCAGCGCTTTTATTTTTTCCGCGATTTTAGAGCTGCAACCGCAACAATCGTGGAGATTCTTTTGCAAGAACCTGAAAGGTATACTAGAGACCGACAAAAATGCAGGCTTCTGCCCGGCCCACGCCCGCCAGGGCATGGTTCGGGACCGACCCGTGCCGACGTTTGCGAGCACGATCCAACGAGATCCACTCGTTGACTTTCTTTGGTTCACACCAAACTGAACCGGCTTCTTCAAATTCTAGCAAGGTTAAGAGAAAGCTTTCTTACTTCTTTCTGAGCAGTCTCGTCAAACACTTGTCGGTGGTCAATTTGGAGGCTCGTCAGTTCTTCAACCAAAGCTTTGGACTGCAAAAAGACGAGAGGCACTTAAGAAAGAACGCAATTCAAAATGCCGTGTAACATCCATAATTTGATATTAACAGGAGAAGACTCGTTCTTTACAATATGCTTATGAGAAGTAGTTGGTTATTTTGTTTTGTAGCCTCGTGGAGGGTTAGCAGTGCACCATATCGATTGCAATCTGAATCTTGCCCCCTAACACAACTACCTATATCATGGGTTGGTAAGATATGAGATGGGCTGTTGTGACGTAATTTTGAGCACTTGCGCGCATTTATACCGTTTCTCTTGGATTTTTGCGAGATGGGAGCAGTTGCTAAACTGTGGGGCACTTTTCGAAGTCATTAAACCGCAGGAAAAAAATGTACCAAATCGCAACTCAATATTTTGAAAAATAACTATTTTATAGCCAAAAGCCACGAAAGATGCACTCTTTTGGCAACTGCTCATTGCACTTTCGCGCATTATAAACGTTTTAAAAATCCCCATATAACAGCGTGCTAGGGATGTGCGAATCAAGGATTTTCATTTCGAATCGAATCGAATCTCAAAATAAAGTTTCGAATCGAACTCGAATCGAATCTGGAAAAAGTTGTCGAATCGAACTCGAATCGAATCTGGATAAAGTTGTCGAATCGAATCGAACTTTTAAAGAGATTCAGAATCGAATCGCATTCGCACTGAAACTTCAAAAAATACTAGTGCGTTTCAAAACACATTTTCTGTATTAAAGGAGGGGCATAGAGCAGGAATACAAAAAGAAGAAAAATAAAGTATCTGATCTTGCTTTGACGTAAAAACAACGCTATGCACGCGAAATTCAACCGTTCCCGTGCAACCGATTCGAAGACGAACCACTGTCGATTCGTAAATTTCGAATATTCGGGGTCGAAGCAAAGAGATCCGTCCCCGAATTGAATCGAATCAGGGGTGATTCGATTCGATTCGATACCGAACTATTCGCACATCCCTACAGCGTGCACGCGAACCTGGAAAAATGATATGGTCTGAGTTACCTCATTTGCTGTCCACTGACATAAAGAAATGAAGATCACTATGGCAAACATGAACATGCTGTGGCCGGCCAGTGTCGTTAGATAATCGTCATTGTAGATACTTTTCAAGGTGCTCTCGAAGGGTGTGAGGATCAGGAGCATGTAAACTAGCGTCTGCAACGCCGCGCCGCCGTTGGCGAGGCTGCACTGGCGAAGCATGTCGTGGAGGAGGAACTGCCGCTGGCGCAGCGCTCGCCACTCGAATGCGTTGACCAGGCGGCCGTCCTCCCGCGCCGCACGCACCAGTCTGCTGCACTCGGCGCGCAGGTCGGCCGCCGCGCAACCAATGATGAGCAGCGGACACCAGAGACGCACGCTCGTGCAGGTATCAACGACGAAGCGCAGAGCTCCTAAGACCCGTAGTGCCACATCACTGCAGCTGGACCTTTTGGCAGAGGTTTGAAAGAAGACGATCGTGTAGAGGACATTGTGACCGAGGGGAAGAAGGACCATGATGACCGTGGCCAGGAAGAAGGTGCGCCACCGTGCAGCGCTCGGTGGGTGCGCCCTCATGTACGCCCACAGGCAGCGCAGCAGCATGGCGACGTCACCCGGCCAACACACGTATGCCAAGTTCTCGATGGCCTGTAGGATCACGACGAAGGCTACCGGCATTTTACTTTCCCAAAGCACTGCCGCGAGTGTGGTGGACAGAAGAAAGCAGCAAGTGGACGTGGTGAGCACCACTGGCAGGGACAAGGCTTGCACTCGGCCGCCGCGCAGCTTCACTGGGATGTAGCCCAAGCAGGCCGCGCCCTTGATGGTGAGCGCCCAGAGGCACAGCGTGGCGCGGCGGAAGGACATGGCGGCACCGGGGTGGAGGGACGACTGCGGGCAAGGCCGGCAAGGGCAGCAAAGTTTGCGTTCGAAGTTTTCTCTTATCCGAACATCTGCGCTGAAGGCGTTACGGATGTCGCTGGAAAACGTCAGGTGCAAAGAGACTCGCGACAGGAGGCGACAGGCACATTCAATTCCGTACGTTCTGATTACGGGCTGTCAGTTTGGTTTGGACCCGAATGGACGGCCCTCCGCCTCTTGGAACGTTTAAGGAAATTGCGTCAGCGTGCTTGGTGGCATGCGTACTGACAACAGCACACCTCGAGGGGGCAGGGTAAGCCCGTCCGTAGCGTGCCTTTTCACGTTCTGAAAATCCGGGAAAATAATTCTTTCTTCATAGTTCTTTTTCGACTCAAATGCATTCCTTGCGACGTCGAAGCCTGTTACTCCAGTGCGGTTGAAAAGTTTTGTCTGTCTGTCTGTCTGTGTGTCTGTCTGTGTGTGTACACTACTTTTCCTGAACGGCTCGGCCGATCTGGCTGAGATTTTGCAGGCTTATTAGGTATGTTCTTGGCTCGGCACACGCGAAATTTCACTATCCTAGCTCAACTGGTTCAGTTTTTATAGCCGAAAAACACCTAAAAACGGCGAAAAATCGAGTTTTCTGCAGGCAGATCACCTCTGTCTTGAAGAAGGGGGGTCTGGGGGGCTCCGCCCCCAACCTCGACAATTTAAAAAATTACAAGGGTCAAGGTCGTGTTTTCTGTAGATGAAGCAACTCTATCTAGAATGAAGGGGGGTCTGGAATGAAGGGGGGTCTGGGGGGCGGAGCCCCCCAGAATGCAACAAGTAAGAAGTAACCGACAGTGGACAAGCCAATGCCTGCCGAAGGCAGGCTAGCGCCGCAGGCCAAGGTAGGTACGCCAGGCGCGGATTGAAGGAACAGGCCGCGAGACATCGCGAAGCCTGTTACGACAAGACGCGGTCTGGCGTAAACCTACCTTGTTACGTAAACTTCAATAACTCAGAAAATAATGGGAGTTGAGTGCCTCAACTTTGGGTTTAAGTTCATCTTATAGTAAGCAACCTGAAACCTAAATACAAACATGATGCCACAATTATTTTGAAAAATGATATTTCACATTTTTTTACTTTACAGTAACCTTAAAGGCAGAAGAAAATACATAACCCTCGTTGAAATCGTTCTTATTTCGTTCCTTTTATTCAAATTTGTGTGACAAATGCTTATGTGCAAGTGCATTGCCCTTTTTTTTCAAATTTGTGCGGAACACTTTTAATTTTCATTTGGACAATAGGAAAATTGGTCGCCTTTTCAATCCAAACAACCATTGCCACAACCGATGCTCCGGGTCGGGAGAAGTTCCCCAGCAAGTGCGCAAAATATTTAGAACATGTGCGTGCAAAGGCGAAGTATCTTACCTCCAATACGTTCGTCGATAACTGCACTCGTTTGAGAGATCATGGAACCAGAAGATTGAAAACTCAGTGGGTACTGAATTTCTAGACCCTAATTTGAAAATTTTCAAATTTGTTCTTACTTTTCCGAATTAACTTTGAACCTTTCTCTTCCAAAGGCGAGTAACGTGAAATGTTTGAATTGTTGTCATAACATTTGTTTGAAAATTTAAAATATGTTTCAGAAATCATAGCCTGACAAAAATTATTGACATAAATAGTTGATTGATCTAAAATTCTTCAATCCCGCAAGACTGAACATTCCACTCCTCCACCTCCGTGAAGCTGGCAGAACCCAATATTGCACAATTGATCGGACATGTCTCAAAAAATTGAGCACGAATTGAGCAATCGATTGCACTATACCGTTTTATTTGTGCATGCTCGGAACAGTACTTACAGCGTCTTGCTTATGGGTTCTGCTGGGTTCACGCCAGCAGCGCCCAATCGAGCTACAGCAACGAGACAGGTGCCAAAAAATTGAGCACGAATTGAGCAACCGATTGCACTTTACCGTTTTAATTGTGCGTTGAAACGAAGGTCATAATCCACCACAATCGTTTTCCCAGGTAACACTTACCAGCAGCGCCCAATCGTGCTACAGCAACGAGACATGTGCCAAAAAATTGAGCACGAATTGAGCAACCGATTGCACTATACCGTTTTAATTGTGCGTTGAAACGAAGGTCATAATCCACCACAATCGTTTTCCCAGGTAACACTTACCAGCAGCGCCCAATCGTGCTACAGCAACGAGACAGGTGCCAAAAAATTGAGCACGAATTGAGCAACCAAATGCACTATACCGTTTTAATTGTGCGTTGAAACGAAGGTCGATTGGGCGCTGCTGATAAGTGTTACCTAGGAAAACAATTGTGGTGGATTATGACCTAAGTTTCAACGCACAATTAAAACGGTATAGTGCAATCGGTTGCTCAATTCGTGCTCAATTTTTTGGCACCTGTCTCGTTGCTGTAGCACGATTGGGCGCTGCTGGTAAGTGTTACCTGGGAAAACGATTGTGGTGGATTATGACCTTCGTTTCAACGCACAATTAAAACGGTAAAGTGCAAATCGGTTGCTCAATTCGTGCTCAATTTTTTGGCACCTGTCTCGTTGCTGTAGCTTGATTGGGCGCTGCTGGCGTGAACCCAGCAGAACCCATAAGCAAGACGCTGTAAGTACTGTTCCGAGCATGCATAAATAAAACGGTATAGTGCAATAGATTGCTCAATTCGTGCTCAATTTTTTGAGACATGTCCGATCAATTGTGCAATATTGGGTTCTGCCAGCTTCACGGAGGTCACGCCTCCGCATTTCAAGTGCACTGTGAGAAAAAAGTACGGGACATGTCTGGTCAATAATTTGCCTTGAACGTCCGTACTTGCCAACTACGGAACGTCCCGTACATTTTTTCCGTACCCATACATGGTACGGAAAGTACGGAACGTTCCGTACTTTTCTCCGTACCTTCGTACTATATTTTTCTGTACCATTCCCGTACGAAAGTACAGAATTTTTTGCAGTGTGTGGAGTTCTTCGCACTTGGTTCACAGTGTGGGTGGATCTGCCCCTCCCGGCGTGTCGGGCCGAGTCAGGCCAGTGACGCATGTGCAGTACACTTGACACAACATGCGTCCTCCGAGCGGCAGCGCTTTCCACCTGGGTCGTCAGATCGGCAATTCGTTTTTTTTTTTTTTTTAATATTATTATATATTTTTTGCCGTGCGGTTTCCTGGCCGACAGTACGGCCTTACGGTGTCTCGAGTTGCTTGGCCACCGTGCCGCGCCATGCTGTGCCGTGCCGTGGCCTGCCGTGCCCCCACTGATAGCGCAATGGTCGGACACAAGGCCAAAAATTGGCGAGACACGAAACTCGCGCCGAAAAAAAGGCATGATATGTGAGTCACGCCGTCGGCGTGAATGATAATGCGCTAGAAAAGCCATGCCAAAAACCGGCATGACAGGAAATTCGCACTAAATATTGGTGTCAATTTTTGAGTCACGCCGATTTTTGGCATGACTTTCCTGTTATCACCGAAATACGAATGGTTCGACCAATGGCCAAATTATAGTATGACAAAAAGTAACACCAAAATTCGGTGTGACAGAAAAGTCACGCCGAGAAATGGCATGATGAGCGAGTCACGCCATCAGCTGGCGTGGATGTACCATAAGGGAGGGTGGGGCACCTAGTGACAGGGGCACCTAGTGACACAGGGGTGCCCTGGCCACCCTATGGCACTTTCAGACACCTTGAGGTGGCTTGGCTTATCTAAAGGTCTTGTGCTGTGGAATCATGTTCAAGTGAACGTGAGACTTTGAACAAAATATTTTAGCCCCTAGAATAAAAGCAAAAAAATAATTACCCAAAATCACAGATTTTACGACATTTTTATAAAATGTTTTCTCGCCATTCTTCCAGTACACGGCACTGCCGATCGTTATGGCACTTTTAATCAATAATAAGGACCTCTAGTAACTTGTTTTCGCTGAACCAGCTCAAACATATGATTTCATTTCTTTAATATCACTTTATGAACGGAAATGAGCCCCCGGGGCAGGTAGTGACAGACACACTCTATTTACCGTATTTCAACGATTTAAACGTTTCAAAACATCGATTTGGCAACCGCGAAGTAAATTGTCACCGATTGTCACACAACGAAACATAAATGAGACTAATTTGTACGACAATTTCGTAGAACATTGAATTTGATTGGCAATGTAGTAAAATGCAGTTTCTTGAGGAAAAATGTTGCCGTTCAGAATGGTTCAAAATTTAAAAAGCTTAAAGAGTCCAAAACAGATAATTTCCAATTAGCTGGAGCGTCGCTCTATGCTGGTATGTGAGTTACATGACCTGTCACTAGGTGCCCCGGGCTGGGGCACCAAGTGACAAGTGCAGAGGTCTGCGGGAAGCTATGTAAATAATAGAAATAGGTGTTGTCGAAACGCCACAACATGTTTTTGCGATCAAGGAAGGATCAAAGCAACCTTCTGAGGTGAAAGCAGATTCATTTCTCGCACAGTATCGGAGTGGGTGCCAAGATCCAAAAAGTGTCACTAGGTGCCCCACCCTCCCTTAGGGACTGTTGCTTTCAGTGCGTTCTATGGGGAAAGTCATACCAAAAAAATGGCATGACAGAGGAAATTGGCGTGAGTTCTGCGTCAGGCGCCAGTTTTTGGCATGATCTTTCAGCCATGCCGGGTTTTTGGCGTGACACCACCCCTGCACACTAAATGTTACGTACAATTTTGTACGAGACATCACAGTTTTTTGTGCACACGAAACTTTCGTACAATTTTCGTACGAAAAACTGCACATTTTTCGCCATTTTTGTACAAAATTGTACATATTTGTACGAAAAGTTCGTGTGCACAAAAAAGTGTGATGTCTCGTACAAAATTTGTACAAAAACATTAAGTGTGTGAAACGACGTGAAGTCACGCCGACGCGTTTTCCGACATTCATGGAACAAAATTTGAACACATTCCCACAATCTGGGCGAAAAACCGCCTGTAGAAGTAGGCAGCACGTGTGACAAATACAGCTGAAATCTAGCACATTCCAACACTATTCCCACATTCATTGTACACTTACAGTGGGTCACCCCTCGACGTTTTCAGTGATGCTGTTTTTTTTTTCGTGATACTTTATTCACACCCCTAAAACGGCATGAAGTCACGCCGATAAACACTAAATGTTATGCACAATTTTGTACGAGACATGACAGTTTTTGTGCACACGAAATTTTCGTACAATTTGTTGTTCGAAAAATTGCACATTTTTCGCCATTTTTGTACAAAATTTTGTACGGAAAGTTCGTGTGCACAAGAAACTGATGTCTCGCGTACAAAAATTTGTACAAAAACATTTAGTGTGTAGATTTTCAGTGCTGCCCTGGCGTGACGTGCCCTGCCGTGTCCTGCCGCCGTGGCGTGGCGTGCCTAGAGTCCTTAAGGGGGGACATCACTCCAAAAACAGTGCACTTATGCTTATGCGTCTGTTTTTTTTTTCGTTCTTGTCTTTTCATTTCATAGGTTGGCAGCATTTTGTTTTGTTGCGTCGCAAATGTTTACGTGCGAGTTCGTGTGTGCTTCTTGGCTCGGTTTATTCCGTTTTTAGACTGTTGCACACGAATTTGAGCCCTTCGTGGCAGTGAAATCATGAATCGAATCGAACGAAGGGGATGTGACAGTGCGTCACATATGTTGACACGCCTCTAAACTCTGAAAATGTCTCCATCTACTGGGGCAGCCCAACCTCACCAGCGCCTGGTCCATTGTGGATTCTTCACAATGGAGAAAAGGACTTATATTTGTGCTTCTTTCCTTCAAGGCCAAATTTATATTGCCGCCTTTGTGTTAATTTACTTTGCAACCAACAATAAGACTCAAGTTAATTTTAGGACAATAGTAAGTGATGACTGCTATTCGTTGACAAAAACATTCTGCGGTTTGGTCACACGTATTGACAACAGCCGTCTCCATCCTTAATTGCACTGTTAAAAAAATTATGAATTTTCAAAGCAATTTTGATGACAATTTTCCGAACACGGATATGAAATTTACAAACATTGCAATTTTCAGAACTTGATGGGGTTACCCCAGCAGGTACACAGTCCCACCAGGTATAATCCCAACAGGTATAATCCCAACAGGTATAATTCCCTCCAGGTATAATTCCCACCAGATATACACTATTTAATTTTAATGTTATTTACACGGATTCCCAACAAGTATAAATCCCAGCAGATATACACCCATTTTATTTACCTTCTTTGGAATTAATTTGCACGGCACGCTAGTTGAACAGCGCCTCTCTGTTTCTAAAGTCGAGAAGCCCCAGGTAGATTTTCTTCTCATCTAATGGCCGAATTTGCAACGTCTATTGGACCTTTATTCGTTTTCCTTTAGAAGACGTCTGCAAACAGACAAACATTGGACGAACCTAGTGTTGCCCCTGTATACAGTAGCGCAACTTGAAGGACGATTGAAACGCGAGTTGCGTACCCGCTTGCGAAGGCAGTTTCACTGGGAGTGCAATTCCTGCAGGGAATGCGCTCGAGTCGAAGCTGTCATCATGCCCATTTGTAATCAAGCATTTAGTTGTTTTTCTTCTAATGTATTCCTGGTGAGAATTATACCTATTGGTATGTTTACCTGGTGGGAATTATACTTGCTGAGACACAAAAAAATCTAATATTAATACGTGTATATCTGGTGGGATTTATACTTGCTGGGAATCCGCGTGTAGATAAATAAAATAAAATAGTGTATATCTATTGGGAATTATACCTGGTGGGATTATACCTGGTGGGACTGTATACCTGCTGACATCACCTCAACTTGATGCGAAAATTCAAAACAATTTCGTAAAATTGACAATTGTTGGTAATTTTTAAACCATGTTCTGAAAATTGCGAATCTTAAGTGTTGATTTTGAGCACACAATAGTAATTTTCCGAATCCGATTGTAAATGTCATAACTAGCTCAAGAGGCGTGGCCAAGGGGCGCTGGTAGAGTCATCAGGCAGCTGACCCTCCGCCTCCCGTGGGACGTGGTAGCACAGCGGTAAAGAGCGCGCACCACAAGTCAAAGATCCCGGGTTCGAAACCCACTGATCAAAAGCAGAATCGGTTCACTATATGGCATAAGGCCGCATAGGTGTTCATATACATGAACTTTTGGTCGTCCTTTTGCTTAACTGCCCTAAAATGACCTCGCATACGCGAATATGAATTTTCATAACATGATATGAATTTTCATAACGTGATTGTAAAACAATTTACAATCATTTGTGATTTTAATTTTCATAACAATTGTTTGTGAAAAAAAATGCCAACCAATGTTATGAAAATTACAACTGATTTTTTTAACAGTGTGGATATTGACAACTCAGCATCATAAACTAATTTTTGACAGGTATGTGTAGCTTATTAAAACAAATGGAAAAATATGGACAAATCTCCATGCATACATTAGCAGTGCAGGCTGCCCTGGCCCATTGTGTCAAGGTGTTAACTGCTGCGCGCCTTGCAAGGCGTTTAATGGTAAGACACCTTCAAAGGTGCGTAGCTGCTAAACACCTTGGTTCAAACAAGGGATGGCATGGCTGTATTCAAAGACAGTCAAGCTGTTCAGCCTCTGCACACCTCCAAGGTGTCTAGCAGTTAAACGCCTTGGAAGGCGTATAGTAGTTAGACGCCTTGAGGCAATGGAAAGAGGTAGCTTGTATTGCATTAGTACTCCCACTGCTGTTGTGGTGGGTACAGGCCAAGCAAAGGTGTCTTGTAACTCAACGCCTTAGGCGTTGAGTAACTAAACGCCTTAGGCGTTGAGTAACTAAACGCCTTAGGCGTTGATCACTGTTAAAAAAAAAGTCGAAATTTTCAGACTTTTTAGGATGAAGTCAATTTTGAAACCCAGTGGTCTGAATTTTCAGACCCCCGGACACTCTGAATTTTTGGACCACCTGTCGTCTGAATTTTCAGACTAGCAAGTACTTTGAATTTTACGACTACCAGGTAGTCTGAATTTTCGGACTAATGGCAGTCTGAATTTTTCACCTCGCGGGTTTGAATTCTAAGCCGCCCAGGTAATAAAATTACCACTTTTGTCAGGATGTATATTATGTTTTGGAGATGCATGTTTTAAATTGCTGAGAAACATGGAATGCATGCACTAAATAGAGCAGTTGTAAAACAGCTCTTTTTGTTAAATGTAGCACCCAAAGTTGCGCAAAACTTTAACTAGATATGATATTTTGCTGAGAGAGCTTCCCAAAAAAAACTAGTCCTCGAATGTAAGACTCCAGAAGATGCAGCTGTAAACACTGGAAAGCAGCATGTTGGATCCAGATGCACACTTTGTGGAAACTTTTTCGGCACGATGAAAATACTTTGGGGACGAGGATGAAAGAGGAGTGACAAATTTCCAAAACGCCACCCACTCGCTCATCACCCGTCCCTTTAGTTTGGAAGACGCAATATCAGTATAAGGCTACGCCACTTTCACAGCCTGCTGGCCGCGGATTTCGGATGCTTCGGAGTGGTGACTGCACGCACCCAGAAGCAATTTTGGAGCACGGAAAGGCGAAGGCAAAACGGCACTGTACACACTGTGCTGAGCGCCGATGTAACACATAAAACGTTGCTTCACGACGGAGCGTCACAAGAAAGATGACACGCGACGCGGACTTGTATTCGGATGCGATGTGCACTGCTCTGGAGACAAGCTAAAACTGACGCATTCTGTCCAGAAATCCCGAGCGGCCGAGGGATTAAGGGCCCCCTCCTCTCCCCCCGCCCCGCGCAGGTAGGCTTCGGCCGGCACGCCGGTCCGCGGTGATTTTCCGAACGCCCCGGCTCGGCTCGGTGTGCCTGGCTCGGCTGGCCGCCGCCGGAGCGGCTCGGCTCGGCTCGGGTGACCCGGGCTTCGGTCCAGGCCGGAACCAGGGCAAACATGTCGCATCCTGCAGCTACCAGCGGAGTGCAGGCTGATTTTAAACTCAACACTAGACGGCCGTTCGCTTAGCTGAGCAAAAGTCTATTTACTACTGCTCTAGCAATTCAGGGTCCATAGCACCTGAAACGCAGTCATGCCTTTTATCAGAAAATAAAGCGTCAATTTCAGACTGCGCAGGATGAAAATTCAGACCTTCTACTAGAAATGACTGTTTTAAGACCCCGACGCCGAAAATTCATACCGCGCCATCCAAATATTCAGACTCTTGAGTCCGAAACTAATTTTTCAGACCACAAGGTGTAAAATTAAGACCAACTGTCTGAAAATTCTGACTCAAGTCTGAATTTCAGATTCAGACCACTAGGTCTGAAAAAATTGGTCTGAATTTTCAGACTTTTTTTAACAGCGTAACTAAGCGCATCAAGGCGTCTAGGTTTTTGAGGCAAACGCCTTAAGGCGCTTAGTTATTGAACACCCAGGAATAACAGTGTAGAGGCGCGGGGCATGTCGCCCTGACCCGCCATCTTGTAACGAACCCCCCTCCCTTCTCCAGCCTCGCTGGTCCTAGTCGGATTCGGGCGCGAGCGCGAACAGAGACGAGCCGAGCCTAGAGCCGAGCCGAGTCGAGTCAAGAGCCGAGCCGAGCAACTGACGCTCCCGAACCGGCCGAACCGAACCCGGAGCCTCCCGAGCCGAGCGCGAGCCGAGTGCGCCTCGGGTAACGTCGGGACGCCATTTTGAAACGAAATATGAGAAATAAATAGGTCGTTCTTTCCCGATATATGACGAACTGCGCATACCGTTTTCCAGCCCCGTGCCTCTCTAGACCGTGTCGTGGCGGTGCACGCCTTCATCTTGCCTAATAAGCCCAGAGTGTCGCGCCGTGTGGGCAGCAAAATAACAAGAATCGGCAGAGTGCGTCGTCACGCCCTGCCGCGCCCTGCCACGTCACGCCTGCAGCAGACTGAGAGTCGTGTTCGTCGTTCTGTCCCCCTCGCACTCATGGGGCGTCCCGTAAAGGTGCGAGAGAGAAAGAGCGACGAAAACGACTCTCAGTCCTGCTGCTGCGGCGCCGCTACCACACCCGCGAGGTGTGCGAGAAAGTGCCGCCGCGCGCCGCCGACAAGGAGTTCGCCGTCGCGGACCTCGCGCCGCACCTCTTTGTGTTTTGCCGGGCGTTAGCGGCGCCAACAAACAACAACAACACCACGAAGAAAAAATACGATTTCAAGAAATCCTAGGAGTCACGAAGTCAATATAGTTATTGTGTAGGAGTGTGGAGAAAGGAAAAAAGTTGTGTAAAAGGGATAGGGGGTGGTTTAGGTACGAATGGCAAGGGTATCAATGTGGTCGATGTGCCACCCGTCAAAATTTAAACTTGGCAACAAAAAGAAATCAAATCAAAATGCCCTAAAATTCGGAAAATTCCAATGCTAATGTATTCCACACTGGAACATCTTTGAAGTCAATCATTATTAAAATGTTCGTGGGGGAAAGGAGGCAGTAAATTAACTTTCTCGGCAACTGCGCCCTTGCGAAAATAGCGAAGCCGAAAACACGAGTAGTCGCGCATTAAAACTGCCCCGCCATTGTTGCTGACGTTGAATTGTTTGGCTTGTTTCAAAAGGCGGTTCTCTAGTCATGTTTTCTTCAATTATGTGTAATAGTTCTCATTCACAACGTAATAACACCACGACGGTTGGTTTGACAAACTTTATAAACTCAGTAGGGATGGTTTCGAATCGCAGGTGAGTCTTGTTCGAGGAACATGAGCACTGAAAGTCGCGAGGTGGAGCGATGTGGTCATCGTGCTAACTGAATGAAAAGAAACATCAAACAAATGTTCCGCGCATGAGCAAAGACATTCCCATTAAAAATTTTCATCAGGCAGTGCCAATGAAAAGACTGCGTCCAAAAAACCCTCTTGTGCTATTGTTACATCTGTTCTATCACGGTCGCGGAAAGTTTTTTATTCGAACGTCCTTTTTCAAAGCAGCGACCGTTTTTGGGGTAACCTGTACACAAGCGAAAAGGAGCCATGCTATTGGTTGGGTTTGGCTTGGCTCCCCCCTCTCTCTTCCCTTTTCGTTGACGAGTCGGGCTTTGCTATGGAAACAGTGATTTTGACGGCAATTTTCTCAAAATTTATCGCTAAGATTTCAACAATATTCCAGAATTGAAATCACGTCTCAGAATTCTACCAGTCTGCAAAATCTCATCAAAATCGTACAGAGAGGTTTCGACTTGCATAAGGGGCCACGCGATCAAATCCCAGCGAGGCTGAATCCTGGGGGATACTATAAGGCTACTTCGTGCCTAAAAACAAGAACAAGAGTCGGCAAGGCATGCTGTCATTATGGCTATGCAAATGGTCCGGTCCTTCTGGGCGCAGAGGCGCCGGACGAGTACTACCTCCACACTGTAAACACGGCGCCGGCCTTTCTTATGGTAATCCCTCTCAGTGTATCGGAATATCGGCTGGCTGGACGACCAGGTCGCCGAACAACTTGTGCAGTATAAAATCGGAGGAGGGAGCGGGGAGGAAGGGGGGGGGGAGCGAGCTTTGAACCGGCCGCAAAGTCCACGAGACGCCCAGCAGGCTGCGCCGCTCTGTCTCTCTCGCACTCCCATGGGACGGTACCACGAGTGCGAGGGAGACAGAGCGAGAGCACTGTCCGCAACGAGCCGGACAGCCGACGAGGAGGGTGGCTGCGCAGCAGACTGATTCCGAAGGTCGTTTTCGTCGCTCTGTCTCTCTCGCATCCTTACGGGGGGCCCCATGAGTGCGACACTGTAAAAAATTATGTTGTAATTTAGCAGTAAATATGTTGCTAATTTTCTTAGCGATCAAAGTTGTTTTCAAATGACTTTCGTTGTTTACTAACGAGTTGCGTCGTTCGTCCACAAGATGTTTGTAAACCGGTAGACAGCCTTGCATCAATTTTTATTGCCGATTAGGTCACAGACCTAGTAGAGTCCCGGTTACCCCGAAGTAACCACTTCTTAGATTGTCCGGGTTGTTTGTACGCAGCAAAATATTGTTTTGAAACAGCATAAGTCATAAAAATAATTAGCAACGAATTCGTCGTTTTAAAACAAGCAAACTTGTTCACAAACAACAGCGTTGTCGAGGTGGGTAATTGTGTTGTTGTTTTAAAACAACAATTTTTTACAGTGGAGAGAGACAGAGCGACGGAGACGACTCTCAGTCTGCAGACGTAATCAACGCGCCGGCTCCACCCCGGGCTCTCCAGCCGCTGTGTCCAGCCGCCTGAAGGGTCGTTTCGTCGCTCTGTCTCTCTCGCACTCATGGGGCGCCCCGTAAGGGTGCGAGAGAGACAGAGCGACGAGACGGAATGAGGCGGCTGTCCGGCAGCTTATTGCGGCCCTCGGTGCGCCAGCCACCGATGATCCCCAATCACTGATCACGGGTCTCGCCGTAAAAATCGCTCCGCAAAGTGGCAACGGCGTCACACCGAATAAACGAAACAGAAAGTAACGATCGTGTCGGACTCCATCAACACGAGTCTGGAAGAGGCGGGACCGCTCTCTCTCTCTCTTTCTCTCTCTCTCTCTCTCTCTCTCTCTCTCCCTCTCTCTCTCTCTCTCTCTCTCTCTCTCTCTCTCTCTCTCTCTCTCTCTCTCTCTCTGTCTCTCTCTCTCTCTCTCTCTCTCTCTCTCTCTCTCCTCTCTCTCTCTCTCTCCTGCATCAATGTTATTTTACGAATGTGACGTCATACGCTCTCCGCCGTTTACTGAATATTTCTCATTAGCAGACGCATTTCTGTAAGCAACCATAATACTTAGTATTTCGTTCTTAAATACTTCATAAAATTTCTTTGTAATTTACTTGTTAAACGTTAATATCAATATCAACGGTAATGTAAAACACTAATTATCAATTGCTAAGTAATACTGAGAAAATACTATAAGCTTATTATGGTTGTTTACAGAAACGCGTCTGCTAATGAGAAAAATAGTCAGTCAAAGGCTGAGAGTGCATTCCTTTGATTCACTGCAACAGTGTGAATATAGTGCAATAGAAGTACAACGAAAACTCTACAACAAGAGTACAACGAGTAAAGACATGGGCGATTTCCAGCGAGAACTCCCAAGGACCGTTTTGACCTTTTGTCGGTAAGCCGTTTTGTCTCGTTAGAATCGATCAGCTTTCTCGGCTTTTGAGTTTGAGTGCAGTGCAGGCGCGCGTGTCCTTCGCCCGGCCGGCCAGTCCGTGAATGCGTCCCCAAACCGAATTAAGTAATTACATGCCGTCCCCGCGGAGCTGTTCCGTGCCACGCCACTGCCACGCTCACGCCACGCAAAGTGAATCAAACAAGCCGGCGAGGGCGGGGGCGGGGCGAAGCGGGGCGGGGTGGGGCGATGCGGGGCCGGGCGGAGCGGGGCGGAGCGGGGTAGGGCGGGGCGGGGCGGCCTGCTGGCTGCTTCCGAACAGCACTTTCCCCGCAGTCTGTCTCTCTCGCACTCATTTGGTTTTCCACAAGGGAGCGAGAGAGACTTGGAGAGAGACGGAGCTAGACAGCGCCAGGTGCACTCTTAACGGTGACAGTCACGTCTGTCGTGCGACCCGGACATGTGTGGTCCCCACACAGGGAATGACTAACACCGACACAGTGAAGGCCAAAGTGGACGAAGTATGGCTGCATCATGATACGCGGGGATACGCATGATCTTTGGGACAGCGAACGGACGGATCACCTCGTGCGGAATTCCCAGCGCTCACTGTTATTCAACGAATGATTTGTTGGAATGTGAATTTTGTCACGTTCGTTTGAAAGTGATGTCACTCGTGTAAATGTGTTGTCAGAATGTCAGAAACCTGATCACAATTTGCGCACCTCTGAAAGCTGAAAACATCCCCTGACATTCTGGAAAACTCAAACCATCAATATCAGAGTAAGTTTTCAGAATTTCAGCTTTTAGAGGTGCGTGAATTTAGATCAATATTTCAGACATGTTTCTGACATTCTGACAACATTGAGTGACGTTCCTGGAATGCGAGTGTTCCTTGAATATCAATGTTTGTTTTCGCAGTGTGGGGGGCGCAGTTCAGTTCAAGGGTACAGTTTTCTGTGCCTCCATCTAATCCGTCGCGACGCGTCCTCACGCCTCCTCCGTCGGAACCCCCGTTTTTTCCTCCCGACCGTATCCGGACGAAACAGTCGCGAACCTAGGAATTACTTCCGACCTTACAAAGCCTTTCAAGGTGACGGGCGATACTCCACTGCAAAACAGAAACGTCGCTGCTGCCACCGCACTGTGGGACCGAGAGAACTCAACACTTCACACTCAGCCATTTACTGACTATTCTCAGCAGGCGCATTTCTGCAAGCAACCATAATACTTAGAATTTCGTTCTGACATACTTAAAAATTTCTTTGTAATTTACTTCGAAAACGATAACACCAGTATAGTAATTAGCAATTGCTAAGTAATACTGCTGAGAAAAAATACTAAGTATGCACTGCGGCAAAAAGGTACGGAAAATTCTGTTATTTTTTTTTGCCAGGATTCTCCGTAGCCCTCTTATCAATATTCTCCGTAGGCTCTTCACGCAAAAAAATAAATCGCCTCAGAGCTAAAAAGTTAGCACCAGTGCTAATTTATCTAGCTGTGTACGCCCAGCTAAATTTTTAGCCACACAGCTAAAAATTATTAGCTGGGTAAATTTAGCTCTGGCGAAAACGGAGATTAGTTAAATTGAAAATAACTCTAACGGCATTCGCACTGTAGAAATCTTCATGATTAGGATTATTATTAGAAGGCGCGGGGACATCTGTCTACGACGGACCAGCCGCCCTGAGACGTGACTCTCCTCCGGAACAGTCGTGTCTCAAGAGACTTCAAAAATTGCTGACCATGCGCGTTGACACGAATCGATTACGTGGAGCATCCGTTCCCCGACTAACCCTTCTCTCACTGCTAGCCATCAGCGCGAGCGAAGCGCCACGGAACGAACGTAGCCCTGCCCTATCTCCTAAACATTTTTGCTGCATTATGTAAATCTCATTTTGTAGTCATTGATTAGCACTGCAGCAAACTGAAGTAGCCGAATCCTCCAGAAATATAGGTTCCGGGAAAGCCGACCTCCGGCAGACCCTCAACTAAAGGAGCAGCGCTACTCAGCAGAGGTCGCTAGCAGAGTTGCAATTTTTTTAGCTGTGGTGCTAAAAAACGCCAAGTAAGAAATTTAGCTCTGGACTGACTTTTATTTTTTTGCGTGTTACAGTATTCTCCGTAGGGCCGTACAGTATTCTCCGTAGGACCGCACAGTCTTCTCCGTAGGACCTGGAAGACTGTACAGTCCTACGGAGATCACTGTAAGGTCCTACGGAAAATGCTGTAAGAGCCTACGGAGAATACTGACAAGGGGCTACGGAGAATTACCACAAGCTGTTTACAGAATTTTCCGTAGCTTTTTGCCACAGTGTGGTTGCTTGCAGAAATGCGTCTGCTAATGAGAAGTAGTCTGTAAAAGGCTGAGAGTGCGGAGGTGTGGAATTTGCAGTCCACGCCACGCACTGAGAAGTGCAGAGTTTGCAGTGTCCACAACATTTCAAGTGAGGTGTTCTCCACGTTTTCACCATGCCAAGAGAGGGCCTCGTGGGCCATGGAGCTGTGGAGACTGCACTGCAAACTCACACGACCAAGTGTGTAGAATTGCTCCACACTCGGTCAGACTGTGCCCGCACCCAGAAAAATAGTTTCTTAATTTTTAATTCTCTTGGTTTTTATCAGAAAAAAAAGTCTTAACACGAGACAATTTTTCTGCATATAAGAAAAAAGTTTGGATAAGGAAAATTTTTCTTGAAAAAAAAAAAAACAAGAAGAGTTTTTTTTTTCTATCCAAGAAGTCATTTTTTGGGTGCACCGTGGCCGTGTGGTTCCGAACGAAACTCGAAGACGGCGAGACACTGCAAGACGAGGCACGCGGCCCAATAATACTGCAACAACAAAACTGCACGGCCGTCGGCGAGAAAAGTGTCTCACGCGCTCCTGCAATTTCAGCTGCGGTGATTCCCGCCATCAGCGTGGGATGTAAGCAGCCGTGGGACACCTGCTGTACCTGCACCACTTTGTTTACACGTCGTGTGTGTGTGTGTGTGTGTGTGTACGAGAGAGAGAGAGAGAGGAGAGAGAGAGAGAGAGAGAGAGAGAGAGAGAGAGAGACTCGCGGCGTCACGTTGGGACCTTTTGCCCCCAGCCATTGACGCGATTTAGGTGGGGGGAACCAACCCGATGAGCGCCAAAGCCCGAAAAAAAAAGAAAAGACTCGCGAGGCTGAAAAACAGAGCGCCGCAATCACGGTCCCGCCATTCGTCTGGGCGGGCCGTGGCGTGCACTCCTCCAAGCACTCCATGCGGCAAGTCTAGCCGATGCCTAGGCCGCTTCGTCAAAGTAACGTCCAACACATACTATAAAGGATAAGGATGAAAATCAGTGGCCATTGGGCGTAAGGACGTAAGTCACATAGGAAACCCATTGAAATTAGGTTGTTCTGTCCGATGACCACTCAAATGGTGTCATCCCCACCCAATTTACTTGATGCAGGTTTGGCACTGCGGTTTTGCTCGCTTTTGTCGCCGGGGCAGAGGAAGACCGCCTTGTTGGCCTGCAGCAGTCAACGTTCATATCGGAAGCAGAAACGAGCGTGGCCCCGGGGTAGAGACCCTCCCGTCAGAGATGCGCAAGGGGGGGCCCTCTCAGCCAATCACAGACGACTGGTAGTCCCGTGCGGAGCGGGAAGCCCGAATTCGCCCCGCGCGAGGCTACGCAGGTCAGCATCTGGTGCGGCACAGCAGGTATACGGCGGTCGCCCGCTAGCCTGACTCAGGGTGCCTTTGACTCCACGGGACTACCAAGCGCTGGCTTGCGCATCTCTGACGGGAGGGTCTCTACCCCGGGGGAGTCGTCTGCGTCCCACTGTTAAACTTCCGGTGGTGAGGTACAGACAGACCTTGCTGTCATTCTTCCAAAGCAACTGCATGGAATGCATGTGTCGGTTTCGCCCTGCCGTCTCTCTGTTTCGCTGACTCGCTCGCTCTGTCTCGCTCTGCCTTCGCTCTGCCGTCGCTCTGCCTTAGCTCTGTCTCGCTCCTTCTCGGTCGGTGTGGTCGGGCCTGCCTCTCAGCCTCAGCTGAGAGGACTGGGGCAGTGTGCACGCCCATGGCACTGCACACCGAAAACGAATCAAGGAGTTTTCGCCGCCCACCTTGTTTGGTTAATGACTACAGTGCTAGCCAAGACAGCTTGTATTTTGCGCCACATTTTATTTTGTTGTAGATCTGATGAAAACAAGATGAGTCTGCCTGGAGCTGCACTGAACTCAGGGTCCTATTACGCACGACGCCAGCGGAGGACAGATTGGCTGCAGAAAGTTTGCCTGCACTACAAAGAAAATAAAAAATAAAAAACAGTGTGCACCACTCGGCGGCAGTCACTGCGCCAGTTGGCACAGCTGCTGGGCGACAAGGCAGCAGGGTGAGTGCGGCCGACCATCTGTCTCTCTCGCACCTATACGGGACGTCCCAGGGGTGCGAGAGAGACAGACCGACGTCGTGCTGAATCAGTCTGCAGGGCAGAGCAGCACCCCGACACAACGTTTTCTTTTCATCCTCCGGAGCTAACTCAATTTAGACCCAGTTCGAGGAGTTACCGAGTTAAAGCGGCGCCCAACACGTTAGCCAAGAAGCTCGTCTTTGGTGCCCATCACCGGGACCGACCGGGACGGCCTGGATCTGAGCCACGGCTCGTTTCCAGCAAACAGCAAGTAATGACTTTTTGCTTTTCTTTCACATCTTTCACAGACCCCAAGAGAGGCAGGCGTAGATCCAGAGAGGGGCGCAAAAGCCCAATGATCCCCTTCTGGTCCCTCGATGGCCGCCAGAAAGGAAGGCAAAAAGCCACAGCCACACTTTGTCCGTGTAAGGAGGCCAAACGTTTTATTTCGCCCCTCCCTTCCCCCCTCGTCTGGGATCCACCACTGCTTTCGTTTCGTCAGAATGTCAGAGACCTGTCTGAAATCCTGATAAAAATTCGCGCTCCTCTGAAAGCTCAAATTCTGAAACATTACACTTCAAACCTAACTGTCTACTAAGTACACACTTACAAATGCATGCTTGCAAGTACACACTTACAAATGCACGCTTGACGCATGGAGTTATACGGCGTCAAGCATGCGTTTGTAAGTGTGCACTTGCAAGCATGCGTTTGTAAGTGTGTACTTGCAAGCATGCATTTGTAAGTGTGTACTTAGTAGACAGTTAGGTTTGTAGTGTACTCTGATATTGATGGCCTGAGTTCTACAGAGTGTCAAGAGAAGTTTTCAGCTTTCAGAGGTGCGCGAATTTTGATCAGGTTTCCAGACTGGTTTGACATTCTGACAAGATCTACACGAGTGATATGCACGTTCAATCGAATGTGAACGCGGTGAATTCCGCAGGCGGTGATACGTTCACTTTCCTGAAGATTTGACCGCGTTTCTTGATGCGGTTGGTTGTACTTCGATCATCGTAAAGCCTTCACTGTGTTGGTGTTAGTTATTCCCTTTGTTTGATTCACTTTGCGTGGCGTCAGCGTGGCTTGGCAGTGGCGTCTGAATTCATTCCAACAAAAATGACGTCAAATTCGTTAAACTAGCCAGGGGAAGGCCTTCGGCCTCGATGCTGAGCTGGATTTAGCTGGAGATGGAAATGCATTTTCAACAGTAGTAAATTAGGATTTGTTTATTTTGAAAATAGGCCTCTTTTCTTTTTGGGGGGTGATAGCCAGGAAGTATGCATTTGCGCGAAGGATTGTGATTCGACAATGGTTGGTTTCTCCTTGAATCGACGGAAAGCTATCTAATAATCTAAAACTAAATTGTCTAACCAATCCTAACCTAACCTAACGGGCTCGTGACAGATCTTACTCTACTCGTGACAGATCTTATTCTCAAACTAAGTGGTCCAACCAATCCTAACCTAACCTAACGGGCTCGTGACAGATCTTACTCTACTCGTGGCAGATCTTTCCCTACTGTCGACAGATCTTTAAACTAAATGGTCCAACCAATCCTAACTTAACCTAACGGGCTCGTGACAGATTTTAATCTACTCGTGACAGATCTTTCCCTTCTCTCGACAGATCATATTCTCAAACTAAATGGTCCAACCAATCCTAACCTAACCTAACGGGCTCGTGACAGATCTTACTCTACTCGTGACAGATCTTTCCCTACTCTCGACAGATCATATTCTCAAACTAAATGGCCTTTGAAGCTTGGCATATAGCGCTACGACTATGGAGCTTGGACTATTGAGCTGGGACTATAGAATATGGACTATGGAGCTAGAATATGGACTATGGAGCTTGGACTATAGAGCTTGGACTATAGAGCTTGGACTATAGAGCTTGGACTATAGACTTCGGACTATCGGCTTCGGACTATCGAATTCGGACTATTGACCTCGGACTATGTATACATATATACATATAAGACTAAGATCAATAATAAGATACCTATAGTAAACTAAAGGTATCCGGGGGGGGGCGGACAATTTGGATGTTCAAATTCCCCAACAGGGTGCTTCGCTTCGCTCAGCAAATAACCGTGAAAGACGGTGATATTCCCCCCCTCCCCCCTCCCTTTTGTGGCGGTAATTGTGAAATGGCCGTCTCCAGGTTTCATCACGGATAGAAAGGGGCTGTAGCTTTGTGCCTTGTAGTGTGGGATCCCATACTAGAAGTGCGGGGACTGCAAACTCGACCCTCGAGTAGCTCACCAGTGGCAGTCGCAAACGTGGAACACTCCACACTTGAATTTCGGCAACTTCAAACTCTCTGCACTTCCGAGTGTGGAGGCTGAAAATTCCCCACCACCGCATTTCAAGAGTGGAGCTGTTCTTCACTCTCGGTCTCACAGTGTGGGTTCAAAAATCCCTCCCCGTCCTGCCTGATGCCTGCTTTGCAAACAAAGCGGTGGGGCTGCCTGCCTCGCGGCCTGCTCGATCCGCGACGCTACGCGGCGCAGGGTCCGAGGCCGTCCCGCTGAGCCTGCAGGCAGATTCCGAGAGTCGTTTTCGTCGCTCTTTCGCACTCACAGGACGACTCTTACGGGTGCGAGAGAGATAGAGCGACGCCAACGACTCTCGGAACCAGTCTGACGGCCCGCCACGGCCCGCAATGTCAGGGCTTACGACGCGGCCGGTCGCCCCGGATAAGACCGCGAGGGCCCCTCGAGGAACCACTGCACCGCAAGTTGAAGTGGGCCGAACGACTATCGCCCGTCTCCCGCAGCCCCCGGCGCGGCGTGGCAAGGCGCGGCAGGGCGCGGCCGGACCGCCGGACGCAAAGGGTTTGCGGGGCCGAAGGAAACACAACGGTGGGCTGTTCCAAAAACGGCTCTATGGCGCACAAAAAGAAGAACGAAAGCGGAATAATTCAGAGATGACTCTGTCATTTGGATGAGTCCTAGTTTTTTTGTGAGGCAATGAAGTGAACATAACAAGTTGACACATCATTTTCACAGCCACTGACTGACTGACTTGGAACTTTATTGTCTGCTTTCCTTAGCAACAAATTCCGAATTTGATGGATTTGGTGATGCAGGTCACAGCGCGGTCAATGTCCTTCTTCCCGATGTAGCCGATGCTGCGCAACTCGGACTGGAAGTAGGCGGGAGCCTTGTTCCAATCGCAAGAGGTGTCTCTCTTCATCCTGCCCGTCACGTCACGGGCCCAGCTCCAGTAGCCGTCATACGGCTGGAGAGGAAGGCCCTTGCTGCAGATTTGGAGCTGGTTCTCGAGGTTCTTGAGCTGGCTGGAGTTGCAGGCGGACATGGCGTCGGGCTGCGGGGGAACGTGACCGAGTTGAACGCACAAAATACACTGATGGACAAAATTGAAGCACCACTTTTTGTGTTCCGAGCCAAATCTGAATGAGCCGGCCGATTTCCGTGAAACTTCGCTCAGTAGTGGTCCAAAGGGTTGTCCACACGTACCCCAAACGGTGGGACCGCGGGTCGCAGGGGGTGGCGTCAAAAGGGCCTAAAGTGCCGCGAGGCAGAAACGGCCGCTGGCCGCTCTAGACCGTCCCTTATTTTTTCAAATTGAACCGAGACAAAAGTTCGTGGTGCCAAATTGTTCCATTTGGTGAGAAAACACCTCTGCCAAAGTTTGATGGTGCTACGATATCGCATGGCCGAGCCTGAGGGGCCTAAGTGCAAATTTCAAAAATCGGTCGATTTCGGAATTTGAAAGTTGTCTTCCAAGTAAACACGTCATTTTGACGCCCGTAGGGCGAAAATTTCAAGCGTTTTGCCGTATCTCGAACCGTTATGGCCGAAACGGCGCTCTGAACGCGCTCCGCCACCGCGCGGAAGGCCGATCTGGACCCAACTACGACGCTTTGGGGCTGCACCGAGCCGCCCCGGAGGGCAGTGGATCGCTGCGTCGCTGTCAGCACCTTCCCAAAACATGTGTTTGACTAATTGCATAGTAATTGGTAGGTTAGACTTCAATACAGACGTGGTAAAGACCAAATTTTACACCAAAACACGCAAAAAATGCTAAAATGGCTAAATTTGACACTTTGAGGGCATATTTCAGCATTTTCCTATTGAGTAATCCCACTAACCACATTGGAATTTTCAGAGATAGTTCAGATACATGTTTTGGGAAGGTGCTGACAGCGACGCAGCGATCCACTGCCCTCCGGGGCGGCTCGGTGCAGCCCAAAAGCGTCGTAGTTGGGTCCAGATCGGCCTTCCGCGCGGTGGCGGAGCGCGATCAGAGCGCCGTTTCGGCCAGAACGGTTCGAGATACGGCAAAACGCTTGAAATTTTCGCCCAAAGGGCATCAAAATGACGTGTTTACTTGGAAGACAACTTTCAAATTCTGAAATCGGACGATTTTTGAAATCTGCACTTAGGCCCCTCAGGCTCGGCCATGCGATATCGTAGCACCACCAAACTTTGGCAGAGGTGTTTTCTCACCAAATGGAACAATTTGGCACCACGAACTTTTGTCTCTGTTCAATTTGAAAAAATAAGGGACGGTCTACCGCTTGGCGGATGAGCCAGTTACGCTTGATTTCAAGCGTAAACTGATTACGCTTGAAAGCAGTGGGTAATACAAAGCTTTAGTTTTACCAGTGTTCGACCCCTCTTTGGCCCTCCTTGTCGATGGAACTCTCCTTTTCCTCTTCCTCGCGACGCGGCGCCTCCCGGCAGACCTTCCTTTCTGGAGATTCGACGGCACGAGGCTCCACCTGCCGCCGCGCCGCGGCAAGCAGACTCATTCCGAGCGTCGTCGTCGCTCTGTCTCTCTCGCACTCGCGGGGCGTTGCCTGTCGGTGCGAGAGAGACAGAGTCTCAGTCTGCTGCCGCCGCGTCACGCCGCGACTTGTTTATGCGCGAGGCGCGAGGGGCGCCGGGTCAACATCACATAAACGGCGGCGCCGCGAGTACGCAGTGTACGCACGCCTGCCTGCGAATAGCGTCCTTCGGAAAAGCGGTCCTGTGAATAGCGATCGCGCTTTGCTGCGTGACGCCATACGAAAGAAAAAGGGGCGTGTCCCCGTCCTAGTGGGTAATCAAGCCTATATAGGTAGAGAATTGCAGCTTGGTACACAGTACACTGTAAAAAAAATTCCGTACTTTTGTACGGAAAATGTACAGACAAATATAGTATGGAAGTACGGAAAAAAGTACGGAACGTCCGTACTTGTCCCATAAGAACTCATGTAATCGGGTGTGCGGAAAAAAGTACAGAAGTTCCGTAGTACTAGTACGAAAGGTACGGACCGGTTTAGGCAAATTATTGACCAGACATGTTCTGTACTTTTTCTGTACTTTTTCCAAAGCTTTGTGTGACTATGACGTCACATTCGTCGAATAACAGTGCAGTGCTCGTCAACGAGTCGTGTTGCACCGCATTATTTGCAAGTACGCTTCCCCCTCCTCCTTTCCGCACAGCGCGTCACGCCACTCTAAGGCGCCGCCATGGTGTTTTTGCCCCGCAGCCAGCCAAACGCAATAATAAACTGTCTTTGAGCAGCCTCTCTTTTCTCCAGGCTTGTTTCACCCCCTTTACAAAGTCACCCTGCTCCCCCCCCCCCTTCCCCCCTCTCCCCCCCTTTCCCCCGGGAGAGGCTCACGCCCAAAATCGGCGCCCGCCCCGATAAAGATTCGCAGCCGATTCCCTTGGCGCGGACCGTCTTTATTCGCATTAGAGATTCTCCATATTAAAAGATGCCTTTTTCTTTTTGTGTCGCGAGGGGTGGGGCACGCGGCAGTAGCGTGGAAGGGGAAGGGGGAAAGGGGGGTGGGGGAGGGACAGGGGGAAGGGGGAGGGGGAAAGGGGAAGGGAAAGAAGGGAAAGGAGAAAGGGGGATGGAAAGGGGAAAGGGGGAGGGTGTGAGGGAGGGAGGGGGCCGCGAAGTCCTAGAACCAGAGGCCGTGGCGGAGCAACTTTGAGTATCTCGTGTCGTCCATCACGCGGAAAGACACGGCACGGCACGGCACGGCACGGCACGGCACGGCACGGCACGGCTCGTCACCGCTATTCTCTAAACTGATGGGCCTCCTCCAGGCTCCGGGCGCGCGTGTCGCGGTACTCCCTCCGCATGGCATAAATTTGTCGCCTGAATTTGACGTCTCACCACCCCGCCTCTCCACTGGAGTCTCCAGGCAGGCAGCTTTGAGGCGCCCCGGCGCCACGGCCTTGTTGTTGTAAAAGCGCGCTGCGTTGCGCCGGGCCGCCCACGCACTGTCCACAGGGTGGAGTAGCTCACAGAATTCGAGCACTTACAATCAATTGCGAAGGCTAAAAATTCCACACTTCCCTGCCTTTCCAGTGTGGAGTTTTCCGCGCGCACTTCACCCTCAGAAAGGACACCCGCGCGGGGTACCTACGTGGGTGCGGCGGCAGCATCTGCGATGGAAGACGGGAAATGGGCCCGAGAGGAATCCCTCGCCTCTGAGAGGGGAGGGGGGAGGGGAGGGGGCGGCAGCCAGTAGAGCCCCCGCGCTGCCGCCGGGGGTAAACCACCCCAGCGGCCTGCCGCGCACCCCCACTTGATCTTGAACTTGAGGGTCTGGACCGCAAATGATCGACCGCCACGGCTGCGGCTAACTCCACTGGTGAAACAAAGGCATAAATCGTTAATGCCTTTGGGAAGGGCATTAAAATTTTGCTTGAAAAATTCCTTCCCATTTACGCCCCCCCCCCGGAAAATAAAACGAAGCCCGCAAGGGTAAAAGGAAGCCCGGGCAAAAAGCCTTTTTTCCAGGCCGCCACCAAACCCCCGGGTCCGACCGTCCGGTTCCTTTTTAGAGGGGGGTACCGGGGAATTTTTTTTCCCTCGGGCAAAATCGGAAAAGGATGACCAAAACGGAAGGGAAATTTTGACGCTGTTGGACCCAAGGCGCGGGGGGGGGGGGGGGGGGGGCAGTTTTTCCCTTTTGCGGGGGCAAGGCCTTTTGCCCTTTTTCGGCGGTACCTTCCCCCCCCCCCCCTTCCCCCCAGCAGCGGAAGTGTGGAGTTCTACACACTTTGGTTTGACAGTGCCTAGGGCACATAGATAGGGAACCTAGATAACCACCTGAAAGGTGGGCAAAAACCCCCACCTTATTCCCCCTGTAATAAGCAAACAGGCAAACCTCGCTCCCCCCCCCATCCCCTCCCCCCCCCCCCCCACCCCAACAAAAAAAATCCTCTGAATTTGCCCTCGCGCCAGGATGCGTAAAACACCGTGCTGACGGACGAGTCGACGCCATTGGAAGCAGCGGCCGGGAAAGTGACGTGAAACGTGTCACGTTCGTTTGGCTGCCCCTCGGGCTGCCCTGTCCAAAGCATTCGTTTGAACGTTGATCCACTTCCAAAAGGGCGCAACGCGTGCGCCGTGCCGTGCCGTGCCGTGCCGCCCCCGCCGGTCCACCCACTGGCCGCTCCCCCAGGCCCGCGGAATCCTTTCGTTTTTAACCCCCGCCTGCAATCAGCGAAAGGGGCGTCGCAAAAACGGCGAGATTTTGACGAAGTTAAGGGGACTTTTCGAGAAGTCAACATTCATTCGCCATTGGCCCCTCGCTGCCGCCGACTCGGCGACTCGGACCTCGCGCCCGCCCCGCGCTTCAACACCCCCCCCCCCTTTCCCCCCTTTCCCCCCTCCCCCCCCCACAAGCCCGCCGCCCGAGACGACTTGAAAAGACACACATAATCAAAGTTTCTCTGTCGATTTCTCAGCAGGCGCGAATGCAAGGGACACGAGGGAAAAGGGGGCGGGGAATGGATGTGCCCACGCCATCCCCATGGCACCGACAGGGCCGCCGGAAAGGTAAGTAAAAGGCCATACTTTGCCCTGTAAGTAGGCAACTACCACCACCCACGCGCCCCTCCCCGAGTGTCTGGCGGGAAACAACTCAGCGGCCAAGGGCGTATGTCACGTGGGAAACCCATTGAAAATAGGTTGTTTTGTCCGATGACCACCCAACTGAGATCGGAAACCCTACTAGAAAACTAAAAAGCGTCAAACTTTCAGGTGGACTCTAATTACATTCAGTTAAACGGACTTCACCTTCCAGAGCAATTTTCATGGAGACTTAGCAATATTCCCTCAGTTTCATTTCTATTTCCTGCAGTGTATCGTTTCGCGTGGCAAGCGGACTGTACACTGAGATTCCAAACGCTATGAGTATAGCACGTATGGTGCAATGCAGCTGAGATATCGCACCATACGTGCAATGCGATACCCATACTGCACCTTACGTGCGACCCGTCCCGAAAATGCCTTATCCTAATGCATGGGAATGGGGGGTCATCGCATGCTCTAGTATCGCACCAAGTGACGCTATACTCATAGCGTTTGGATTCTCAGTGTATGTGGTGCGACAGGCTCCGGCCCGGCCGGGCCGCCACAGTGGGCCAGAGCCAGAAGACCGGTGGTGGATGCGATCATAATGCCCGAAGGTTTTTGAGCTCCAGAGGCGCTTAATGAGACTCGACTCGAACGTGTGACCCCACAAATGGATCGCTCTCCGAACGAGGAATCCATTGGTGGGGTCACACGTTCGGTTCGAGTCCCATTTAACGACTCTGGAGCTCGAAACGCGTCTGGAGTCTTGGCCGCCTGCGCCGGTCTTCTGGTCCACTGTGTGGCGGTTCGTTGCCGCGCCGCCGTGCCCGAGGGCCACTTGACGGAGCGGCAATCCGCCTAGGGCCCCGGCGGCCGTACGACTCGGAGGCGCGGCGGCTCGTCGCTCTGTCTCTCTCGCACCCGTACGGGGCGCCCCGTGCCTCGCCCCGTGCGCCGTGAGTGCGACAGAGACGGAGCCATGCGCCGCTCGGCGAGCAGATCGCGCGTCGCTTCTTTACTCAGCCCTCCGCCGCGGCGCGTCGCCTGATCGCAATCGAAGCGAGAATCCGACCAGAGCCGAGAATAAGGGCTGTCCCGCGGCCTTCGCCTCGGCTGGCTTCCTCGCTCTGTCTCTCTCGCACTCGCGGCGCTTAGAGGTGAGGGAGGGAGAGAGAGAGAGAGAGAGAGAGAGAGAGAGAGAGAGAGAGAGAGAGAGAGAGAGAGAGAGAGAGAGAGAGAGAGAGAGAGAGAGAGAAGAGAGAGAGAGAGAGAGAGAGAGAGCGGCGACACACTGCTGTTATGCGGATTCGCTTCGCTCCGCAGCGGACTGCTGATTTCCGAGAGTCGTCGCTCTGTCTCTCTCGCACTCATGTGCGGCGTCCCGTGTAGGTGCGAGAGAGACAGAGCGACGAAGACTACTCTCGGAATGAGTCCTCGCTCGAGGGCGGAAGCTAGGGGCGCTCGTCGCACCCACACGCGGGCTGCGCCAAGCCCGTCAAGCCGTGCGCGTCAGGCCGCGTGGAATAATCGTTGATCGTTGGCGTGGGCCGAAGACCAGTGTAGGCGCGTGGCGTGGGCGGCACAGCCCTCTCGCGTTACTTGCAGACTGATTCCGAGAGTCGTCTTTCGTCGCTCTGTCTCTCTCGCACTCATGGGGAATCCCTTATGTGCGAGAGAGACAGAGCGACGGAGATGACTCTGGGAATCAGTCTGCTGCTCTGTAAGTCATGTGAATCTTGCCACGTTCGTATGTCTCATTCGTTTGCACGTGACACGGCCGTCTAAACTTGGGGTGACAAGATTCACATTGTAACAAATGTGACGTCACGCGAATGAATAACAGCGAAATGTGCGACACTAGCTGGCCCCCTCCTTCCGCGACACGTCCTGGTGTGGGTTTGTCAGCCGAGGGAGAGACGCTTCGTCGCTCTCTCTCTCTCTCTCTCTCTCTCTCTCTCTCTCTCTCTCTCTCTCTCTCTCTCTCTCTCTCTCTCTCTCTCTCTCTCTCTCTCTCTCTCTCTCTCTCTCTCTCTCTCTCTCGCACTCATGGGGCGCTCCATAAAGGTGCGAGAGAGACAGAACGACAAACCGCTCGGCTGCTGCGCAATATCGCGATGTTAATCAACGGATTCTTTCGACGCCAATACCAAGCGGGTCAAAATCAAAATGAAGCGAAAACGAGCGTGTTCTGCGCACCGTGCGTCGGGGCGGGGCGTCGAGAATGTGAGACACATAGAAAGTGATGGCACCTGAGACGTTTTCGTCGCTCTGTCCCTCTCGCACTCATAGGGCGTCCCTAGGTGCGAGAGAGGGGTCTAGGACAGCCGACCACACACTCACTGACCACGTCCCCCACTCACCACTGACAAGTGACCACTTCGTACTCTGACCGCGCGTACAAACTGGCCACACTCTGACCCCTAAATACTGACCACAAAAAGTCAAAAAATCCAATATTTATTTAAGTTTAATGAGAAAATGGCCCTTAGAAAGTCGATGTCAAAACGTTGATAAAAAGGGTCCTTTTAACATGTAACTGACCAGGAGTGAAAATAAATCAAGATTAATAGGCTAAGAAACCTCCATTGCAAGCTACGTATTTCAAAGCAATTTTTGACAGAGACAGAGCGACGAAGACGACTCTCGGAATCAGCCTGCTAGGGTGGAGTCTGAGGAGGGGTGGGGTTTTTTCTCCGCCACATAGCCAAACGCGGTAAAGTCGGTGCATGTCGCCTTCTCAAAACTAGACCGCAAATCGCCGCCAATACAATGGAGGGTGGAAACACTACTGCCGCGTTTCGGTTCACAGCAGTGGCGTGCACAGGAGTTTTGAAAAGGGGGCAGGAAGGGGAGGCGCAAAGCTCTTTCGCCTAAGGGCAAAATGTATCGGAATTTGCATACCTTTCAGTCACCTGTCCAGCGCCGAAAGGGAGAGGGGGTTATGTCTCTCTCTCTCTCTCCTCTCTCTCTCTCTCTCTCCCTCTCTCTCCCTCTCTCTCTCTCTCTCTCTCTCTCTCTCTCTCTCTCTCTCTCTCCTCTCTCTCTCTCTCTCTCTCACTCACTCTCTCTCTCTCTCTCCCTATCTGCCTCCCTCGTGCACGTGCACGCCTTTGGTTTTTACAGTGAATGTGTAGTGTTGTTCGAACTAGTCTCACTTACTGCGCCCAGTATGGGTGCAGACCCCTTGCCCTTCAGTGAGTGAGGCTAATGCCGAACAACACGGCGTCGCTCTGTCCCTCTCGCACTCGTGGGGCGTTCCGTTTCGCGGTGCGAGAGAGAGAGAGAGAGAGAGAGAGAGAGAGAGAGAGAGAGAGAGAGAGAGGGAGAGACGCGTTGGCCCGCGGGCCGTCGCGGGGCGCCGCCTCTTTGGTGGCGGCGACGGCACCGCAAATGGACCAGGCCACCGGGCCACAGTGGGCCAGAAGACCGGTGGAGGCGGCCAAAACTCTAGACGCGTTTTGAGCTCCAGAGTCGCTCAATGGGACTCGAACCGCACGTGTGACCCCACAAATGGATTGCTCTAGCTCTCTGAACGAGGAATAGTCAGGGCTGTAAGCGACAGATTTGGAACCAACCTTGCACTTTCTGACCCCGGTCTGGCGCTTTGCACGGGTGTTCTAGAGACCCAAAATAACGATTTTAGAGTTGGAGGCACTCTGGGAAACGCTGCAGGGACCGCTGGGAAGTGAAAATCTACTTTTTGTAGGAAAATTCGTATGAAACGCCTTACAATTTCCCGAAATCGCCGCTGTATGCGTATATCTCGTCATATGTGGACCCTTTTCTGTCTTTTTAGCTTTACAAATTCTGCTTCATCATCGAGCTTCAGTAACCAAGACGTAAAAGAGTGTCATTATGTCATTGGGGAAATATCTCTCACTAATGAGCACACCAAAATTAGCTACAATGTCTTTGAGGTTGCTGAAAGTCCAAAGTCATTTCTCTTGATGTGTGTTGGGGTTGATGCTTGTTTGCTGGGGCCGAACACTCATTGAAACTGACACAGTTGGCACGAAGCGCCCCCTAAGAGAAGTATCATAATGTTTTTGCTACGCGAGAAATATTGTTATCAGCTTTCTGGCGTGGTAACTCTTTCATTTTACTTTAATCAGCAACACGCCCGTGTTCAGTAAACATCTACGTCTTCTCTTCAGTTACCTACCCTCAGAGCTTACATTACAAGGAAGGTTTACGCCAGACCGCGTCTTGTCGTAACAGGCTTCGCGATGTCTCGCTGCCTGTTCCTCCAATCCGCGCCTGGCGTACCTACCTTGGCCTGCGGCTTGTCCATTGTCGCTTACTGCCAACTTGTTGCATGCTCCCCCCCCCCCCCCCCCACCTCCCTTCCTTCTAGATACAGTTGCTTCACCTACGGATAACGCGATCTTGACCCCTGTAACTTTTTCACTTGTCGGGGCTGGGGGGCTCCGCTCCCCGATTCCCCCTTCAAGACAGAACTGATCTGCCTGCAGAAAACTCGGTTTCTCGATTTTTGCCCTTTTTTTAGGTGTTTTTTGACTATAATAACTGAATCAGTTGAGCTAGGATAGTGAAATTTCTCGTGTGCTGAGCCAAGGACACACTCAAAAAGTGCGCTAAATCTCACCGAGATCGTTTGAGCCGTTCAGGAGGAAGAAGGGGGAATGGGGTAATTCCGGACACGGGGTAATTCCGGACACTTCGATTTTCACTGGGTTTGAGTGAAGATAACTCAAAAGCCCGCCTAACAGAGGAAGATAATCAGTTAAAAATGATAATTCCAAATCGCCAAGGTAGGAGGTCAAACCGTTTGGCTGTGGTCGCTTCACGAATTTTGAGTACCATCAAAAATAGGCAAAAGCTGCATCTTTTCCCCGTATTTCCATGTACTTATCGTACCTTACCATCAAGTTCAGTCCCATGACTAAAATTTTATCATATTATATGGTCATTGGACTTTACTTTGGCGTTTCGGGAGTGCTCGTATGGCTCGCCGTTTTCTTACAATTGAACATCAAAGGTTTTCAACTACCTGTGGGGTAGAACCAGACAAGAAGTATTATTTTCTTCAATTTCCCGCATCATATTAAGGTAGTGGGTTCAAAATTGTGGACATGCATCCCCACCGTTACGAAGGATAAAGAAAGAACGAAAAATAGTATTGCAGCTATGTTAAAGAGCTTTACTCAAGACAGTGTTGTCAATTTAGGGGTTTTGATAAAAAACTATTCCTTATAATATGCTTTGAGTAATAATCAAACACTTCAGTTCGCAGCAAATGTCCTTGTACGCCTTCTAAAAGCATGCCTGCCATCAAAACAAGCGAAAGTAAGCTCGAGTAGTGTCAAATTTTAAGGTCGTCCGGAATTGCCCCATAGATCGTCCGGAATTACCCCAGGCTGGGGTAATTCCGGACACGTTAGACCGTCCCTTATTTTTTCAAATTGAACCGAGACAAAAGTTCGTGGTGCCAAATTGTTCCATTTGGTGAGAAAACACCTCTGCCAAAGTTTGATGGTGCTACGATATCGCATGGCCGAGCCTGAGGGGCCTAAGTGCAAATTTCAAAAATCGGTCGATTTCGGAATTTGAAAGTTGTCTTCCAAGTAAACACGTCATTTTGACGCCCGTAGGGCGAAAATTTCAAGCGTTTTGCCGTATCTCGAACCGTTATGGCCGAAACGGCGCTCTGAACGCGCTCCGCCACCGCGCGGAAGGCCGATCTGGACCCAACTACGACGCTTTGGGGCTGCACCGAGCCGCCCCGGAGGGCAGTGGATCGCTGCGTCGCTGTCAGCACCTTCCCAAAACATGTGTTTGACTAATTGCATAGTAATTGGTAGGTTAGACTTCAATACAGACGTGGTAAAGACCAAATTTTACACCAAAACACGCAAAAAATGCTAAAATGGCTAAATTTGACACTTTGAGGGCATATTTCAGCATTTTCCTATTGAGTAATCCCACTAACCACATTGGAATTTTCAGAGATAGTTCAGATACATGTTTTGGGAGGTGCTGTACAGCGACGCAGCGATCCACTGCCTCCGGGGCGGCTCGGTGCAGCCCAAAAGCGTCGTAGTTGGGTCCAGATCGGCCTTCCGCGCGGTGGCGGAGCGCGATCAGAGCGCCGTTTCGGCCAGAATGGTTCGAGATACGGCAAAACGCTTGAAATTTTCGCCCAAAGGGCATCAAAATGACGTGTTTACTTGGAAGACAACTTTCAAATTCTGAAATCGGACGATTTTTGAAATCTGCACTTAGGCCCCTCAGGCTCGGCCATGCGATATCGTAGCACCACCAAACTTTGGCAGAGGTGTTTTCTCACCAAATGGAACAATTTGGCACCACGAACTTTTGTCTCTGTTCAATTTGAAAAAATAAGGGACGGTCTACGGACACGTGCAGGGCTTTTGTTAGGCGCCTATATATCCCTAACCGTTGCTGAGATTTGGCCTTTATGTATATCATTGTGAAGGTAAAGGTCCATACTTTTTTCTCATGTAATAACATTTGACCCAAGAAGCATATTCAAGCTCAAAGACCAAAAAGAAAAAAAGCGTCCGGAATTACCCCACTCTCCCTTAGTGCGGATAGACAGACAGACAGAAAAAACTTTTCAACCCCACCGGAGTAACAGGCTTCGCTATCGCTCAGCCAACAGTATTTCTCGCGCAGCACAAACAATTATGATGATCCTTCTCTTAGGATGCGTTTTGAGTCCACTGTGTCAGTTTCGATAAGGGAACGGCCCGAGAAAAGAAGCAACAACTCTAACATTCATCAAAAGAAATGACTTGGAACTCTGAGCAACCTCAAAGACATTCACGCTAATTTAGGTGTACACAATTCTGAAAGATATTTCCACAAGGACAATATGACACTCTTCTACGTCTTGGTAAGTGAAGGTCCATGTTGAAGCAAAATTTGTAAAGCCAGGAAGACAGAAATGGGTCCACATTTGACAAGATATACGCATGCAGCGGCGATTTCCGGTAATTTTTAGGCGTCAAATAGGAATTTTTTCTGCAAAAAGTAAATTTTTGCTTCCCACCCGTCCCTGCAGCGTTCCCCAGGGTGCCTCCAACTCTCAAATCGTTATTTTGGGTCTCTAGAACACTCGTGCAAAGCGCCATACCGGGGTCAGAAGGTGCAAGGTTCAACCGCTTACAGCCCTGACCAGAATCCATTGGTTGGGTCACACGGTCGATTCGAATCCTGTTTAGCGACTCTGGAGCTCAAAACGCGTGTAGAGTTTTGGCCGCCTCCACCGGCCTTCTGACACACTGTGCGGGCCGCCACCAAGAGGGCCGAGAGGGCGGCGTCCCCGGCGTCGGCGGCAACGTGACACAGGTTCCAATTGGGTCGTGCAGACCGACTCCGGAGCGTCGTCGCGTCGCGCTGTCTCTGTCGCACTCGGGGGGCCGGCGGCGCCCCGCCCAGTCCCGCCAGCGGTGCGAGCGAGACAGAGCGACGAGACGAAACGGCTCTTCGCAGTGGCTCGGCTGGTCGCGGCCCGACGCACCGCACTTCTCCCTCAAAACCGGGGCGGTCTGAGCGAGGTAACGCGACGGTACACTGCGCAATGGAGTGGTCGGACACAGGGACAAAGTTGGTAGCACACTCGAAGTGTGCAGACTGCAAATTCCACACACCTCCGCATTGGACAATGCAATGCAATGTAAGTGCAATGCACTGAGACATTGGAACGATGTGTGTCGGGTGGATTAGTCTGCCAGAAGGCTGGTCGAGGCGGCCAAAACTCTAGACGCGTTTTGAGCTCCAGAGTCGGTAAACAGTGCTCGGACCGAACGTGTGACCTCTCCCTGGATGGATTCCTCTTCCGGAGAGCAATCCAGTGGCGGGGTCACGCCTTCGGTTTCGAGTCCCATTTAGCGTCTCTGGAGCTCATAACGCGTCCGGGATTCTGACCACCCCCACCGGTCTTCTGGCACACTGGAGTCTCAATGCGGAACCGAAAGTGCGAGCGCTCCCTATGACTGGGTCCCGCCGGTCTTACACTCTGCCAAGTTACCTTGGTCCGCACACGTAGTCGCAGTTCCAATAGACGAAAGGGCGGTCTCTCGTCGGGGGGGTGGGGGGTCTGTGATCGTGCCCCACCTTTGACCTTCACACGCGCCGGCGGAGGACAAAACCGCGCTTCAGGCTACAAAAGATAAATAAATTTGTCTGCGAAGTCCCTCAAATGGGGTATAAGTTACTGTCGTGCAGACGAGTCTAAAAATTTTCAAGACTCGCTTGTGACAGGTGTCCCACTGCAAATCCGGTGGCAAGTTTTTTTTGGCAAGCCCCAAAATGGGCAAACCGTTTCAAATGCCAAAATTTGGCAAGCCCGGCCCTACAACACACCCCAGCTTGCCAGACTTTAGCGTTGCAGTCGGCCAAGCCGAAGCACCACCAAGATTGGCAAGCTGCTGAAGATTTCAGCTCAGGGCTTGCCACACTCTAAAAGTTGTAAAGTCTAGATTGTCTGAATTATGGTGAAATTGTCTCTGTTATGGTGGTGCTGCTGAGCTTATAACATACCTTTGAGAATACTGTACCTTTAGGTATTTTGAAGAATTTCGTTTGTATGGACAAAGTCTTGACCACAATATGGTGGTGCAACTTTCCACCATAAGACATTTAGTGTGCAATTTAATTTGTGGTACTTATTGGCATTCAAAACGGCTTACTGCTAATTTTGTGACAAGGAAACTTCTTGCCATCGGATTTGCAGTGCAGTCTTAATTAGGTCTTCCGGAGCCACGGCATGGCGGCTCCGGGCAGCGAGGCTTTTGGCGAGGTCGAGGGGAAGTCCCACATGCAAACCAATTGGGTCACGCCGAGCTGGGCCTGCAGACAGACTCCGACCGAGAGTCCGTTTCGTCGCTCTGTCTCTCTCGCACCTTTGCGGGACTCCCCGTGAGACTGAGAGCGACAGAGCGACGAAACGACCCTCGGAGTCAGTCGGCAGGGAAAGAGACAGGGAAACGAGTAATTTTCACACCCAAAGGGTCCAGGCTGGGACCTCTGGGACGCAGGAAGCAAATACTCATCGAAGGCAACCCAATTTGCGTCGCTACCCGCCGGACAAGGTGGGGTACAACAATGCCAGCACGGCGTCGATGCGAAGAACCAGGTCACGAAGCCTGCCAACGCGAAGCGTTATTCTGGCGCGCATTCTGCGTTGCCAATTACCGCGTTGTTTTATTTTTATTTATTTCTTTTTAATTTGTCCTTTGCATTGCAATCTTGACGGGAACACCGATCTGTGTTCTACCCTATGCCCATCGATGCCTACACTGCAAATCCAAGTGTGAGACAGTCTCACACTTGCGAACCACAATGTCTCACGCTTACAAGTGTGAGACACCGATGCCTCGCACCCTGCAAGTGTTGCAAGCGTCGGACAAACGTGGCTCACACTTCAAGTGTGAGACAACCTGAATGGTTCGCACTAAATAGTGTGAGACTGTCTCACACTAGGATTTGCAGTGTATTGATGCAATTCTGAAAAAAAAAAATTGGTGGCGGTGGGTGGTGTTGAACCAGGGTCCCAGACTGCGGGACCAACAATGTCAGTGTTGAAAAGGCTCCACTGGTTTCCCATTTTCCTTTGCCGAGACTCCGATCGAGCCCGCACAGATAAATTCCTGCAAAGAACTGCTCTTTGTAATACGAAGAAAACGGCGGCTTCGCATCCTGCGAAGGAAATCGTTTGTAATACGAACGATTTTCTTTGTAATACAAAGGAAAAATCCTTCGCAGGCTGCGAAGAAGTTCTTCGTAGTCTACGAAGAATTTTTCCTTTGTATTACAAAGAAAATCGTTCGTATTACAAACGATTTCCTTCGCAGGCTGCGAAGCCGCCATTTTCTTTGTAATACAAAGAGCAGTTCTTTGTAGAGTTTTAAGTGTGCGTTTCGTGGCTGTGTCTACAGCGTCCACTTTTCAGCCCCAGCCTAAAAACAGATCTTTGAAAAGTCGTCAATGACGTCTGCTGACGTCGGTTCTTTGCAACTGTTTGACTTAATTCGACGTAATATCGGTATTGGCGTCGATTCGGCGTCAAGCCGACTCCTCTGGGTGGGCCTGGCTGTGCCGCGCACTCAAGGCCTCATTCGAGTCATTCCCTTCGTGCCGGCAGACTGATTCCGAGAGTCGTTTTCGTCGCTCTGTCTCTCTCGCACTCATGGGCGCCCCGTCCTGGTGCGAGAGAGACAGAGCGACGAAAACGACTCTCGGAATCGGTCCGCAGTGGTGGCGGAAATTGTTACCTGCTGCTGGCTTGACAACAGTGATCCATCACGTGATCCTTTCGCTAGGAACGGCACATTTCTCGGCAAATTTTGTCAGCGTGGTGCCTGGCGGCGTATGGCTCAGCGAACTCCGCGGTTTACTGTGTACTTTCGTGGGCCTGTACTGCCGGCGAGTACACGGCCCAGAGGCGAGAAAGTGCTCATTTGAGTACAGTCCCCGCAGAGTGTAATCGCGGATGAGTGCACACCCACTCCCATAGACACACGGTAAAAACGGTTCCTGGTTTTCCCCGGAACTCCCTGGAAATCGCTTATGTCGCTTCCCATAGGCTTCCTGGGAAAACCAGGTACCGTTTCCACCGTGCACGAGTTAATGAAACTTTTTTTAATAATTATTTTTTGGCCCGTCCCGTGTATTTTTGTAAAAAAAAATGGCGGAGGGACGGGCATATATATAGTATGATGCATGCTGTGCGTCCGTCCGTCCGTCCGTCCGTCCGAGGGCTTCCCGTGGTCCGACCTTGACCAAATTTGGTATGCAGCCTCCTTAGGTGACCCTAAGAACCGCCCGGTGGTGGCAGCAAATCCGATCCGAGCCCCGGGGGCGCTGCTGCAGGTGCATCATGGTCTACATGGGGTCGAGGAGGATTTCGGCAACGGATGCAGTTAGGAGGGGCTGATGACGAAAACGACATTTATTTTAACCCCAGACTCAGGTTTAAATCCCGTCAGGGTCAAACATAGGCAAAAGACTAATATTATATACACGCAGCGTTTAAATAATAAAATTGGACTTTATGTACACGCAGCGTGCACATAACAGAAAAAAAATTATTGACACGCAGGATTTTTCCCCTCAGACGTCCACCGACGGTGGCCATGTGGGACAAAATGTTCCTGCGTGCAAATAATATTTTGGCTTTTATTTAAACGCTGCGTGTCTCCAAGGCACCAAAAAATTATTGGCACGCAGGATTGTAAAAAGTCTTCCGACCGGCGACTGAGTCCGGCATGGCGACTTGGTGGGTGAGTGGGTCCGTGCTTGCACGGGAATTTTTTGGCCCGGGTTCGAGACTCGCCTTCTTCTCAAAAAATTTCTGCGTGTCAATAATGAAAACCGGTGTTGTTTCAACGCTGCGTGTTTATAATAAATTCACATGTTATTTACACGCAGCGTGTCTGCAATTCCAGTTTTATTATTTACACGCAGGAAAAGTTTTGCTGCGTGCAAATAATATTTTGGCTTTTATTTAAACGCTGCGTGTCTCCAAGACACCAAAAACTTATTGGCACGCAGGATTGTAAAAAGTCTTCCGACCGGCGACTGAGTCCGGCATGGCGGCTTGGTGGATGAGTGGGCCCGTGCTTGTACGGGAATTTTTTGGCCCAGGTTCGAGACTTCGCCTTTTTCTCAAAAAATTTCTGCGTGTAAATAATAAAACTGGGTCTTGCAGACACGCTGCGTGTAAATTACATGTGAATTTATTATAAACACGCAGCGTTGAAACAACACCGGTTTTCATTATTGACACGTAGAAATTTTTTGAGAAAAAGACGAAGTCTCGAACCCGGGCCAAAAAATTCCCGTACAAGCACGGGCCCACTCATCCACCAAGCCGCCATGCCGGACTCAGTCGCCGGTCGGAAGACTTTTTACAATATTGCGTGCCAATAATTTTTTGGTGTCTTGGAGACACGCAGCGTTTAAATAAAAGCCAAAATATTATTTGCACGCAGCAAAACTTTTCCTGCGTGTAAATAATAAACCTGGAATTGCAAACACGCTGCGTGTAAATAACATGTGAATTTATTATAAACACGCAGCGTTGAAACAACACCGGTTTTCATTATTAACACGCAGAAATTTTTTGAGAAGAAGGCAAGTCTCGAACCCGGGCCAAAAAATTCCCGTGCAAGCACGGACCCACTCACCCACCAAGTCGCCATGCCGGACTCAGTCGCCGGTCGGAAGACTTTTACAATCCTGCGTGCCAATAATTTTTGGTGCCTTGGAGACACGCAGCGTTTAAATAAAAGCCAAAATATTATTTACACGCAGCAAAACTTTTCCTGCGTGTAAATAATAAAACTGGGCCTTGGAGACACGCTGCGTGAAAATAAGATGTATATATATTATATACACGCTGCGTGTATATAAGACCCATTTTTATTATTTAAACGCTGCGTGTCTATAATGACTCCGTAGGCAAAATTCGTACATTTCTTAATGTACGGGACGGGCAAAAGTTGCCGATGTATAACGCTACTTTTCCTGTTATTTAAATTTTAAATGAAGCGTGGAATCAATGTCAACACTAGTAAAACTAAAGCGTAGTATTACCCGCAAGTTTCAAGCGTTATCCGCCTCTCTCTCTCTCTCTCTCTCTCTCTCTCTCTCTCTCTCTCTCTCTCTCTCTCTCTCTCTCTTGCTCTCTCGCTCTCTCTCTCTCTTTCTCCCTCTCTCTCTCTCTCTCTCCAATGTGGGGCGAGGGGTCCCGCCGCGCTCCGCGATGCACTGCCGAGTGATTCAGAAAAGAGCGGTTCGTCGCTCTGTCTCTCTCGCACCCTCCATGGCGAGCCCTGTGGGTGCGACAGAGACAGAGCGACGAAGCGAGTCTTTCGAACCGCTCGGCTGAAGCCCCATCAATAAAGAACGGGCGCGCGTCACTCCGGCACTCTGCGATGCACTGACGGCCCTTTAATCATGTGTTTGATTGCTGTTGCCTCTCTCTCTCGCAAAAACAGAAACGCGAACTCAACACTGTGAATTCAAACTCTGTGAACATGCCACGTGTGGTCCGAGGCATAGTGACACATCGCACCATACATGCAATACTTACATTCTAAAGTTGGCATGCACTGAAACTGGGCGCCGTTGTTGTCGCCCGCCCCACTTTTTAGGACGCCAAATATCCCCCAGTTTCTGGGCACCTTTGTCGCCCAGTCCCGGGGCGGACAAACCATTCAGGAACCTGTCTTCACCCACGGCTCAGCAGCGCCCAGTGCCAAAGGTGCCCAGAATCTGGTCACCTTGGTTGCCCAGAAACTAGGCACCTGTGCATGCTCTACCAGAGAGGGCCAGTTGCCGAATGATTTATGCACCCGGAGACGGGGCGACAAAGGTGCCCAGAAACTGGGGGATATTTGGCGTCCTAAAAAGTGGGGCGGGCGACAACAACGGCGCCCAGTTTCAGTGCATGTCAAATTCACAGTGTAACCACATCGCACCGTCACTGAAAATTAAATGGTCCGCGACACACAGCCATGGCAAATGGCATGACAAAAAGCCACGCCAAAAATCGGTGTGACAGGCACCATCGGGGTGATGGAGTGATTATCCTCCTCCCAGTAGTAGAAAGGCCGCCGGGAAGGTAGACAACAAGCTCTTTTTTGCCCCTGTGAGTGGGCGAAAATCAATACATTACCCCTTGGGCGTCCTACGAGAAATCCTGAATCCGCACCTGCACTGTAAAAAATTCCGTACTTTTCCACGGAAAATGTACGTGCGTACTTGTCCCATAAGAATACTCATGTAATCGGGTAAGGAAAAATAGTACAGAAGTTCCGCAGAAGGGCAGGTTACGGATGGTCCAGGCAAATTATTGACCAGACATGTTCCGTACTTTTTCTGTGCTTTTTTTCTCGCAGTGTGATGCAGGATGCTTTCAATGACGCATAGTGCACCGAGGGGGCAAAAACTCGGGATTTCCGTGTACACATGATTCGGAAAACGCAATGATTGCGAATGGTTTTAATTGATTTCATGGCTGATTTTGCCTTATTTCGCGACGCACCAGGGTGATGTTGAGCGTGATTGCGTGTGATTGTGTTCGGAAAGAAATGATTTCGGACTGATTTGGCCTGGTTTCGTGTGATTCTGCCTAATTTCGGTATTTTAGTGATTTTGGCTGATTTCGGATTGCTTGATTTCGCGTGATTCTCAATAATTCGCGCGTGATTTCGGGGGCCGTGTACACATGATTGCGCGAGTTTTTGCCCCCTCGTAGTGCACTCGGCCATGTATTCGCTTTGGCTTTCCAGAACACTGCGCACTGCGTTTTAAAGGGGCATAATGGCAATGGATCTCAATTTTGGTTCGCCTGCTTTTCTGCTGGCGCGCGTCTGGCCGGGAACATTGCCGCGTTGCAATGAATGCAGCAGACTGATTATCCGAGATTCGTCGCTCTGTCTCTCTTGTGCATACCTCTGTGCGGGACGCCCCAGTGGGAAAGAGACAGAGCGACGAAAACGACTCTCGGAATCGGTCTATTGCCGGGGGCGCGCATTGAGAGCCTCCAGCAGACCATTGCAGCACACTGCAGCAGGATGTTCTTGCTCTATTATATCGGATTGCATGAGGCGTCCCGTGTCCGCCTCTCATCTCTCTCTGCTTCTCTTTCCGCGCCAGTGGGAAAAAAACAGCAATCAAGGCTTTCAATAACTTCATTTTCCACGACAAAAACCAACTGAAATCCATATGGCGTATGACGGCTCGTCGGTGCTACCAATTCACAATCCCACTCCTCCCGCAAAGACGTGAAACGATTCACGCCGTTTCAGTATCGCAAATCGTTTGCCTCCACACTGAAAAACCAAACGTGGTCCAGACCGCACCACTGGTGTGGTCAGATGGGTGCCATTTTGACCACATTTTGGTGTGGTCTAGACCACGTCTGGCCACGTTTGGTGCGGTCTAGACCACGTTTGGCCACGTTTGGTGTGGTCTAGACCGCACCAAACACACCAAACGTGGTCTAGACCACACCAACCGGTGTGGTAAAAATGGCACCCATTTGACCACACCAGTGGAGCGGTCTAGACCACGTTTGGTTTTTCGGTGCAACTGGTATACGAGCACAACTTTTGCGCCTTTGTTTCACCAGTGCAGCCCGAGCACGTCCTGTGTTTGCTTCGAGTCCTATTCGAGGAACGCAGAGCGACGCGGGGCGCAAAGCGGGTCCAGTCCCAGCAGACTGATGCCGAGCGTCGTCTTTCTCGCACTCATGGGACGTCCCGTGCATGTGCGAGAGAGACGGAGCGACGAAAACGACTCTCGGAATCAGTCTGTTGTATCCCTGGATCCTCAACCCTTCTTCCAGCCGACTGCGCTCCGCTGCCACTCCCGCTGCCGCCCAGCAGACTGATGCCGCAGAGCCGTGTCGTCGTTCTGTCTCTGTCACACTCGTGGGGCGTCCCGCGCGAGTGCGAGAGAGACAGAGACACGCCCTTCTCCAAAATCGCCGCTCCGCTGACCGCCCGGTCCGCCCGCTCGCGGTGTCCCGACGCCGCGACCCGCGACTGCCCGCGGAGTGAATGGACCCCGCGGCCCGCTCCGAACGGCAGCGCTGTCACCGCTCTGTCTCTCTCGCACTCCAGGGGCGTGTCGCGTGAGTGCGAGAGAGACAGAGCGACGGAACGCTTTGTGGCGGAATCAGTCTGCGAGCGGTGCGTGCGGGATGGGACTGGGCCACGGCGGTGGGAGGGGGAGGGGAGGGGGAGGGGAGGGGAGGGGAGGGAGGAGGGAGGGGGAGGGGAGGGAGGGGAGGGCGTCCAGCTGGCCTGCCTGGCCAAATTGATTCGATTTTAACGAGGTAATGGGGCGGCCCACTCCCCGTGGCCCCACAGTGTGCCCCACACCGGACTGGCAAAAAGACAAGGGCCCGGGCGTGGCCGGCGTGGCCAGTGTGGTGGCCGTGCGCCGACACGATGACGCATGACTCCATTCAGGGATTCGGGGCGCCCCCGAATGAAACGCACTTTTGTCTGGACGTTTTCGTTTTTCCGTCGCGCCCTTTCTCTTTTCTGAGTCCGAATTCGTCTTGTCGTTGTTGTTGTTGTTTCAGGCATTGTAGGCTTGTAATGTTGACAGATAATTTGGAAAGACGCGCAAAGCAGCACAAACCGCCCAAACACACACTGATAAACCAACGTGGTCTAGAACAACCCAAACGTGGCCTAGACCACGTTTGGTTTTTGAGTGCAACCCGTGCACTGCAAGATCTAATGCACACACACACACACACACACAGTATGTGTAGATGTGTAGACATGCACACCACAAGAAATCTATAGATCTTGTAGTGTATCCCCATGCTCCTTGCAAAACTGACAGTTCTGTCTATCTGCCCTCTCGCACTCGACCTGGAAGCGCGTTCCGCAGTCGAGAGAGACAGAGCGACGGAGCACCGCCGGGTGGGCAGAGACAGAGTCAGTTTAAATTCGCGCGCTTTCAGAGATTGCCCGAATTTGGCGATCCAAGGACAGACAAGCTTCGTGGCGTGTCCCCGACAAATTTACACGAGTGACGAGTAGTGTAGCGTGTAGACATGCACACCACAAGAAATCTATAGATCTTGTAGTGTATCCCCATGCTCCTGGCAAAACTGACAGGCTCTGTCTATCTGCCCCTCTCGCACTCGACCTGGAAGCGCGTTCCGCAGGGGTGCGAGAGAGACAGAGCGACGGAGCACCGCCGGGTGGGGCAGCGAGCAGCAGTGTGCCCGAGTTTAAAGTTCCGCGGCGCTCTCCGCCGCTCTGATCGCATTAGCTCCCTGCAAGTTGGCTGGCGATCCGAAGGGCGGCACAGCACTGGAAGCTTCAAGTGGCGTGTCGCCTGGAGGCCTGGAGGCACGCCAGGCTGCCAGCGCGCCAGGGCAGCGCGGGCTGCCCAGTGGACTGCCAGCAGCACACCGACGAGATGCAGACCGAGAGTCGCTGAGAGTCCCTTTCGTCGCTCTGTCTCTCTCGCACCCATTGTGGGGGGGGGGGGGGGGTCAGAAGCAGCCTGCTGTGTTTGTCGCGGGGGCGGCGTAGCGTATGGCCGAGCTAGTTAGCACATCATTGATTCCAGGAGTCTTTTTCATCGCAGTCTTTCTCATTGATTTGAGCTATGGGTTCAGCTAACTTCTCTAAGGCAACTCGGGGGGTCTCCCGCATAGGTTGGCGAGAGAGACAGAGCGACGAAAGCGACTCTCCGAATCAGACTGAAGACCGTGCTGCTGGCGCGCCACACACGATGTTGCAAAGGCAAAGCTCTCTAAAGGCGATACAAACGGAGAAAAAGGGCGGAATTTTATTCACCACCGGTGGGAAGGCCTTCCCAGACGGCAAAACCCGGACACCGCCGAAACAAAAAATTAGCCACTGAAAGTTGAATGGTCGGGCACATGGCCAAATTACCACTCTACCAAAAATGTCCTGTAAATGCCGTTAATTTATTACCAGTTTTCACTGTAGGTCAATTCACAGCGTTTACTGTGATCTGCTCACGGGATTCACTGTGATCTTGTTCGCGGTGTTCACTGTGATCTGGTTCCCAGTAAACACTGTGAGTTTGACGCCGCTAAGCACCGAAGTACCGCAAATCAGGCTCCAATTCACGGCGTTTACTGTGGCCAGATCACAGTGAACACTGTAACCGAGATCACAGTGAACGCCGTGAACTAGTTCACAGCAAACGCCGTGAATTGCGTAACAGCAAACATTGGTAATAAATTAACGGCGTTGACAGGACATTTTTTGTAGAGTGACCCCGAGGCAAAGTAATGGTCTGAAATTTGTCTGAACGTCGTCGAGGTTGACGGTTAATTCGCAGGTAAATCGCAGTCTATGGACGGACCATCCGCAGCCCATCCTCAGACAATCCGCAGCCCATCGTCAGTCGGTCCGCAGTCAAACGCCAGTTTATTCGCATCGACAGACTGCAGGCAAACGGCAGACAAACCTCAGTCAGGGGTGACTTCTCTGTCATTCGGTCCCTGGAAATCGCGCCTGTCTTTCCCGAAGGCTTCCTGGGAAAACAAGGAAATGTTTTTTTCCGCGTGCGCCGTTTTGCTCGGCGGCCGGCCGACAACTGTTGTCGGCGGGGAGGGCAACAGGCGGAAGGGGGCAAGCAGCGACCGCGCCGACCGCGGGAACAACGCCCCGGGGCACCGCGGGGGCGTCGAGTCGCTTTCGTCGCTCTGTCTCTCTCGCACTCATGGGGCGTCCCGCACAGGTGCGAGAGAGACAGAGCGACGACTCTCGGAATCAGTCTGCTGGCCTGTCTGCTCGCCTGTCTGCTCGCCTGTCTGCTGGCCTGTCTGCTCGCCTGTCTGCTCGCCTGTCTGCTCGCCTGTCTGCTGGCCTGTCTGCTCGCCTGTCTGCTCGCCTGTCTGCTCGCCTGTCTGCTCGCCTGTCTGCTCGCCTGTCTGCTCGCCTGTCTGCTCGCCTGTCTGCTCGCCTGTCTGCTCGCCTGGCTTAGCGCGTCAAAATAAAGAGCCTGGCGGGCCACCCCGGGCAGGACGAGGGAGCGTGAGGTTACCTCCAGGCCAGCCAACACCGAGAGTGGCGCGGAGCCTCTTGCCATTGGCACGGCACTCGTCTCGGAGCACTGCAAGGACAAACGCCTCCCTACACGGTAAAAACGGTACCTGGTTTTCCCAGGAAGCCTGTGGCAGAGGCATGGGCGTTTTCCAGGGAGTTCCTGGGAAAACCAGGAACCGTTTTTACCGTGTGGGAAACGAGTTCACGAACGCATTCCTGACAGTCTCTCTGAACGCGAACGCACTGTACTAATTGGAAACAGGCACTCTGTCGCCCCGTGGTGGGTCACTACAATGTCACTACACTGTGAAGCCAAGAGTGGAGGACTCCACTCCACACTTGAAAGGCGGAAGGGGTGGAATTTTCAGCCTCCACACCCGGAAGTGCAGTCTGAAGGTCCACACTTCAAGTGGGGCGTTTATTCTCCACGTTGCACCGTGCCGAGAGATGTGGGCTCTGTGAGCTACTCCACACTATAGAAGTGCGGAGACTGCAAACTCCACACGTCCAAGTGCGGAGATTCACTCCCCACCAGGAAGTGGGGCGAGTTTCCCCGCACTTGATTTGACGGTGTGTGCATTCGCCTCGCCGGCATGGAGCGTGGCAGGCCCTTCGGACGGACAGGCCACCATTCAAATAAAGGTTGCGATGCAAATGCCGAGGCGCTCAGAGAGCGACTCACAAAAACAAACGCGCCGTGAGGGGCCGTCCGTTGGGGCCACGCACAGTGGGCCAGAAGAACGGTGGAGGCGGCCAAAACTCTGGACGCATTTTGGGCTCCAGAGTCACTGAATGGGACTCGAACCGAACGTGTGACCCCACCAATGGATTGCTCTCCGAACGAGGAATCCAATGGTGGGGTCACACGTTCGGTTCGAGGCCTGTTCAGCGACTCTGGAGCTCAAAACACGTCGAGAGTTTTGGCCGCCTCCGCCGGTCTTCTGGCCCACTGTGTCACGGGGGACGACACCGGCCGGGCGAGGCTTACGATGCGCAGCAAGGCAGAGTCCGAGAGGCGTTCGTTCGTCGCTCCGTCTCTGTCGCACTCACGGGGCGTTCCGTGGAGGTGCGAGAGAGACAGAGCGACGGCTCTCGGAGGCGGTCATGGCGGCACGTTGCCGCCGCCGCGCTGCACGCGCTGTCAGGCAGAGGAGGATCGAAGGCTACAAACGCAAACGGCCGCGCGAATCAAATTTTGCCTTCAATCGCTTCGGAACTTTCCCGGCAGGATTCCCAGAATTGCGCTCAACTCCGACAATTGGGGGGGACTTTTCGCGCTCGCGCCGCCCTTCCCCCCCCCCCCCTCCCCCTTCCCCTCCTCTACCCTCTCCCTTCCCCTTCCCCGCCTCTACCCTCTCCCTCCCCCTTCCCCTACGCGAAACAACTGTTCACAACTTGTGAGAGCCTCTTCACTTTCCACCATGTGATTGGGCCAAAACTTTGAGTAAAAATTACAAATTTAGTCCGAAGCAACAAAATTAGAAGGTTTTCTCAGGCGACTCCACGCCCGGAAGTCACGATGCGCAAGATCGTGCCGCAAGCATACGGATCCAGGCTCTAATTGCCACACACAAATTTCCTATGAAGTAAAATTCGACTAAAATTCAGTTCGTTTTCTGCATGTTTATGTCGACTAAGAAAGTATCCTCGTCAGTCGACAATGACTGAAAAGTAAGAGTTTTGGTCGTCTATTGATATCGGTACAACTCAACGGCCGTTGGGCGTAAGGGCGTAAGTCACGTGGGAAACCCATTGAAAATAGGTTGTTCTGTCCGATGACCACTCAACTCTTTAACAGTGGAGGAGAGAGCGAAGGTGTGCGCTTTCGGAAAGCAGGCAATTTGCTACTGTACTCCGCCGCCCCCTCGCCGGGCCTCTGCACTCTGAAAAGCCGACGAAGTATTTGCTTCATATCTACTAAGAAAATGAAGGCATTGTAGAATTGCTTCGTATTAAGAAGGATTTTGCTTCACGAAGCATTTTTTCGTAGATTTTACAATGCCTTCATATTCTTCGTATTACGAAGCGGTTCTTCGTAGAGTTTTTACTGTGTGCCGTGGGGATCTGCTGTCATCCGCTGGGGACGTCGCACAGTGGGCCAGAAGGCCGGTGGAGGCGGCTAAAACTCAAGGCGCGTTTTGAGCTCCAGGGTCACCAAACAGGACTCGAACCGAACGTGCGACCCCACCAATGGATTCCTCGTTCGGAGAGAAATCCATTGGTGGGGTCACACGCTCGGTTTAAGTCCCATTTAGCGACTCTGGAGCTCAAAACGCGTCCGGGATTTTGGCCGCCTCCAGCGGTCTTCTGGCCCACTGTGCGTCGCGGGGGACGTGCGTAAAGCGCCGCGGTTCCGCGAACTGCTAACGACGCCTTCGTCCGAGTGGCCGTCAATAACTCACGTTGCGCTTGTACGAGCGGACCGACACGGAAAAGTACGGCAATTACACGGAGTTTTTCTCCTGTTTTGTAGATTTTCTGATTGCATTTATGGATATAGAGGAGATATGCATTGCGTGTGCTGAGCCCTCTGTGAGTCGATGACCTCTTATTGCCTCCTAGAAACATGTTTGCTATTTCCCTATTGGTGGCAATGGCTGACGGAGACAGTTGCACTACACTGTGAAATCAAGGGTGGAGAGCTCGAGGGAGATCTCCACACTTAAAGTTTTCAGTATCCGCACTTGGAAGGCCAGAAATTGCAGTCTCCACACTTCAAGTGTGGAGTACTCCACGTTTGCACCATGCCGGGGCTCTGTGAGCTACTCCGCACAAGTGTGGAGACTGCAAACTCCGCGCGTCCAAGTGTGGAAAGTTACCTCACTGTGAAACCGAAACCAAACGAGGACTACTCCACACTTCCCGGTGTGGAGTGGAGGCTCACAGAGCCCCTTTCTCTTTGCACGGTGCAAGCGTGGACGGAAAACTCCACACTGAAAGTGTGGAGACTGCAAACTCTGCACTTCCAAGTGTGGGGACTGAAAATTCCACACCTCCGCATTTCAAGTGTGTGGAGTTCTCCACGTTTGGTTGCACAGTGTTCGCACCAGGAAGTGCGGCGTTCTCCGCACTTGGTTTGGCAGTGTAGTGCCTACCCCTCGCGCTACGCGGCGGCGGCCCCCGGCCCACGCCACTGTTTGCAGTGAGAAACCGAGCGTGTGCAGTGCGGCAGTGCGGCGTCTGGCCCACTGTGCGCGGTGGCGCCGACGGCAACACGTTCGACCTCGCCGCGCACAGTGGGCCAGAAGACCAGTGGAGGCGGCCAAAACTCTAGACGCGTTTTGAGCTCCAGAGTCGCTAAATGGGACTCGAACCGATCGTGTGACCCCACCAATGGATTCCTCGTTTGAAGAGCAATCCATTGGTGGGGTCACACGTTCGGTTCTAGTCCCATGTAGCGACTCTGGAGCTCAAAACGCGTCTAGAATTTTGGCCGTTTCCACCGGTCTTCTGGCCCACCGTGCCGGGCCGCGCTGCACAACGATGAGCCATTACGCGTTCGGCGGCGGCAGACCGATTCCGAGAGTCCGCTTTGGTCGCTCTGTCTCCCTCACACTCATGGGGCGTGCCGTGTGGGAGCGAGAGAGACAGAGCGACGAAAACGACTCTCGGAATCTCAGTGCGTTGCAAGGCGGCAGCGGCTTTTGCCGAAATTAGGGGGGCAGCGATGATGGCGCGAAGCGAGTTTACACGCGACTCGGCACATCACCGTGCCGGCGCGCCAAAACGCCGCCGAATTATGACTGCACGATAAAGCGGTTTAACGACCATCGTCAGGGAGTTAAATATAAAGAAATGAACGGGAGGCTGGCGTGTGTCGGCGAAGTGCGAAGAGCACTCGTATTGCCGGCGGAGACTTCGTCGCTCTGTCTCTCTCGCACCAGTGCGGGACGCCTCGTGAGTGCGAGGGAGACAGAGCGACGACAACGACTCTCGGAATCGGTCCGCTGGAGGTCCCGGAGGCCACCGTCATCAAGACCGCTCAGCCCGGCAGTTTTACGGCGTACACGACGCCGTCGACGACTCCATTCCGAAGGGGCCAAGGGCGGCGCGGGGCAAACAACAACAACAACACCTGCCTAGAGCGGCGCCAACGACAACAATACCTGCTAGAAGACCGGTGGCGACGGTCAAAACCCCGGACGCGTTTTGAGCTCCAGAGTCGCTAAATGGGACTCGAACCGAACGTGTGACCCCACCAATGGATTGCTCTCAGAACGAGGAATCCATTGGTAGGGTCACACGTTCGGTTCGAGTCCCACACTGCAAACTGAATGGAAAGACATTACGCCAAAATGTGGCGAGACAAAAAGTCTCGCCACATTTTGGCGATACTTTCATGTCTCGCCACAATATGGTCAGATTCAAATGTCTCGCCAATTTATGGCGAGACTTTTTTGTCTCGCCAAAAAATGGCCCAAAATTATTTAAATAGGGTAGGCAATGCATGGATTCATAGCAAAATACATAAACTACTGCATTATTCACAAAATTCACGAGAAAACATTTCTGATCACCACTGATAGTTGTTTGACCCACTGGGGACTCTCAAGAGTAACGCTGTTTGTTTCGCTCATAAACCAAGAGGTGCGTCTTCACATAACAGGGCCGCTCACATTCAGTTTCATTGAAATCAGATTGTACTCACAATAATCACAGTAGCATTGTGGCTATGAAGAAATTTGCAGGCAGGTTGAGAGTTGATTCATCCAATAAAGATTGTCTACAAACATGTAGCTTTGAGTACTGTACAACTTAGCCCAGAGAACAGATGGTGCAGACTGTTGATGAACTTAACATTTTGACAGTTCTCCTTTTTCACACGCAGTTTGACAATAGCTCGAACGATTAAAAGACATCTTCGCAAACAGATAACCCAGTTGGCAACAGTCGTCATTGCTCGAAACTAGGAAAACTAAATTATATCGTTGCAAGTCAAACAATCGCTCAGAGGCTGGCAGCCATTTTAGAGGCTATGTTTTTGTTTTTGGACAGAAGAGGTTATGGGCAGTTATGGGCGTGACGATTTAGATTCAGATTCGGGTTGGGAAATTATACGCATGACCAAACCAGTATTCGCAGTCACATCCTCACATCTCGTAAACAAAAGTAACCTGAGGAAATGGCCGCTGGTTATCATGTTTTCCTCCCGACTTTGCATCAATAAAATTAAGTTTTTTCTAGTTTGGAGCGATGACGACTGTTGCCAACTGGGTTATCTGTTCGCGAAGATGTCTTTTTATCGTTCGAGCTATTGTCAAACTGCGTGTGGAAAAGGATAATTGTCAAAATGTTTAGTTCATCAACAGTCTACACCATCTGTGCTCTGGACCAAGTTGTACAGTACTCACAGCTACATGTTTGTACACAATCTTTATTGGATGAATCAACTCTCAACCTGCCTGCAAATTTCTTCATAGCCACAGTGCTACTGTGATTATTGTGAGTACAATCTGATTTCAATGAAACTGAATGTGAGCGGCCCTGTTATGTGAAGACGCACCTCTTGGTTTATGAGCGAAACAAACAGCGTTACTCTTGAGAGTCCCCAGTGGGTCAAACAACTATGAGTGGTGATCAGAAATGTTTTCTTATGAATTTTGTGAATAATGCAGTAGTTTATCTATTTTGCCATGAATCCATGCATTGCCTACCCTATTCAATAATTTTGGGTCATATTTTGGCGAGACAAAAAAGTCTCGCCATAAATTGGCGAGACATTTGAATCTGACCATATTGTGGCGAGACATGAATGTATCGCCAAAATGTGGCGAGACTTTTTGTCTCGCCTCTCCAGAGGCGTAAAGTCTGACCTTTGGATTTGTAGTGCATGTAGCGACTCTGGAGCTCAAAACGCGTCCGGGGTTTTGACCGCCGCCACCGGTCTTCTGGCCCACTGAGCTGCCTAGGGCGATGCAATCAACAATACCTGTCTACAGCGACGCAGCGACGCGGCTACGCGGCAGCGCCCATCTTATGGTGTCTTGGGCGTCGGAACGGCGCGTCTCCACTGCACTGCCTTCACGCCCACTCCACTGCACTGCCTTCACGCCCACTCCACTGCACTGCCTTCACGCCCACTCCACTGCACTGTCACGGCACGCACATCCACTACACAATGTCACAGAGTCCAGGCGGCGGGGACGGAGGGAAAGGACAACCGGCCGGCGGCGCCTCGATTCTAAATTGGCGGGAAACCACTGAGTGAGGTGCACTGTGAATCCGAGTGTGGGGAACGCCACGCTTGAAACGCGGAGGTGTGGAATTTTCAGCCTCCGCACTTGGAAGTGAAGAAGTCGCAGTCTGCACACTTCAAGTGTGTAGTTCTTCACCTTTGCACCGACAGGGGCTCTGTGAGCTACTCCACGCTTGAAGTGTGGCGACTTCAAACGCCACACGTCCAAGTGTGTACTCTCATCCCAGGAACGTGACATCACGTTGAAACGAATGTGACAAACACTGTCACGTCCCTTGGAACATTTTTGTCACATTCGTTTGAAGCTTCTTTGTGGCTGATTCGCGTCCAAACGAACGTGACACAATGCTCAAAGGAACGTGACATTTTGTCACATTCGTTTCAACGTCATGTCACGTTCCTGGCGTCTTGAGCTCCAGAGTCGCTAAATGGGACTCGAACCGAACCGAACGTGTGACCCCACCAATGGATTCCTCGTTCTGAGAGCAATCCAATGGGAGAGTGTAAAAGAATTTACCCCGCACAAGGAAGGGTCGAGTCCTTCACACTCGGCTTCACAGTGTGGGGGTTGCTGATGCACTGCGCGTTTGCGCCCTATGGTTGGTCGACACACACACACACACGCGCGCGCGCAGACGCGCTCCGACGCGAGGCGAAGCACGCCGCGTCGAGGCCCGGCGCAACAGGGCGGGGCGGCACGGGCGGTGTTAGCGCTTCGACGACCGGCCGAAGACTGACTCCCCGCCACGCCACTGGCGGGACGGGACGGGACGGGACGGACCGCGGAGGAGCGGCGCGGCCTTGCTGCGCGAAGGACAAGGACGGGACGCAGCAGCCCTCGCGGCCGCCGCAACCCCGACGCTTTGTCTCTTCCAGCACACCGAGAGCCGCTTCGGTCGCCCCGTCTCTCTCGCACCGGCACGGGGCGGCCCTTGAGTGCGAGAGAGACAGAGCGACGAAAACGACTCGGCGGAAGTTAACGAGTAGAGACCTAGAGACTGACGGAGAAGCGCGGGCGCCGATAAGCGCACCAACAGTTTCTCATACTCCTCGCACGCGGCCGGAGAGCTGTCTCATATTCCAGACAAAATGGCGACGCACGCACTTAACGGCTAGAGAAGGTTTTTCGGTCACAGCTTCCAAACCGTTCTAGATAGAGGGGTATAGTAAGCGAGCCGATTGTAGGTCTCTGTACAAGGACAAGAGAGACAGACCGACGGAAGCAGTGCTCGGAATCAGACTGCACATTGTTTGCACCCAGCTCTCACCCACGCCTCGTTTCTCAACCCTGGTCTGTGGTTGGCGTTGGACCCTGCGGGAAAGCAGGTACACTCTAAATGTAGGGTGCCCAGTAACTGGGTGCCTTTGTCGCCTGCCCCACTTTTTAGGGCGCCAAATGTCGCCCAGTTTCTGGGCACCTTTGTCACCTAGTCTTGGGTTGGACAAACCATAAGGAACCTGCCTTCACCCATGGCTCAGCAGCGACTAAGGTGCCAAAGGTGCCCAGAATCTGGGCACCTTAGTCGCCCAGGAACTAGACACCTGTCCATGCTCTGCCATGGGAGAGGGCCGGTTACTGCATGATTAGTCCACCCCGAGACTGGGCGACAAAGGTGCCCAGAAACTGGGCGACATTTGGCACCCTAAAAAGTGGGGTGGGCGACAAAGGCGCCCAGTTACTGGGCACCCTACATTTAGAGTGTAGGCAACACCCCGAGACAGGTGTGAGCTGCGGGCTAGCCTACCCTGGAGTTCGCAGGCGTTCTCGCTTTGGCCCCTGCGAGAAAGCAGAGGCAACACCCCAAGGTGCGCTTTCAGGTACATCTTCGCTCGAAGAGCTTGCAACCTTCCTGACGCGTCCCCCCATGCATCTCGATCGATGGGAGCAAAGGTGAGCATGAGCTCCAATGTCCAAACAACGCTTCACTGAAGATCTGCTCTGTTACGTCTCACACTGCTTGCCTTCGGGTAGCGGCGTGGTTAAGAACGTTGACACGCGCTGTCGCCGCCAACCGCGCCGGCCCGACTGAAGTGATGCCCACTGCCTTCCCGGACTGTAAAAATAAAATCTCTCGGGACTTTTATACTTCAGGAAGTCATCTGACGACGACATGGGATGGGACGTTCCCTCCACAGCGGCGGCGCCGCCAGAACTTTTGAACAAAAGGGTGGGAGGTGTCCAGCTATGCTTTGTGCATGGCGGGCGGAATCTGTCGTAATTTGCCTCTCTGTCTCTCTTTCTCTCTCTCTCTCTCTCACGGTAAAAACGGTAAGTACCAGGTACCAGGTTTTCCCAGGAAGCCTATGCCAGAGACATAGGCGACATCCAGGGAGTTCCTGGAAAAAACAGGAACCGTTTTTACCGTTCTCTCTCTCTCTCTCTCTCTCTCTCTCTCTCTCTCTCTCTCTCTCTCTCTCCTCTCTCTCTCTCTCTCTGACAAAGGTCCATGACCCCTGCACCCCCTTCCGCCCGTAGGCGCGAGAGAGACAGAGAGACGTACGCCGGGCGGAATCAGTCCGCTGCGCGAGTTGATGGCGACGTTGTGTCGACTGGACGGTCAAACTGCGCCAAGGAGCGGCGCCACGCGAAACACTGGCCAGGCCTTCGTGACGGCGCTAACGCTAGGCCTGCCGCCGCGGGAACCTCTCGTCGCTCTGTCTCTCTCGCACTCACGGGGCGCCCCGCGCTGGTGTGCGAGAGAGACAGAGCGACGAATGAGACGGTTGCGCGGCCATTGTACTGGCCGGCCAGGCCATGGGCAGGGCTGCAGGGCACCCCGAGCGCCTGGCCCGGCAGGCCCGGCCTGGCCGTGGCCACTCCACTCTCTGATTCGGTCTGTGGCAGAGTGGAGTGGACGTAGTCAAGACCGGCAGCCCGTCGGCCGGTCCGCCCGTCAGCGGCCGGCAGACAGGCCCCTCTCTCTCTCTCTTTTCTCTCTCTCTCTCTCTCTCTCTCTCTCTCTCTCTCTCTCTCTCTCTCTCTCTCTCCCCCGCCCTTTCATACTCTCCCGTATGGATGTGACAGGGACAAACCGACGTCTCCGCTCGCTCGGAAGCAGCCTGCAGTGGGGGTGCTCGAGGGTGTGCTGGACTGCCACACCGCGGCCTGGGCCATTCCCCGTGAAGTGAACTCAGTCACGATGCGCATTGCTATTCGGCTGGTTCTGCCTCGGAAGGGTGGCGGGGCGCGGCGGGGCGGGGGGCGGCGGGGCGGGGCGGGGCGGGCGGGGCGGGGTGGGGCGGGGCGGGGGGGCCCGTCCTTCGACTTGACTCCAGGAACCCCAAACTCGGGTGGGCTGGCTTCCCTGCCCGCCAGTCAGGCGCGCTGCTGTTCTAGAGTTCTTGCGCGGTCACTGTAAAGGCCGAGCCGCATTAACTAACCCTATAGATGTAGGAAGTGGTACGGTGCACTTAAAATGCATGTGAAGTTGTCCTTAACAAGTGCCACATTTGTGGTTATGTCTTTTATGTACAAATTTGTGCATAAACTAGGAATACAATTTTTATGAATACTCAAGCACCATGCGTCCCTAATTTAGTTTCTGACCTATAACCACTCTGACCTCCCAAGTGCGGGGGCGGCAAATTCTATACCTCCACATTCCAAGTGTGGACTTCTCCACTCTTGGTTTGAGAGTGATGTCTGACTCACGGGGCGGGACGTTCGGGTGCGAGAGAGACAGAGCCACGAAGTGACTGTCCGGGACCGCTGGGCTGGCGGTGCGTGGCGCGCTTGCTTCGCGTCGTCGCGATCCAGCCAATTAGCAGTGTAGCCTTGGGATGCGATGGGACAAATTGCCATCCATAGGACGACGGCGCCACAACAGATTTGGGCATGACTGGGCACGGCGCCTTTTGGAGGGAGACTCTCGAGACTCTCGCAGGCCGAGCTATCAATTTGGGAGGCGCGCGATTACCGCCTGATCCGGCCATTTAGTACTTCGTTCCAAATCGGGAACTTCTTCATTTTTGCGTGACTGCACTCGGAAAACCCATGAGTGCACGCAATGGCACACCAATACGCTGGGTAAATGTCAGAGACCTCATTCGGGCTCACTGCTTCGGGCTGGTCCGGAAGGTGCACAGGCCGAGCTGGCAGACAGGCGCTGCCGCGCAGGCCGAGCTGGCGCCGGGAGCGAGCGTCGGCTGACCGGCAGCGCTAGGTCGCCGGTTCGATGCCACTTAGGGCCCGAGAGCGTCGGTTAAAGTTGGTCATTTCCGTTTTTTGTCATCGCAATGAATAAGATCAGATACTAAATATGCAGATTTGCGAAAGTAACAACCAAAAAAACGTTTCCTAGGCCGTGAAAAACGAATGCCTCTGGCTGGAATCGAACAGCGAACCGGCCTCCTAGGCGCGTCGGGCTGAGCAGCCCGAGCGGGCTGCTCCGGGCTGCGTCGGGCTCTGGGCACCGAGCTCGGGCCGGGCCGGGTCGGGCTGGTCCTCTCGGGCCGGGCCGGGCTCGGGCTGGTCACTCCGTGGCGTCGGGCTGCTTTTCGCTGGAGCAGTGAGCCCGACTGAGGTCTCTGGTAAATGTGAAGTAGAGTACGGCCGAAACGCCTGCGAACTCTAGGGTAGGCTAGCCCGCAGCTCGCACGTGTCTCGGGGTGTGGCCTATCTGCTTTCTCGCAGGGGCCAAAGAACTCAAGGTGGAGCAGCTGTTTTCAATCTTAGTGCAGACCCCATTTACACACTGAAAAACCAAACGTGGTATAGACCGTAACAACTGGTGTGGTCAAATGGATGCCATTTTGACCACACCAGTCAGTTGGTGTGGTCAAAATGGCACCCATCTGACCACACCAGTGGTGCGGTCTGGACCACGTTTGGTTTTTCAGTGCAGTCTCGGCCTGCTGCCTAGGGTTGCATGAGGTCGTGATATCCGTCAGGCCAGGAGCACGTCCTTACTGCAAGAGCATTTCCCCAGCCCAAGAGCATTCCCAAGGCGAAGAGCATTTCCCTCGACCGAGTGCATTTCCCCAAGCCAAGAGGGCCGTCTGCAAGGCCAAAAGGTCAACGTATGGCATCCAAAAACGGAGCATCACTGGAGCGGCAAGCAAACTAGCCAATGGATTTGCAGTGTAGTTGAAGAAATACATTTGTAAGTCATGTGCACTCTGTGTAGAGACGCATGGAGCCGCACAGTGAGCCAGAAGACCGGTGGAGGCGGCCAAAACTCTAGACGCGTTTGGAGCTCCAGAGTCACTTAACAGGACTCGAACAGAGCGCGTGTGACCCCACCAATGGATTGCTCTCCGAACGAGGAATCCATTGGTAGGGTCACAGGCTCCGTTCGAGCCCTCTTTGGAGCTCAAAACGCGTCTAGAATTTTGACCGCCTCCACCGGTCTTCTGGCCCACTGTGAGCCGACCAGACTCCATTCAAACGACGCGCGCCTTGCCGCGCACCCCTCGGCGCTACCCCGCGCTGCGGCAGCACTGGCAGCAGCGACGCGGGGCAGCGCGGCGCCGTCGATACCCCGCGGTGGCGGACTGCCGCGCTGCCGCGGCGCTCGGCGCTACCCCGCGCGTGCGGTGCCGTTGGCCGTCGCGACACGACACCGGCGCGGCGCGCGGTCGACGTGGACCACGTGGTAGGGTTAGGAACGCCCGCGCGGTGTTTTTGCGGGGAACGCACGGCTTCGACTGAGTTCGGCTTTGGCTTTTGGCACGCTGCGTGCCCCTGGCGCTCGCCACACAGCCGGCGGAGCGACGCCGCCCGCGGGTTATCGCTGCCACTGCGCTGCCCGCGAGCACACTGGTAAAACGGAAGCTTATACGCTTCACTCAAGTTCGCTTGAAGACAAGCGTACGGAAGGAGTTGTCTCATGCATTCAGACAGGCGCGAGATAGGTCGAACGGAAAGGTACGCTTGCGGCCAAGCGTCGCAACCACCACGCTCGAAGAAAGGCGTATAAGTACGCTTCGGTTCTGCCAGTGTACGCCACGCGCCCCGCGGCGCCAACGGGCAGCTCCACCACGTGGTGGAGAAACGAGGCGGCGCCGTTACAGCGGCAGCGGACTGCTTCCGAGAGTCGCCTGCGTCGCTCTGTCTCTCTCGCTCTCATGGGTCGTCCCGTACGGGCGCGAGAGAGACAGCGCGACGAAAACGACTCTCGGAATCAGTCTGCTCGCGAGGTGCTGCCGCCTGGCGGCGGACTCCGCAACCGAGGCTTGTCGGCTGCTAGAGGCGCCGCCCGTTCCGCGGCGAGCGCGGGGAGGGGGAGGGGGGAGGGGAGGGGGGGGGGGGGGGGAGCCGTTCGCCCGGCAGTCGGCCACCGAGCGCGCCTCCGAGCGGACGTAGGGTTCGTTGCCCGTCGGCTCCGTGCTTCCACAGTGTGAACCGAAGCGACAGTGTTGAATGGATGTTTCTCCCTGACGGCCTGCCCCGACTCAACTGCAGCCCCGCCGCTTGAACGACGAGGATGGAAGGCCTGTGGTGCTTGTTTCAAATCCTGCTGGTGCTCCCGGCCGCAGTGCGAACCTGGGGTGAGTCTTGCAGTGTCCCCCCCCCCCCCCCCCCCTCCCCCCCCGCCGTCCCCCCAGCGCTCCATGGCACTGGGCGAGCAGGTCACGTAGTCACGTAGGCAGCTGGCTTCCCCTAGTTCTGGGCTCGTTTTGGACCCTTTCGGGGGATTTTGGAGGCGTTTGAAGCGGCCCAGTGTGTCGGCCGACTTCCCGAGTGTCTGTCGCTGGCGCCTCAAGGACGTTCGCGGCGCCGTTCTCGCGCGGCGCGATTCTTTCGCCTTCTGCGTGACCTTTCCTCGCGTCGGCTCGCGAGTGTTTTCGCCTTTCGCGGCGTTTTCTGCATTTTTCGTTGAATGGCACTTCTCGTTCCCGGCTGGCTCGCGTCCGTTTGTCCTGCCAGAGAGCCCCCAGGCAGAGCGTGACTCTGCTCTCGCTGAACCTTGATGAACAGGATCAAGAACTTGGATGACATTGCCCCATTTTCTAAAAAAAAAATTTTTTAGAGTTGCTGGGTGGCATGGGATGCTAGCAAAGCAAGGGAATAAATATATTGCTTTATATGACTAGAAAATATAGTTCATCAAATAAAAATTTTGGCTGCTTGGCTACACGTTATTAGTTTGTCAGTTTTTGTTTTGTTTTATATTTTCAAGTGCGTCTCTTTAGACGCTATCACCATTGTCAGATAGGATAATTATCTCTCTATCACCTGGTGTCAAAGAATCTAATTTTAATCTCTTCCTCCTATTTGTTTTAAAATTGAGCAATGTCATTTGATTGAATTTAACGGTTGTTATTGATTTCAACCGCCACTCATGTTTGTACTGATCTGTCAATGCAGTTTGGCTTCTCGTATTCCTAGTCAGCTGTGAACTGTTCCAACATCTCATTCCCTTCAATTTTAATTATGTTTTAGAGGGAGGAGGGTGAATTTTTTTTTTAACCATTTCCTCCTCTTTTTTTTTTGCACCAATATTTTTAACGTGTACTGCCACAACAATGCCACTGTCTCCATCAACGGCATTCCTTTTCCTAGTGTTGATGCGCGGAACCAATCTTGCTGCTCGGACTGGACTGAGGCGTCCCACTGTCCCACGGCTCGGCCGCAGTGCCGTGGCCCCGTGGCGTCGCACCGTGCACTTGCTTGCACTTGCTTGCACAGCAGGCCAGGCAGTAGAGTCCCCTACGTAGAGTCCCAGGCCCCACCGAAACCGAAAGGCCGCCGCCACACTGTCAGGGCCAGCACCACCAGCACGTGGAGCCGTCGACTTCCCTTCCGCCCGTCAGTGAAAGGACAGGGAACCGTGTGCTTCCGTCGCTCTGTCTCTCTCGCACCCGTACGGGACGTCCCCTGAGTGCGAGAGAGACGGAGGCACCTTCGGGAGCGAGCCTTCTGGCGTCGTCAGCACCTCGTCAGCGCCCCGTCACGTGTCCGTGTCGCCGCCGCACAGTGGGCCAGAAGCCCGGTGGAGGCGGCCAAAACTCTAGACGCGTTTAGAGCTCCAGAGTCGCTAAACAGGACCCGAACCGAACGTGTGACCCCACCAATGGATTCCTCGTTCGTAGAGCGATCCATTGGTGGGGTCACACGTTCGGTTCGAGTCTCATTTAGCGACTCTGGAGCTCAAAACGCGTCTAGAGTTTCGGCCGCTCCACCGGTTTTCTGGCCCACTGTGCGACGGCCTGCCGGGCGGTGCTCCGTCTCCCTCGCACCCTCACGGAGAGCACCGTGAGTGCGACAGAGACAGAGCGACGACACGACTCCTAGTAAATCGCTCGACTGCTTCTGGTGGTCTGCCGAGCGATCCGGAAGATCGGTTTGTCGCTCTGTCTCTCTCGCACCCTTTATTGAGGGTCCCGTGAGTGCGACAGAGACAGAGCGACGGAACGCTCGGCTGCTCGGCGCCGCGCAGGAGGGGCGATCAGCTGACGCTGGGACCGGGATCAGCTGATCAGCTGACCGAGGCACGGTAGGGCACGGACGGGTCGGGTCGGGAGGCGGGGGGGGGGGGGGGCCCCCCTGCCTTTTTGCGCCTCGCCGGCTTACCTAACAGTGCTTACGACGAGGGACGGAGGAGCGCGACCTTTGTAGACCTGGCAAAAGGCTCATTCTCAAGGCATCTTCTCGTCGCTCTGTCTCCCTCGCACCCCAACGAGACGCTCCATGAGGGCGACAGGGGCTAAACGATCCTTTCGTAAGCGCACAGCTTCGCTGCGTAATACACTGGTAAAACTGAAGCGTAGTTGTATGCTTGACCTATCGTCGGCCAGGACCTTTCGTCGGTCAGGACCTCTCGTTGGCCAGGACCTTTCGTCGGCCAGGACCTCTCGTTGGCCAGGACCTTTCGTCGGTCAGGACCTCTCGTCGGCCAGGACCTCTCGTCGGCCAGGACCTCTCTTCGTCCAGGACCTCGTTGGCCAGGACGACGCCGAGGTTGGCGGCGGTCGGGAGGCGGTCCGCCTTGAACTTGGCCTTGCTTGACCTCCGCGGCCTGCTCGGGGTGCTGCAGGCTCGGCTGCAGGCGCGCCGGGCCGGGCGGAAGGACTTCCGCGGCGTGGCGGCGGCCTCCCTGCGGCGGGGTTCCGCGCGATGCGACCGTGTCCGTCTCTCTCGCACCCGTACGGGACGCTCCATGAGTGCTGGAGAGAGAGAGAGAGCGAGAGAGAGGGACAGACAGACAGACGCGCCTCGCGGAATCAGTCTAATCAGTCCGCTGGTCCACCACGCCGTGCTTTCTTATCTCGCTGCACCCGGCGCCGCGAAGCCAAGGCGCAGCCCACCGTGCCGTCATCCTCGCTGCGTCGGTTGCGTTGGTCAAGTGCGCGCCAGATCCTGATTCCACTTATCGCCGCCGTCGCGCCGTCTCTCTCGCACTCATGGGGCGTCCCGCGGGAGTGCGAGAGAGAGCGACGAAACTCCGCGCGGAATTGACGGCGTGCCGGCACACTCAGTGCAGGGGCGTGCACAGCTCGCCTCCTCGGGAGGGGCGGTGGGACCTTTTTTTGAGGGACTTTGCCTAACTTCCAGGGGTTGGACGCCAAAACCTGCCTCAACTACACCTTTTGGGGTCCTTCGGGGGGGGGGCGATCGCCCCCTCCGCCCCCCCCCCCTTCCTTGTGCACGCCCGTGACTCAGTGGGCCAAGGCGCCAAGGCGAACGCACCTCTGCCTGGGTAGTCCTCGAAATGGGTGCATGATGTTACCAATTACCAATGCAGCAGTCTACTTCGACCTGACAGGACAGTGTGCCCACAGCGTGTCCGGTGTCACGTTCGCGCACACTTGTTCCGGTCCGCCGCGCTTACAGTGGGCCTCTCGCCTCCGGCTCGCGTGCCGTTCGCGTGTCCATATGTCAGCTGCGTCAGCAGCTCCAGTCCGCTGCCCGCACGCCTCGCTCCGTCTCTCTCGCACCCTCACGGCACACGCCATGCGCGCCATGCGTGCGAGAGAGACGGAGCGAGGCGTGGCGGGCAGCGGCATCGCTGCACTGCCATTCAAACGGCGCACAGTGGGCCAGAAGACACCGGTGGAGGCGGCCAAAACTCTGGACGCGTTTTGAGCTTAGAGTCGCTAAACGGGACTCGCATCGGGCGTGTGACCCCACCAATGGATTGCTCTCCGAACGAGGAATCCGTTGATGGGGTTTGGGGCCCCTTTGGCCCCGGGCCAAAACCCCGGGGGGGGGCCAAAAAAAGGGGGCCCCCCGCCCGCCCCAAAGGGGGGGGATTTTTGGGGGGGGGGGTTTTTTTCCCGGGTTGGCCCCCCCCCCCCCCCCTTTTTTAAAAACCCCCTTTTGGGGTTTTTTTTCCCGGGGGGGGGTTTTTTTTTTTTTCCCCCCCGGGGGTTTTTTTTGGGGGGTTTTTTTTTGGGGGGGGGGGGTTTGGGGTTTCCCCCCCCGGAAAAAAACCCCCCCTTTTTTTTTGGGGAAAAAAAATTTTTTTAAAAAGGGTTTCCCCCCCCCCCGGGGGGGGTTGGGGGGTTTGGCCCCGGGGGTTGGGGGGGGGCCCTTTTTGGGGGTGTTTTGGGGGGGGGGGCCCCCCCCCCCCGGGGGGGAAAAACGGGAAAAATTTTTTTTTTTTCGGGGGGGGGAATTGGGGCCCCCAAAAAATTTTCCCCCCGGGGGGGGCGGGGAAAAAGGGGGGGGGGGGGGGATGGCCCCCGGGGCCCCGGGGGCCCCCGGGGCCCCCGGGGGGGGGGGGGAAATTTTAAAATTGGGAAAAACCCCCGGGGGGGGGGGAAAAAAACCCCCC
>NW_023144632.1:2930036-2947867 GCF_012932325.1 Thrips palmi | reverse complement strand
TTAAAAAATTTTCGGGACAAAGAGACGAACGGGTTGAAAGATGAAACGTGAAATATTCAAGGGGCCCAACTGAAAGAGCATTTCTTTTCCGTATCCGTGAGAAAGATCGTATACCTTTCCGGATAAGGAATCCTATCAGTAATGGATGTGAATGAGGTTTTTCATGGCAGAGAAGTGCTTAAGGCACTGCGAGAAAAAACTACAGAGAATCCTGTTAATTTTTTCACAGCGTCGCTCCTGATTGGTCAACTGGATCTTGAATAAAGGGGGTTGACCAAGAAATTTTTTAGCAGATGATACCTTTACAAAAACATACCTAAAACTACAACTGTCAGCTAGCTTTTACTCGAGAGTCCAAAAACCAAGTGCGTATCCTAACAATATAATAGGGGCTGGCTGCCGGGGCGGGCTGATGAGTCTGTCGCTGCGGCGCAGCCTGCGCGGGATTCGACAATGGCACCCCCTCCTCGCGCGCGACGGCCTGCGCGCAGCATTGACAATCCCTCCCCGCTACAGCGCAGAGGGGGCCAACGGGCACGGCGCGGCCAAGCCCTAGTCTCATGGCGCGGCGGTGCAGGCCACGACACAAAGGACTCAGTTTTTAAATATTATATTTGGAATGAGCCCATACTACCCCGTAGAAGAAAACCAAACGAGTATCATCTGCTTTCATTAACGTTCGTTGAATGAGATGTTTTATTCTTGATTCGAGTAGATCTTGACGAGACCTTTTCAACGAATGATCGGAACCTAGGTCTAAAATGCTCGCATCGTCATCGGGGACCCTGTGAGGTGCCCGTCGACGTCCTCGGGGACCCAACGGTGACCTATGAGGCTTTGTCCATGCCGTCCCGATGTGGCATTGGCCGCTCGGACAACAGAGAGATGAACACAAAAAACAACAGTGAGCTACGTCTTTTAAAAGACAGAGATCACTGTAGTTTTGGGTACAGAGCGACGCTGTGAAAAAATTAACAGGATTCTCTGTAGTTTTTTCTCGCAGTGGGGGGCACACTAGTGAAAATGCGGAGATTTTGAAAAACGATCATTCTGAGAAAAGTAACCTATGTATTCGCTTAATATTTTATTCGTGGCTCAAAATTATATCAAAGGAAAGAAAACTCCGTATGGGAGAGTAGGGTGGCGATGGCAAGACGGAGCGCCAGTGCCTTCCATTTTTCTGCGACCTCGCTTCACCCCTGCCACGATTCCGCCTCTCTGGATTAAGCCTCGAGCACGGGATTTGAAAATTTCTCAACAGGACACATGTGGCTATGGTCTGAACCACGGGCATGCCAATTGAATGATTTCAAAAAAAACGAAACGAAAAAACCTGTTTTGATCATTTTTACAGAATCTTCAAAAAGTGTTTTTGGATGAAATTTTGTACTTTGGGTTGCTCGATGTTCATAATCCTAGTTCACGCTATAGCCGCTTCAATTGCCTAAATTTTGGCGCAAATGGGGTTGAGATATCTTCATTTTTGCGGACTGAGGGATGCCCGCCAGTTCGACTTTTGACGAAAATTTGATTGGGCGCTGCTCCGCTCCCTGTCGTCCGATCGATGCCATTCTGGGCTTAAAATGCTTCTTTTTGTAAGGCCTTGACACATGAAAAGTATGAACAACGCACAACAACGCGTATGGAAGCAATCACACAACTCAGTTTTGAACCATTTTCAGTGTATTGCCCCCTTAAGAAAAAGCCCTTTTAGTGGAAACATTGATTTGACGTGTTTTTTTTTCGGATTATTAATGCGCCTTTTGACTTTTCTTTTCTTTGATATAATTTTCAGCCACAAATAAACATTCAATCGAATACATGGGTTACTTTTCTCAGAATGATCGTTTTTCAAAACCTCTGCATTTTCACTGGTGTGCCCCCTTAAAAAGTACAAAAGTTACGGAGTATTTTCAACAAAAGCATGCGTATGCCCAAAAAACTTCGTGAAAACAAACCGCTTTACTTTATAGGGCTCAAAATAGTTAAATTCGGCCATCAGATAGTTATTTTCTACATAACTAGCACTGAGCACACTGTGGCACTCTTTGGCACTTTCTGTAATTTAGTTTGGATTACATTTTGATCCATTTTCTTTCATAAATTAATTCCGAATATTGTTTTGAGTCCCATTCAAGATTTTGGTTAAATTGATCTTGTTTACTGACCAAAAAGTAAGCACCCACTTCAAGTCAAACTTCGTAATTTTGGGTCAACTTACTTTGACAGATCCACGCAAGTGACATCCCTGTCGCCGAGAACGGAGACTGCTTCGGAGTAGGCGAGCTGCTGGACGTCCGGCATCAAGGACAACACCTTGAGCGCCATGCTCAGCACGAACATCGATGTCTCCACGTTTGCGACCATGAAGGTTTTAAACTCGTCCACGATGTCCTGCTCCGTCATGTGCTTGCCGTCGTCGACGTCGGGTGTTTCCAGCATGATGTCCACGAGCGTTTTCCGTGCCCGCTCGAAGTCGTGGTTGCTCTCCTTGTTTCCAAGTTGCTTCCGCTTCTCCGCAAGGAGCCTTTTGACCATCAAATCAAATCTGCCCATCATCCTGCTCGACTTCCTCCCCAGCGAAGTCAACGCGAATATCTGGTCAGGCCACAGCAGGGGGTTGAAGGCGCGGGCGTTAACAGAGTACATGAACACTTTGATGGCCTCGACGGCTTCCATGAGGTCATCGTCGAACTGCGAGCCCTCGGCAGTCATGGACGTCCGGAGGAAATCCCGCATGAGTGCTTTCCTCAGGTTGTCTAACACGTCGACCTCTTTGTCAGTGACTACGCGGTCCACAAAGCCGTTGGCCTCTTCGCAGAAGATGGTCACTAAACGGTCCAGGACGTTCTGGTTGAAGCCAGGGGCCAGCCACTTACGGTGCGCCTTCCACTCGGCGCCACTCAGCTGCACGAGTCCCTTCTTTGCTGTGGCTTCGAGGAGGCGGTAGAGAAAGAAGGCCTTGTTTCCAAACTCATGGCGACGCATGACCTCTTTGATTTCCGAGGGGTCTTGGATAGCGATAATCATGTGACTAAAGATTGACAAGCGGCTCATTTTTCTACAACCTTTGGTCAACTCAAGTAGGGTCTGCATGATCGTATCCGGGGTTGCCCTCATGAAGTCCAGTGCGTTGCCGAGGAGCGGCAGCGAGGGCGGCCCGGGGATGGCCATCTCCAGCTTCCTGAAGTGCAGGTAGCCGAGGAGGAAGCGCGCCAGCAGCATGGCGGTGCCGGCCAGCGCGGCGATCATCAACACTTCGGTCATCACGGCCATGGCTGGGAGGACCAAGCAGAAGCGCGGATGGAGCTCGACTGCACCCAGCCTCCGCGGCAATCTTCATCAGTAAGTGGCGAGGCAGCACAATTAACCTGCTGTGTGCAAGTTTGTAAGCGAAGAAATAACATGTTTGTTTGCTTCAAAAGTCGGGTTGCATATGCAAGGAAAATAATTCCAGTCTCGCTGGTTTCTTTCCAATGGACCCGGACTCGCTCGTGCGTCATGCATCGATGAGGACTGAAGTGCAGTATTCTGTGCCGGTGACAGGGCCTGATTGCGGCATAGTTTCGGAAATGTCTCGACTTGACCTATCGATGGGGCGAATAAAAATTATCAGTCAGTCGGTCCCCTTTTTCGAAGACTGAGTGCAATTGAGTTCAATTTTGGCCGTACCGACGTTAGGAATGTGTTCCCTGGTGCAATGGGCGTCAAAAAGGGTCAACGCGCGGAGCTTGGTCTTGAGGTCAAGGGCCACAGACCGAGTTGACGTCTTAAAATGGCTCAGTTCACATTGGGACAGGGTGAAGCTGGGCCATGTGGATAGCAAAAATACATGAATCGTACATATATTATCTTGTCTCGTCCAAACAAATAAAAGTTATCTCGGATCAATCGAGATCGGACCAATCAAGTCACAAATCGAAGTGTAGGTAGTTGGTACGGCTTTCGCATGAACTACAACCATGAAGATCAAGCTATCAAAAGTACAAAACTTAGCGGAATAAAACCTGTTTAAATCTTAAATCTAAAAAAAAAAATCGATGAAATTTTGTACTTTTGATAGCTCGATGTTCATGGTTGCAGTTCATGCGATAGCCGTTTCAATCACCTACATTTTGGCACAAACGGGGTTGAGATATCTTCATTTTTACGGATTAAGGGACATCCATCAGTTTGATTTTTGACGAAAATATGATTGGTAGCTAGTCCGCTCCCAGACGTTCGATCGACGCCATTCTGGGCATTAAATGCTTTTTTTTGTTAGGTCTTCACACATGAAAAGTTTGAACAACCTAGAACAACAAGATTGGAAGCAATCGCACAAGTCAGTTTTCGGCCATTTTCAGTGTACTTTGGCGGCTGCGTCTCTGCAAACAGGGAGCAGCCGCTTCTCCGATCAATATTGAGCTAGCCATGTCAACACATTTGTGACGTTCACTTTCCAAGAAAGCTGCGAGCTACTTGTTCCTCTCACCAGCTTCGCGCTGTTTACATTTCTCACCTTGAAACTCACATTGCCGCAACCATGAGCACTCTTCTTGGAAACATCTGGCAACTGCCATCGAAATCAAAAGACAACACAGAAGGCACCGCTGTGTCAACATCATGATACCACACGCCTCTTGGTCCGGAAGAGCGTATTCGTGGTTTCCTTTAAGTAGAGAGGCGACGCGATCCACTGCACCGTTCGACGCTCACAGCACCAACAGACTTGCTTCACCATGTCCAAGATGTCCTTCCTGGTCGTCGTGGCCGTCGCGGCCTGCCTCGTTGTAAGCAGGGATGATACCCAAACCGAAACGATACCAGGGCCGTTACGACAACAGTTTGCACTTATGATTAAAACTAAAAGAGTGTTGCACCTGGAACCAAGGGGACAGCTTTTCCTTGTTGATCAAAGCGTACCGGAGCTTTGTTCCCATGTGGGCCAAGTCCAAATTCCGCTTCCCTGAGTTTTGTTCTTTTTGGGGCTGAAATCAACAAAACTCAAGGAAGCGGAATTTGGACTTGGCCCATATGGGAACAAAACTCCGGTACGCCTTGATCAACAAGGAAAAGCTGTTCCCTTGGTTCCAGGTGCAACACTCTTTTAGTTTTAATCATAAGTGCAAACTGTTGTCGTAACGGCCCTGGTATCGTTTCGGTTTGGGTATCATCCCTGGTTGTAAGCCTACTTTCACATTGACTCGCAGTCACAAAGCTGATTACAAGACGCTACTTGGCTTCTTTCCCTGCCCGGTAAAACAATCTCCAGGAAATTGACCAATATTCCTAAGAGCCCCAGGATATTTTGCTGAGAATTACCCAATGTTCCTGGAAACCGCAGGAGATGGATTTACCGTGTGTTTTTGGGAATACCCCTCGTTATGACAAACAACTATGAGTTGATGGAGAGTCTCAAGCGGATCCAAACTCAGCACTTGTTTGAAAGTGACACGTTTAGAGTCATTTAAATGAACGTGGCAAAAACGCACGTGAACCTCGAGGGGGATGGGTAACCCACTGTGAGAGGTTTAGTACAATAACTGTGAGGAATGTGCACTGTGCAGGATTACAATGTAAGTCCAAACGCTATGGTTATTGCACGTACGGTGCAGTAAAATGAGACATCGCATCATGCGTGCAATGTGTCCCTATAATGATCTTTCTAAATGCGTAAGAAGGCATTTGTAAACAAAAGCAGCTCATGCATTGCAATATTTGGCGCTATACTCGAAGCGTTTTGGTTCGCAGTGTTCCGCCGTACCACACATCGTATGTGAGACGTGTTATATGCGTTTCACCACCTGGACGTGACATAAGTTCAATAGGGTACTTTCGTAGATCCCTGAACCGGAAGCACACAGACGCCATGATGGCGAAAGTAGATCCAAACTTGACATGGGAAAGAGACGTTCGTCAAAGGTATCGGCCACACTTGAACATAAACAGTTGTTTGATACTTGTTTGCAGTGCATATGTGTTTCGCGAGCAATATTTGTACAGCTCGGCTATAGTTTTGGATCCGAAGAGAGGTTAGTTTCCGGCCAATTTGGCGTCTGCTGGTCTGCTTGCTTCCGGTGCAGGATTCTACGAAAGTACCCTATTCTGTGGGATGTTGTTCCACCCTCGCTTGATCGTATCACGTGCCAACAAGGTGTATGAATGTTATAACATTCAGACGTTTCTGACACTCGGGTTGCTGCTCTGGCATCATTGCAAGGAATGTGATGCTACATTCCCCGTAGGCTGGTGTTTCCAAAGGCAGCATGGTTTCTATCATGCTCCGTCTTATGGGGAGAGGTCAGGTCTTATATCACAGTGTACTCACGCCTGCCTCCTCCCTCCCGCAGGCTGAAGCCTTGTCCGCCTGCCCGTCCCGGCAGCTCAACAGTTTGGAAACCCAGATCGAAATCTGCAGCAGGAACGTCCCAGTGCCGTACCGCGGCTCGGGTTCTTGGCAGTGGGCCCGCTACGTTAGCGGAAAGATGGCCAAAGAACCCACATGCAACCTGGATAACGCCGCCGGCTACCTGCAGGGCAACTTGGAGGGCCGCGGCTACATCGGCAAAGACGACATAGACCGCGCCGTGAACTGCCTCAAGACCTCCATCAGCTCTGGCATTTGCTGCTGAGGAATAGTCGGTTAAGGAAATAAATGTTGACATGAGTCCAGAATGGCTGCACATTCCTGCTGTACTGGTCACCCCTTTCATGTACACCTTACACGGGGATATGGTGTTGCACAGTTGGCTAAAAAACGTGGAGGCGGCCGAAACTCATGATCGTTTTGGTCCGAACGGGTTCTATTTTCGTCATCAGCAGCCTCAAAAACGTATGAAACGATATGAAACTTGACACAAAGTTGAAAGTACCAAAAAAGTTGTCTTATTTCTGCCGTTTTTTTTTAATGTGTTTTGGCTAATATGACCGAATGGATTGAGATAGAAAGCTTAACTTTGGTGTGTGGCGATCCAAGGACATACCTAATGACCCTGCAAAATCTCACCCAGATCGGCCGAGCCGTTCAGGAGGAGTAGTGCACACACACACACACACACACACACACACACACACACACACACACACACACACCTACACACACACACGCAGACAGACAGACAGACAGACAGACAAAACTTTTTAACCCCACTGGAGTAACGGGCATCGCTATCGGCAGGGTTGATACCCAAACCGAAACGATACCAGGGCCGTTACGACAACAGTTTGCACTTATGACTAAAACTCAAAAAGTGTAGCATCTCGAACCATGGGAAGAGGTTTTCCTCGTTGATCAAGGCGTACCGGAGTTTTGTTCCCATATGGGCCAAGTCCAAATTCCACTTCCCTGAGTTTTGTTCTTTTTGGGGCCTAAATAAACAAAACTCAGGGAAGCGGAATTTGGACTTGGCCCATATGGGAACAAAACTCCGGTACGCCTTGATCAACGAGGAAAACCTCTTTTCTTGGTTCCAGGTGCTACACTTTTTGAGTTTCAGTCATAAGTGCAAACTGTTGTCGTAACGGCCCTGGTATCGTTTCGGTATGGGTATCATCCCTGGCTACCGCTCAGCCAATGACAAAAGTCCCAACTGTAAAAACCGGTCGTAGTTCAACAGTGCTTTCCAATTAAGACGATTATTCATGATTACAGTGTTGGCATAAACAAAACATGCCCGAATTGAAAAGTTTCATTTGTTTTGTGTAAGCAGTACTGGTGGACTTTCGCCATTTTGTCAAAAAACCCATGGACTTTCGTCGTTTCGTCAAAGTGCGGTTGAACTTTCGTCTGTGATCTCATCTCAGAAGTGCGCGAATTTTCATCAGGATTTCAGACTTGTTTCTGACACACTGACAAAATTTACTCGAGTGTGTGAATTTCGGTGTACAAATCCGATGAATTTCAGTCGAATTTCGATGAATTTAGGTCAAATTTCGAAGAATTTTAGCCGAAATTTGACGAATTTCAGTCAAGTTTCAATAAATTTTAATCGAATTTCGATGAATTTTACAAGTTTGTTGAATTTACGAGTACAAATTTGGCTGGAATTATTTCGCCTTCGCATACAACAGGATCAACAACACTTCTGCCAGCAGAATGATCTCGCCCAGATGAGGTAGCTGCCCCGTGCCGATTGGTGCAGAAGGCGAAAAGTTGTGCGTGCTCCTCTTCCACGAAGGAACCCTTTAAACTATGCCACTATCCATGTAACCATTGAAAGTCAAATGCAACAACTGTCACAAAGATAGTAGAATAGTTTTTGGGGTTTATTTCATGTAGTTTCATGTAGATGTGATTACAGAGACATTTAATTTCCTTAACATCAATAAAATAAACAGATAAAACACTGATAGACATTTATCAGAACAGACATGCAGAAATATAAATTTGACCTGGACGCAGCGTGGTTTAAAGTGCTCCAAATGCAGTCTCCCCAACAAGTCTTATTTTAATTTGGTTAAAACACCACGATAATACACAGACAAAACACCAATAGACATCAAGCAGAACAGACAAGCAGAAATATAAATTAGACCAGATCACATTGTTCCAAATGCCCCCTACAAGTCCAATTACATCGAATACACCAACTGCCATTGGGATAGAATGGTGTTTTGTTTCTTATGTACATGTAATTGTTTTCTTTTTAGCGTCTGAAATGCACGTCGGATGACCGTACCGAGGTTAGGAATGTGTTCCCTGGTGCAATGGGCGTCAAAAAGGGTCAACGCGCGGAGCTGGGTCTTGAGGTCAAGGGCCACAGACCGAGTTGACGTCTTAAAATGGCTCAGTTCACATTGGGACAGGGTGAAGCTACTGGGCCATGTGGATAGCAAAAATACATGAATCGTACATATATTATCTTGTCTCGTCCAAACAAATAAAAGTTATCTTATGCAAGTGGTCTCGAAAGTCATTACTTCCTTTTTTTTCGGGTAGAGAGTCGAAACTTGATTGAGTGTTATGGCTGGCATTTGCAAAATTGTCCCGGCCTCTTAAGGGGGCAATAGAATGAAAATGGCCGAAAACTGACCTGCGCGATTACTTCCATGCGTTGTTGTAAGTTTTCAAACTATTTATGTGTCAAGTCCTTACGAAAAGACTGTTTTCAGTGGCACCTTTGCTGTTTCTCAATTTATTTCTTACAGTCTAGCTGCTAACAAACTGTGACTTCGGAGGGATTTGGTCCAAACTGCCGACAAACAAAGAATGTTACCCATCCTGTGCGTCTCAGTGTTGACACTGCTTTCACTCCTCTCCCGCAATCGTGACTCACGGTCCTATGACACACCGGGCAGATTTTACACGTAACTAATAAATGCAAGTACCGTAACGTCGGCGTGCACGCTGAGGTAACGGACTGCTCAATTTCATCTAGAACTGGATTGTCCAAGGTCAAACGAGCGTAAACGCTCTCGAGGGCAGGCAGACTCGGAAAGACAGAGGCGTAGTCCCAGTGCATGTCTAGGTGAGTCAGTTTCTGGCACCTTTCTAGTGCCGTGAGCAGGTCTGGTCTGGCTATCAAGCCCGGACGAAATTTAGCGGTGACAAGGCCATCCACCAATAGGTCTTTGAACAAATCATGCTGCCTGGAACTGGTCCCCTTCTCGACAACCTCCAGCTCAATCAGATTGGGGAAAAGTTGCTGCAGTTGACCCTTTTCGTACACGAAGTCATGTTCCACGTAAACCGATAACTGCTCGAGACAGTGCAATTGGGAGAGCACATACACAGAGCTATGACCCAAGTCAGTTTTTGTCGTATTTTCTAGCACTAAGGTCAGTCGTTTCAGGTGGTATCGGCTACGCCACACCGATTCTAGGTACCCCCGGCGGAGGGATCTTGGTACATCGTCTTTGATTATTAAGAGATTTTGGGACGCTAGTAGTCGAGCTAAATCACGGACAACGCGCTGGTCGGGGATGACTAGTCGTTCAGTGGGCCAGAGGAAACAGGTGACATAATAGTGATCAACGACTGTATGAAGTTCGGGCGGTATTTTCTTGAGACCCTCTACGATACTAGTAATGGTGAACCAGGTATAGGCTTTCGGAGCCATTTCTGACCACCGCGTGCACACGGCGGGCAGCACTTTTTGGATAGTTAATCCATCGGCGATTTGGTAGAAGATGTGACGTAGAACTTCGTTTGGCAGGTTTTCAATGCCCGGACGGCTGAGAACGAAGGGTGGAGAAAATCATCATGAGCTCATGGGCACTAAAAATGTACGTGCTTACTAGGGATGTGCGAATAGTTCGGTATCGAATCGAATCAAAATTCGATTCGATTTAATCACCCCTGATTCGATTCGGGGACGGATCTCTTTGCCTTGACCCCGAATATTCAAAATTTTCGAATCGACAGTGGCGCGTCTTCGAATCGGTTGCACGGGAACGGTTGGATTTGGCGTGCAAAGCGTTGTTTTTATGCCAAAGCAAGATCGGATAATTAATTTTTCTTCTTTTTGTATATGCCCTTCCTTTATTATGAAATGTGTTTTGACACGCACTTTTTTTTTTTTAGTTTCAGTTTGAATTCGATTAGATTCGGAATCTTCAAAAGTTCGATTCGATTCGACAACTTTTTTCAGATTCGATTCGAGTTCGAAACTTTTTTTTGAGATTTGATTCGAAATGAAAATCTTTGATTCACACATCCCTAGTGCTTACACACTCAGTACTCACTCACATAAGTGCTGCAAGTTTGGAGCATGTCTTGTCGAGACGAATCCATTGATATATGGAAGAGTAATTTTGGACAATTTTGAAAATTTACATCGTATTAAAGAATGAGACGACCTAGAGTAAATTTTCAAAATTGTCCAAAATCAACGGATTTGTCTTGACAAGACCATAAACCTTAAGTGCTCATGTCATAAACTTGGACGCAAAGTCAGAAAGTTGGTTTGAGAATTCAAGTAAAACGGCCAGAATGATGCATCTTTTCTTATCAAGAAACAAACCGGGGAGAGATATTGCAAAAGCCTTTGACAGTGAACCATTTCATAATGACCTGTACCCCTAAAAAAAGTTTCATCAAAATCGGAGACATGAACTTCTAAGAGTTCGTTGGTTTGGCATGGAATCGCCCACATCCGAATGCTGCTTTGAGAGCCGATGTGTTGCAAAAGAGTCTGCCGAGCGCTAGGGTGTTTCAAAAAAATTTGATTTTTGAAAGGAGTCGGTTTTTGGAGCGGTTCACAGTAAAAGCAAGAATAACAGGAAAAGTAGCGATTTTAATCGGCAACTTTGGCCCGTCCCGTACATTAAGAAACGTACGAATTTCACCCATAATTGACCCTGACGGGATTCAAACCTGAGTCTGAGGTTAAAATAAATGTCGTTTTCGTCATCAGCATCCTCAAAAACATAAGAAACAATGCAAAAACTCGAATAAAAAGAATGTTCAAAATATACGCCACTGGGATTTGAACCCGGGTCCGAACTTCTCCGATTCGCTCGAAACTGACACCATTGGTTTTTTCTCGTCGCCCCGATTCCAAAAATACCCCTACATGCCCTCCTAGCTGCATCCGTTGCCGAAATCCTCCTCGACCCCATGCAGACCATGATGCACCTGCAGCAGCGCCCCCGGGGCTCGGATCGGATTTGCTGCCACCGGGCGGTTCTTAGGGTCACCCAAGGAGGCTGCATACCAAATTTGGTCAAGATCGGACCACGGGAAGTCCTCGGACGGACGAACGGACGAACGGACGGACGGACGCACAGCATGCATCATACTATATGCCCGTCCCTCCGTCATTTTTTTTACAAAAAAATGAACGGGACGGGCCAAAAATATGGGAAACATGCTGGGACGCGCCTGGAAGTAGGCAAACCACGGTACTTGTCACCGACATCGCGTACCTCCCAGGCGCGTCCCAGCATGTTTTCCATATTTTCCTTGTTTTAACTGTGAATAAGTGAACCGCTTAGTGTTCAGACTAGGTATATCTCTAGCTGGCGTACCGGTTGAAGAGACCCACATGCCAATTTCACACCACCCACCTCCTTCCCCCGTCCTCCTCAAAACACAATTTGATGCACTTTAGGCCCTGTCGCTTAGTCACGTGAGGCAGGGTCTGAGCCCGAACCACGCAGGCCGATAGGGGAAGCCCCAAGGAACATCGCCACCAAATTTCAGAGAGTTCGGATCTCAGATGGCGCCACAGTCGCGGCGGAAAGACGCGGGGAGGTCCCCCTCCCAAGCGAGACCAATAGTTTTCTCGCGCTGTGCACCGGGTAAATGTCAACCGATTTCGCTCAAATTTGGTGTGAGGTCATTTGGGCCCTAGATGAACCTAAAAACCGACTCCTTTCAAAAATCAATTTTTTTTGAAACGCCCTACCGAGTGCAGGCCAGCGCCGCAGGCCAAGGGAGGTGAAAACGCCAGGCGCACTGCAAACACAAAGGCGATACTGACGTACATTTTTTGGCGATGCAATTGAGTATCGGCAACAAACGGCCTTACGAAAATGTGTTGCCTTCAGAACGGCGATACACCGAAGTATCGCCAAATTTTGGCGACACTTTTTGGCATCGCCAAAACCACGGCATTAAACTGAGAACTTGTACCCTTGATTTGTTGAACGTTTATTGCCAAATCGTGGCACTACTCCGAAGTATCGTCAGATTTTGGCGATACTTTTGTGTATCGCCGTTCCGAAGGCAACACTGCTAATCCAAGTGTGGACCCAAGGCGTGGACCTGGTCCACACTTGGATTAGCAGTGAATACTTTTCCGTAAGGCCGTTTATTGGCGATACTCAATTGTATCGCCAAAAAAGGTACTTAAAGTATCGCCTTTGGATTTACAGTGCGTAGATTGTCTGAACTGGTGCAGCATCGCGAAGCCTGTTTTGACAAGCCACAACCTGGCGTACGCTCTAAATGTTTTACAATGAAATTTGACCTATGTTATACGTATGTTACAGTGGATTCGGCGCAAGCATAATACGAAGGAATATTCCTTCGTAATACGAATCTTTTTAGCTTTTTCATTGTAAGATACAAAGAAAAATCTTTGTAATACGAAGAATAACCACCTTCGTAGTATGCTTGCGTCATTTCCTTCGTATTATGGGAAATTTCTTCGTTAGACAGAGTGTACACCTACCTTGTATCTCAGGCCTTTCTGATGCCTGTGATACTTTCCTTTCCTCTATGTGTACCCTCAAATCTTCCGCTAGCTGGATCAGTCATGCTAGCGTTCGTACCTCGTTACTGTTTGTTCCTCATTTTCCGTAGCTGACGTACTGATCGCGACGTTGGAGTCCCGGCTTGCGACGTGTACATCACTTCCCGCCTCAGAGGTTGTCATCTTCAACGCACGGGTCCACTCCTATTCGAGGACTCGCACTAGCATCGCTACTTCCTAAGACAGCAAAAAACAGAGGTTGCGTTGGTGTTTCTATGGATTCGCATTCATTTGACTGTCCGAATTCCAAGGCAAAAAGTTAGATCTTTTAAACTTCCGAAAAAAAATGCAGATAACCAAAATTTGGACAATTTTTGGTAAATTTTGATTTCTTTTAGTGGAAACTACAAAACTTTTCTGTGATGATGCGTGAGATGGGGAACGAACAAACGGACGAACAGCATGCAACTTACTATATGCCTCCCCCCCCCCGGATTTATTTTACAATAACTACACGGGACTGGCCAAAAAGGGCAAAATTAGTATACTTTGAACCACAATGGCACTACAAACCTAACTATCTGCTAAGTACACTCTTACTAATGCATGCTTGCAAGTACACACTAACAAACGCATGCTTGACGCATGGAGTTATACCCATTGCTGAGTTATACCCACGCATGCTTGACGCCGTATAACTCCATGAGTCAAGCATGCGTTTGTAAGTGTGTACTTGCAGGCATGCATTTGTAAGTGTGTACTTGGTAGACAGTTAGGTTTGTGGTGGGTTTGAAAGAAATCCGAGCCGCAACACTTATGGCACTCGAGACTCAACTTAATGGGTAACAAACGAAACAGACGAGTGTCGAGCTGCCGAGCTGGTTCGCGGCCCGGGCAAAGTGGAGCAGAGTGGGTGGGGGTGGGGGTAAAGCTTGCGCCCGCACGCCACCCCCACACGGCGAAAACGGGTTCTGTTTTTTTTTTCAGGTAGCCAAAAAGACAGGCGGTTTCCAGGGAGTTATCGCGTGAAAACGAGATTTGTTTTGCTGTGATACCTGCAGGGGACCTTGCCTGCCTCCTCGACTAAGCTCGGCCACGCGACGCTCTTCTGTTTCTCTCGGTTGCCACTAGACTCCCCGTCTGCATTTCCTTTGATAAACCCAATTCCACGGCACACTAATAATCGTAAGTGTCTTCACCTCTGCTGCGCTGTTGAACGGCACCGTCCGCGCCTCGGAGAAGAACAACGGGCGCCTGGACAGTGCAGGCGGGGGCGATGCCAGGGACGTACTGCGGGGCAAGGTAAGGAGCATTGTCTGGGATCACCCTCATTCCAGGAACGTGACACCACGCTGAAATGAAGGTGACAAAATGTCACGTTCCTTTGAGCGTGATGTCACATCCGCACTTAATGTTTACGTTGAATTTTGTTCGTGCCACATGCACGATTTTGTGCATGCGGGGACTTTGCATGATATAATTGGTGAAAATTGCATAAATATATGCGAATTTCTGCACAATTTTATGCAAAACGTCACGCAGGTTCAACATCATGCATCACGACGTACAAAATTCTACCGAAACATGAGGTGCGTCCGTTTGAACGTAAATCAGCTTATTCACGTTCAAACGAATGTGACACAATGCACAAGGAAATGTGGCATTTTGTCACATTTATTTTGACGTGAAGTCTCGTTCACACTAAATGTTATGTACAATTTTGTACGAGACGTCACACTTTTTTGTGCACACGAACTTTTCGCACAATTTTTGTACGAAAAACTGCACAACTTTCTATTTTTAGTGCAAAATTTCGCACAAATTTGTACGAAAAGTTCGTGGGCACTAAAAACTGTGATGTCTCGTACAAAATGTGTACAAAAACACTTAGTGTGTTCCCGGGACGAAAATGATTCGCTTACGGCCTCAGTCGCTCGTGCGCCGCGTCCAAAAGACTCCACCTTCTCAGGAATTGGATCGGCGCTCCGCACACCGTGTTGGGCTGGTCCAGGGGTTGACGACCGTGCCGCGGGGCGCTCAGCTCCAGACTGGGCGGCAACAGCGGGTCAATAAATCTAGCGGAATCAAATAGGGGCGCGTCGGTGTGCGTGCTCAGCCCCTCCCCCTCTCCCCCGGCCCGGCCGGCCCGCTTCCTCGCGGAGGGGGGGGGGGGGGGGGGGAAGGGGGGGGGGGGAGGGGGAGGGGGGGAGAAGGGGGAGGGGGGGAGAAGGGGGAGGGGGGGGGCTGGAGCCAGCGGCTTCGGGTAGGGGCCAGCTGGGCGCTATCGGGCTTCCGCCTTCTGGCCTCGGGTGCAACAGCTCCCAGCCTAGTGCACTTCGGGTGCGCTTCGGATCTCCTCGCCACAACAGGTCGACCGGGCCTTTAGGGCTGGCCTACGCTTCGGGCGCCTTCGGACGCGCTCGGACTCGACACGCGTTCGGATCGGCCGTGTCGGGCAAGCCCTCGGGCAAGCCTGGTGGCAGTGGGGAGGGAGGGGAGGAATGCGTGCAAGACACACTGAGAATAAAAGAGTCACGATCATGACTAAAATTTCGGGTGAGGAATTCTTTAGTACCCAAATTTCCTCACCCAAATTTGGGTCATAATACTATGGAGCTCTATAGGGAGCTGATACACCCTTCCTCACCCAAAATTGGGCGAGGAAGCTTTCCTCGCCCAAATTGGGCGAGGAAACATTCCTCGCCCAAATTTGGGTGAGAAAGTAAACCTCGCCCAAAATTGGGTATTGATCATGACTTTTTCATTCTCAGTGCAGGATCGCTGGACAAGGCTGACCCGAGCGCGCACGGCCCCCTCAAGCGCCCGAGGGCGTCCGAAGACACCCGAACGCACCCGCAGGCACCCGGACGCTCCCGAAGACAACATCATACGAGAAATTGGCACTCTCCACGTCTGGTCCTACCTCGGGTGACCCGAAACTAACCGCCGAAACCGAACATCCATCTAGGGCCGTTCTGGCGAAGCGAGAAGCTATCCCGGCGCGTAGGCAACCGGATACGGAATAACGAGCCAAAAATTTAACGAAAACAGCCGTACCCGGGTCAGCCTACGCCCACACTGACTCACCTGCAGTTTGTAGCGGGTTGTGCTGTAAGCTGAGCTCGCGTTCCGCGTTTCAAGAGACTCCATCCTTATAGCTGATGGTTCGGCACTCCACAGACTGTGTTGTGGTGGTCCAGGGGTCGACGCCCGTGCGGCGGCGGGGCACAACGCCAGACTGGGCGGAAACAGCGGGTCAATGCCGAATCAAACAGGGAGGCGCCGGTTTGCACAGCCCCTCCCCCTCTCGCCCAGCCCACTTCCTCTCGGAGCGCGAGAGGGGGGGCGGCTCGGCTGGAGCCAGGCTGGTCACACCGGCAGCTTCGGGGATCGTCGGGCTCTTTCGGGTGCGCCTTCTGGCTTCGGGCGTCCTAGCCCTGCGGGCGACCACCTGATCGGGTGCACCCCGGGTGGTACTTCGGGATTCGTCGCCATGACAGGTCGGTCGGGCTTGTGCACCCAGAAAAAAGGTGTCTTGAATCAAGTCGGGCTGGCCTTGAAACAAGGCTAAATGGGCCTTGATTGCTTCAAGGCCAGAAAAGACTTGAATTAAGTCAGATATTGCCTTGTTTCGTCTTGTCGTGGGTCAAGTCATTTCGGACTTAAAACAAGTCCACGGGAAGCCCGAAACAAGTCATTTTTTGTTGTTTCAGGCACGATGGAGCCTTGATAGCGACACAGTGTTCAAGGTTTTTTAGACTTGAAATTTCTCACATCTGTTCTTAGTCTATCATGGCCTTGTTCCGTTAGGGCTTGTTTCAGAAATTTGACTTGAACAGCCAAAGGGTATGGTTGACTTGAATATGAGCCTGCGGTGAAAAACGCGTCTGGGATTATTTCCGGTCGTTAAACCCAAATACCATCACCAGCTAGATCTTGTCCACACAGTAATTTAAATGGCAGACTCTGTGACGATTCCTTTCAGAAAACGAAAGGAATGTGGCTGAATGAGATGGTCACCACAGAAACGACTTTGGCGCCTTGTCACCGCCCGACGTGGTTCCGCCAGCTGCCGCAAGAGCGCGCTGCGCGCGTTGTGCTGCCGTCCGCTCGCGGGGCCAGCCCCGGTCGCCACTTAGGCTAGTTCGGAAATAGGCCCGCGCGAGGACGGGGTGTGACAGGACCCCCCTTTCATCGGTCCAGTAGTGACATGATAAAATCCTGGGGCAGACAAGAATTTCGGGCAAGTCTACCACGTTTTCGCCCCTTGAAAACCCAAAGGTTTCGCCAAAATTAGTCAAAAAAATCCGCTTTTCTCTTGCAGAATCCCTTTTTTTTGGGGGTTTTCCGGTGGGGCTTGGGTGCCTTCCTTCCTCGGGTCCCGGGGGAAGCCATCCCCTGGGCGGGCCGTTCTGGCAACCTGGTTGGGGGAAAGGGCAGTGCGACCAAGCCGGATTGCTTCCGGCCGCCCGAGCGGCCCGGCCCCCTAAGCGCCTGGGCCCCCAAGTGCCCCAAGGACCCGAAAAAGAAGGCCCCAAGACCCGAAAGGCCCCCAAGAGAAGGCCCCGAAAGCAAAAGCCCCCCAAGGCACCCGAAAGCACCCGAAACCCCAAGGAGAAGGACTGAAAACCCAATCAAGAAAATAGCTACAAAATAGACACTTTCCGTCGGGTCCCCCTCGGGTCAGGAAACAAACGCCCCTAAACGGGGGCC
>NW_023144632.1:2905558-2929536 GCF_012932325.1 Thrips palmi | reverse complement strand
TAGAAAAGAGTTCTGGTCAAACCTGATTCAGTTAACACCATGACCACCTCACTCCATCCTGCGACTAACAGTGCTCATGTTCGCCAAACGAAAGTCACCCGCGTCCGAAATCACCCCTCCCGAGTTTATAAAGTTTGTCAAAGCAACCATCGTGTTGTTTTTACGTTGTGAGTAAGAACTGTTCTACAGAATCGAGGAAAACATGACAAGACATCCGCAGCCTTTAAAAGCATGCCAAACAATCCAACCTCAGCAACAATGGAGGGGCAGTTTCAATGCGCACCTACTCGTTTTTTCAGCCTCGCGATTTTTGAAAAGGCGCAGACGGCAAGAAAATCGGTGCCAACCCACGAAAATTAATTTGATACGTCGTTTCGGCGACGAACTTTTTACTAGTGACAGACATTTAAGATGTTCCAACGTCGGGACACCGTGCAATCCGTTAGCTTTAGCATTTTCGAATTTCACGGCGTTTTGATTCCTCTTTATCGGCGACTTTAAATTTTGACGGGTGGCACGATGGGACCATGCCGTTGCCATGCATTTTTTCATGTTTTAACCATTTGCTCAGAACACAGACGATTTCTTGTTAGTTTGATGAGCCAGGAGGTTTAGTTTTGAGGAGTGGCACATTTTTTATTTGAACCTTTTTTTCATATCATTAACGGTTCTCGTTTTCGATTGTTGCAAATTTATGTTTTTCTAGGTTACGGAAAATTTCCACGATGAATTTTCGAAAAAAATTGGAATTTTCGTTTTTTCCATGGTTGAAATAGTTTAGCATTGTTTATTTGAAAATCGGAGAGGGGGGGGGAAGAATCCACGGACCTCGGACAATAGGGGTTCTTGGGAACCCCTAAAAATGCTTCAGCGAAGTCCTCTTTAATATATCTGAGAAAAGACTTGCATTTTACCTCCTATCTGGACCCGAGGAATGCTCCGAAGAACATCTGTATAAGCCCTGAGAAAATCTCTCCGAAAAAAAAATGGGAAATGAATGGAGTCTCCGTGAACGTGATTATAGGGTTTTTCTCCATAAAATTTCGGAGCTAATTTCTAACAGTGTACGAATGCATGCTTGGCCTCGTCGCCTCGTGTGCCTCGTCGCGCGGGGTGGAAGTTATGGTCCATTCAGTGAATCCTGTCCTCGCGGCGACCCTTTGCTATGCAGGCCTTTTCTTGGTGCCATCATGAGTGTGGCAAACAGCCTCGAAACAACGAGCAAAACAAAAGATCGAACCCTTATAACGCACCGGAACAGCACTCGGACAATGAGGCCCCCAGTGGGGCTGTGGCTGTTTAACTTTCCTTTGAGGGCGTCGAGGACAGGGTTCACTGAATGTACCATACCTTGGGTGTCGCTTGGAGCTGGAGCGACAGTCCCGCCAGTGCGAACACCAGCGGGGCAAAGCAGTGCGTCCGCATGGTCTGCCGTTGCTGCGAGAACTAACGATATCCTCGCATGTGCGGCAAAAATGGTTCCTGCCGATTGGGAGACTTCCCGTCCTCGTTGTTGCACTGGTGAAACAGGTAATGCCTTTGGAACGAGCAACTGCACTACAAGCTATGCTGTTTACTTAGTACACTCTTACATGCTTGCACACTACAAATCCAAAGGTCAGACTTTTCGCCACCCCAAAGGCGAGACATAAAGTCTCGCCAAGTTTTGGTCAGATCTAAAAGTATCGCCAAAATTTGGTCAGTCAAAAAAGTTTTGGCACAAAATGGTCAGACACAAAAGTCTCGCCACAAAATGGCGCCACTTTTGTGTCTGACCGCCACCCAAAGGCCGTAATGCGCCGGATGGTTACGGCCTAAAGGCCGTGGTCAGACACAAAAGTCTCGCCATATTTAGGCGCGAAGTCTTCCCATCCAATTCGCAGTGCAAGTACACACGTACAAACGCATGCTTGCAGGTACACACGTACAAACGCAAGTTTGACGCCAGATAACTGTATGCAAAGCATAGACATATGCAAATGTGTACACTCCAAATGTCTTACAATGAAATTGTAGCACCTTGTACCCCTTTTTCGCCACTTTGTAGGGTTCGTAATTGGCGGGCTGCAGATCTCACTGCCAACGATACAATACAGATTTGACCGCCTTCGCAACACCACGTGTACCGCCAATTGTAGTGTTAGAGCCAGTAGCCACCACGGTTGCTATCGCGGGCGCTTCGGTGCCAGTTGTACTCGAGTCCAGTGTAAATAAACACGTTTTCGGCGTACTCCTGGTTCCCTGAGTCTAGACATCAGAAACCACCTCCCAAACACCACAATTGGCCATATGGATTTCAAGGCTGCACTTTTTTATGCGGATAGACAGTCCAAATCTGGATAGGCATCCCGTAAGAATTGGACTGGCTCTCAAGTTTTCGGGAACAAAAACATTCACCACGCATTCACGAAGATTCTTCATAAATTTACGCAGGAACTTTCCGCAAATTCTGCCCAAAGGTACCTTCGTCAATTTTCACTTTATTGCTGACAGTGCCGCAGAGCCTGCCACTCCAGAAGTGGACGCGAAAAATGGGCAGTTTCGGAACGCGCGGTGACGCAACGGAGGGGAGGGCTCTCCAGTGAAGCGGCGCGACTCGTTCGGTCCGCCGAGCCGTGCGGTGGACGGCGTGGCGGATAGCCTAGACCAGCCTAAGGCCGGCCCGCACCAGCCGTCACCAGTAGCCCAGCCTAGGCCAAGTCGAGACCAGCTTCCGTTTAACCTGGACCAGCAGAGTCCAGTCGCGACCATCACTACTGACTAGGGTGGGTCGAAAATCCCAGAATTAAACGGCGTATGGTTTTGTTTGCAGTTGACCATATTAGAAAAGAGATCCCACAATGCTGGGGTCTGGTGACGTCACCTTCCATCTCTTTGGAGGCTCCAAACTTGGGTCTAATAGTGAAAAATGGCACTTTTGGCCCTACAGGGACCAAACCACGCATCGCCCAGGATGGGGCTATCTCGCGATGGGTGCGGAATATGTTCCTTTGTATTCCTGCAAAGTCTGGGCGATGTGGCTCAACATCTTGGTTAAGCCCGGGCACTTGTTTTAACGCTAAAACAAAGTTGCAAAACACTAAAAATTGGATTTAAGGGTCTATTGTTTGCTCAAAGGTCCCATATACTTACAAGCATGGAAAGAGCTCAAAAAATGTAATTTTTTGGTATACACAACTTTGTGATCGGACGAAAATTGTTGCTAGGGCGAAACTTTACACATTTCAGCAAAAGCTCAAAAACACTAAAAAGTGATCTTTAGGAGAATATGTATTGCCTGTGAATCCAATATGATCATACAGTTCGAAAGATCTAAAAAAATGCAAAATTTTGGTATATGAAGTTTTGAGTTTGGACAAAAACTCGAGTTGTTGCAAAAGAATTCATCAGCAAAGCGAAGCAAAGCCCTTGTTAGGCAAGAGATGGCCCGACGAACGTTAACACTTTCTTCTATAATTAACAACAAATCTAGATTCTGTCCAATCACAAAAATTTAAATACCAAAATTTTGCATTTTTTTTAGATCTTTCGAACTGTATGATCATATTGGATTCACAGGCAATACATATTCTCCTAAAGATCACTTTTTAGTGTTTTTGAGCTTTTGCTGAAATGTGTAAAGTTTCGCCCTAGCAACAATTTTCGTCCGATCACAAAGTTGTGTATACCAAAAAATTACATTTTTTGAGCTCTTTCCATGCTTGTAAGTATATGGGACCTTTGAGCAAACAATAGACCCTTAAATCCAATTTTTAGTGTTTTGCAACTTTGTTTTAGCGTTAAAACAAGTGCCCGGGCTTAACCAAGATGTTGAGCCACATCGCCCAGACTTTGCAGGAATACAAAGGAACATATTCCGCACCCATCGCGAGATAGCCCCATCCTGGGCGATGCGTGGTTTGGTCCCTGTAGGGCCAAAAGTGCCATTTTTCACTATTAGACCCAAGTTTGGAGCCTCCAAAGAGATGGAAGGTGACGTCACCAGACCCCAGCATTGTGGGATCTCTTTTCTAATATGGTCAATTGCAAACAAAACCATACGCCGTTTAATTCTGGGATTTTCGACCCACCCTACTACTGACCATCATAGACCATCACAGTCTATCCTAAACCAGTCTAGTCTACCCCAAAGACTAATATTATATACACGCAGCGTTTAAATAATAAAATTGGACTTTATGTACACGCAGCGTGCACATAACAGAAAAAAAATTATTGACACGCAGGATTTTTCCCCTCAGACGTCCACCGACGGTGGCTATGTGGGACCAAATTTTCCTGCGTGCAAATAATATTTTGGCCTTTATTTAAACGCTGCGTGTCTCCAAGGCACCAAAAAATTATTGGCACGCAGGATTGTAAAAAGTCTTCCGACCGGCGACTGAGTCCGGCATGGCGGCTTGGTGGGTGAGTGGGTCCGTGCTTGCACGGGAATTTTTTGGCCCGGGTTCGAGACTCGCCTTCTTCTCAAAAAATTTCTGCGTGTCAATAATGAAAACCGGTGTTGTTTCAACGCTGCGTGTTTATAATAAATTCACATGTTATTTACACGCAGCGTGTCTGCAATTCCAGTTTTATTATTTACACGCAGGAAAAGTTTTGCTGCGTGCAAATAATATTTTGGCTTTTATTTAAACGCTGCGTGTCTCCAAGACACCAAAAAATTATTGGCACGCAGGATTGTAAAAAGTCTTCCGACCGGCGACTGAGTCCGGCATGGCGGCTTGGTGGATGAGTGGGTCCGTGCTTGTACGGGAATTTTTTGGCCCGGGTTCGAGACTTCGCCTTTTTCTCAAAAAAATCTGCGTGTAAATAATAAAACTGGAATTGCAGACACGCTGCGTGTAAATAACACGTGAATTTATTATAAACACGCAGCGTTGAAACAACACCGGTTTTCATTATTGACACGCAGAATTTTTTTGAGAAAAAGACGAAGTCTCGAACCCGGGCCAAAAAATTCCCGTACAAGCACGGACCCACTCATCCACCAAGCCGCCATGCCGGACTCAGTCGCCGGTCGGAAGACTTTTTACAATCCTGCGTGCCAATAATTTTTTGGTGTCTTGGAGACACGCAGCGTTTAAATAAAAGCCAAAATATTATTTGCACGCAGCAAAACTTTTCCTGCGTGTAAATAATAAAACTGGAATTGCAGACACGCTGCGTGTAAATAACATGTGAATTTATTATAAACACGCAGCGTTGAAACAACACCGGTTTTCATTATTGACACGCAGAAATTTTTTGAGAAGAAGGCGAGTCTCGAACCCGGGCCAAAAAATTCCCGTGCAAGCACGGACCCACTCACCCACCAAGCCGCCATGCCGGACTCAGTCGCCGGTCGGAAGACTTTTTACAATCCTGCGTGCCAATAATTTTTTGGTGCCTTGGAGACACGCAGCGTTTAAATAAAAGCCAAAATATTATTTACACGCAGCAAAACTTTTCCTGCGTGTAAATAATAAAACTGGGCCTTGGAGACACGCTGCGTGAAAATAAGATGTATATATATTATATACACGCTGCGTGTATATAAGACCCATTTTTATTATTTAAACGCTGCGTGTCTATAATGACTCCGCTACCCCAAAACAGCCCAGTCTATCCTGAACCAGCGTAGTCCAGCCTAGAGCATGACAGCAAAGGCAGCCTAGACTAGAAATGTGCGAATATTTCGGTATCGAATCGAATCAGGGGTGAATATTCTAAATTTGAAATCGAAAGTAGTGGTTCGTCTTCGAATTGGTTGCTCAGGAACGGTTGAAAGTCGCGTCGTTTTTACAACAAAGCAAGATAAGGTATTTGATTTTTCTTCTTTTTTAGTTCCTACTCTATACCCCTCTTTTATCACAGAAATTGAGTTCTGAAACGAACTAATTTTGTATTTAGCTTCAGTTTGAATTCGATTCGATTCTGAATATTTTCAAGTTCGATTCGATTTGATTCAACAACTTTTTCCAGATTCGGTTCGAATTCGCTTCGAACCTTTTTTTTTAGATTCGATTCAAGTTGGCTTCGAAATGAAAATCCTTGATTCGCACATCCCCTAGCCTAGACCAGCCTAGAGCATGAGAGCGAAGGCAGCCTAGACCAGCCTAGACAAAGCCTAGTCCAGCCTCAGGGCCACAGCGACGACAAAGTAGCCCCACCGGAAGTCGCACCGTCATTTCCGCCTCGCCAGGACGCGTCCACGGCACATTCGGTCCGGTGGTTAGCCCGTCGACACCGAGAGACTCTTCCTGGCAGTGTTGCCGGGAACAATCTAAGCTCCTTGCGGACGCCACACGGAAAATCGCATGGTGCACTCGTGTCAATCATGTCCGAATGTGAGAAATATGTCCGAAAACCTGATCGAAATTCGCGCACCTCTTAAAGCTGAAAACTCTCTGTGACATACTGACGAACTGAGGCCTTCAATATCAGAATAAATGTTCAGAATTTCAGCTTTCAGAGGTGCGCGAAATTTGATCAGGATTTCAGGCATGTTTCTGAAATTCTGAAAAAAATCTACACGAGTGTGGGGCATTTTCCCCTTCAGGCGGCGAGAAAAAATGCGTGGCAAAAAAAAAGGTGGTACGTAAATGTATGTCTGTACGTGGGTACCTCGATGCATGACCAAAGAAGGGTGTTTTTCTTTTTTGTATCGCCGTCATGGATAAAATCGTTGCGATGCACACACAAAACTGTTCGTAGTGTCCGCCAGCAGTTTAGTGAAAGGGTTTCAGGCCTCTAGAATCTCGTGCTGACGAGAAAGCCTCCTGAAATCGGCCGGAAGAACATGTCGCTGTCGAATCAAAGAGTTGATTACCTTCCAGCACTATTAAAAGCCTACGAAGCATTTACTTCATAACTACAAAGAAAATGAAGGCATTGTAGAATTGCTTTGTATTATGAAGAAATGCTTCGTATTACAAAGGATTTTGCTTCATAATACGAAGCACTTCTTCGTAGATTTTACAATGCCTTCATTTTCTTCGTATTGCGAAGCGATTCTTCGTAGGGTTTTTACTGTGAGATCGATCAAAGTCGATGCGATCCCAAACCGTAAATACATTTCCGGCCGGGCAGCCAGTGTCGCGTGTTGTCTCCAATCTCGGCGACCAGGCACGCGACGAGCAGAGCTGTAATTGGCTGCCGCGCCGTGCCGTGCCGTGCCGTGCCTAGCTCATCCCGACTCCACCAAATAACACTTCTGCGAGGCCGCCCGCGAGATGGCGCGCAGATCGCAGGGCACTCGAAAATGTCGGCGAAGCATCCGCTTGGCAACTACGAAGAAAATGGCGGCCTTGTAGAGATGCTTCGTATAAAGAGGGATTTGGCTTCAACAAACGAAACATTATTCCTGGTGGATTTTGCACTGCCTTCGATTTCTTCGTCCATATTTTTTTACTGTGGTCCAGTACCGGCTGGAAGGCGACAACTTGAAACACTGTTTGAGCTCTGACGTCACCAACGAGTTTCCGAACCGAACGCAACGTTGACGTAAATGATTCCGCCCTTGTTCGGTTGAATTAGAAGCATCGGGCATTCTACTAGGCCTAATGCACCCCAAATTTTGTGTTTTTCAGCTGTGCAAAGCGTTTTGCAATCAACGGGCTAGATCCTACAATCCAAGCGAAATATGTAACCCCTGCACCTCGCTCGCGCATGGCTTCACGCGCTTCCTAGGCCGTTGCCGCCCCCGGTTCCCCACACTTGGTTTGACAGAGTCTCAAGTTACGAAACGTGGGGCAAGAGAGGCTGGAACTGTTGTTCTTCCCGTCGCCTCGAGAGCCTTTACGAGACAAAAGAGAAATTGAGCGGTACACTAGGGGTACGCGCCGTTTTGTTTGGGCGCGTAGTGGGCGAGCGATGCGTCTGTATTCTTGTAGAAGATGGTGAAGAATATATGCAAAGTAAGGCCAATACAGGGTCAATGTGAAACTCAATTTTAAAAGTTTGGTCACAAATTGGTAAATTTTCGGGAAAGTAAAGGTCTGGGATGAAATTGGAAGTCATTTTCGTGATCAGCACACCAAAAACTGCAGGAAACTATGTAAAACTCGATGTAAAAATTTTGGTCCGAAATTGGTAAATATTTGGAAAAGTAAAGGTCTGAGATGAAATTGGAAGTCATTTTCGTGATCAGCGCCCCAAAAAACTGCAGGAAACTATGTAAAACTCGATGTAAAAATTTTGGTCCGAAATTGGTAAATATTTGGAAAAGTAAAGGTCTGAGATGAAATTGGAAGTCATTTTCGTGATCAGCACACCAAAAACTGCAGGAAACTATGTAAAGCTCGATGTAAAAATTTTGGTCCGAAATTGGTAAATATTTGGAAAAGTAAAGGTCTGAGATGAAATTGGAAGTCATTTTCGTGATCAGCACCCCAAAAAACTGCAGGAAACTATGTAAAACTCGATGAAAAAATTTTGGCCCAAAAATTGGTAAATATTTGGAAAAGTAAAGGTCTGGGGACATTGGAAGTCATTTTTGTGATCAGCACACCAAATACTGCAGAAAGCAATGAAACACCGAGGAAATTTTGGTCGCAAATCATGTAATTCTAGTTGAAAGTATGGGTCTTCAGTTGTTAGGTTTCTTAAGAGCGTTTCCTGTTCATAGTGTCATGCCACGAACCCTGACCCTGTTACTCAGTCGAGTAACATTTAACAGCCAGCATTGAATTGCTTAATACGATTCACAAATACTTAAATTACCATTCGATATCTCCTTGTTACTGAACTTATGAATACGCAATGTTATTAGTAATACCTAAATAGCCTTTCCCCCTTTTAGTTTAAACTAGTGGTTTTAACTATATTGATTTATCTGCATTAATTAAAAAGAGACATATTTACAGGCAAGCTGATTTCAACTACTTTACGGAGAAGACCTTCTGTCAGATCCAATGAATCGTGTCATAGAATCCAATGTCGAGGCCACTTATTGCTAAATGCAAGTTTATTTATTGATAATGATAGTCATGGTGTGTTATTTAATCTTTGAAACAGTTTAGCAAAAGTTTTTACCTAACATTCTGAGAAAATTTTAAAAAAAAGCAAACTCAAACCATGACCAACACAAATTACCAGTTGTCGCAGACAATGTATGATTAAGTTAAAAGAATCGTCTCATGAAATCATATGACCAAGTCAGTGAATCGTCTCATTGAATCTGATGTCAATGTCAAACCTTGAATGCGCTACACTCACTCATCATATGGTTTTTTTTAAGGTTAGACTATAGTAAAATCACAGCATTGCAATGAAGCCTTTTCCCAGAATCAGTGCCAAGAGTCAGCAAAGACTATTTATTTTGGCAAGATTAGCATCTGGTTTGTACTCATAGAATGTATTAATATATTTTCTAACTGTTATTAAACAAAGCAAACAAATGAAAAATAAAATGTCTGAGAATATAAATGGAAATACACTCACAAAGGTTAAAAAAACCAAATCATTCTTGCAATTATCAAACACACTCCACTGACTAAAACATTTCCCCCGTAGTGGGGGAGGGGAGAGGGTGGACGGACGGACGAAACGCGTAATAATTGTCACTTTCATTTTCCGTATTTCACTGAGTTGACTCTCCGGAGGGGTTTCAATCATTCTAAAATATCGAAAAACTATGACCGTACTCACTTCTAAGCCCTTCTGCTCTTTAGTTTGTTTTATTTGCCAATGTTTTGACAGGTCCCGTATTTAAGAGTCGCGGCCGCAAGTATGAAAAAATTTCTACGAGCTGCCAGGCACTGCCAACCTAACCACGCTAAGAACCTAATTCAAAAAAATGTTTTGAATATTTCAAACAATAGTAATCGTGAATATAAGATAAACTCCCCCTGGGGGAATTTTGGAGCCTTCCGGTGCGAAATTTTGAAACTATTTGTGCGGTAGTTGCTGAGAAACGTGAGTGAGTTACGGAAAACAGACAGACAGACAGACGCACGACCAGTCACTTTTTTGGGACCCCCAAACACGGCATGGGCTCGCTATCGCTCGCCAACAAAAAGTGGGCCCGGCCGGGCCCCGCGGCCGGGGGGGCCGGTCCAGTCACGAGCGGCGCCGCGACGCGCCGGGCCCCACCGCAGAGCGATTTCCCCGCAAAATTCCCTCGCTCCCTCTCTCTCGCACCCCTTTGGGGAGGCGCCATGAGTGCGAGAGAGACAGAGCGAAAGAACCGGCGGGGATAGTGGCGCCGTCGCCTTAATTCCCCCAATTCCCAGCAGACCCCCGGGGGGGGAAAGATCCAGCTAAACACGCGGCAGACTGTTTCCGAGAGTCGCTTGTCTCTCTGCACTCAGGGGGCGCCCCGGGGGGTGCGAGAGAGACGGAGCGACGAAAAAGACTCTCGGTCCGCTGCGGCGTCCGCGGTGACCTCTGCCACGGCAAGCGCCGGCGAAAGGGTTTGGGGCCCCTCAGCTGACTCCGAAAATGGGTTTCGTCGCTCTGTCTCTCTCGCACTCACGGGCGTGCCCGGGGGGCGAGAGAGACAGAGCGACGCGGAGCACGCCGCACAGTGGGCCGAAGGGCCCGGGGGAGGCGGCCAAAATTCGAGACGCGTTTTGAGCTCCAGTCGCTAAATGGGACTCGAACCGAACGTGTGACCCCACCAGTGGGTTCCTCGTTCAAGGAGCAATCCATTGGTGGGGGTCACACGTTCGGTTCGAGCCCCATTTAGCGACTCTGGAGCTCAAAACGCGTCTCGAATTTTGGCCGCCTCCACCGGTCTTCTGGCCCACTGTGCGCCGCGGCCTTACTCGGCCACGGCCCGCTTGGTTCGTCATAAAAGGCCTGACTGTACGCGGGAATACGACGCAGTGTGTGGGAAGACACTGGGAAATTCCAGACGTCGAGGTTTGAGGAGCCTAATCAGCTGGGATGATCGCGCACCTTCCTTCGCGCACCAAGGCCTCCGCGGTGCCAGGCGGCACCAGCCGTCCGGACACACACAGTAGGCCAGAAGACCGGCGGAGGCGGCGAAAATTCCAGATGCGTTCTGAGCTTCAGAGTCTCCATGTAGGACTCCATGCCGGAACCGAAAACGTGTGACTCTACCCACACTAAATGTTATGTACAATTTTGTACGAGACATCACAGTTTTTTTTTGTGCACACGAAATTTTCGTGCAATTTTTGTACGAAAAACTGCACATTTTTCGCCATTTTACAAAATTGTACAAAATTTTGTACAAATTTGTACGAAAAGTTCGTGTGCTCAAAAAACTGTGATGCGCGGTCTCCACTCTTGAAGTGCGGAGTTTGCAGACTCTCCGCACTTCAAGTGTAGAGTTCTCCACGTTTGCACCATGCCCAGAGATAGGGGCTCTGGGCATATTCGAAGTATACTGCAAACTCCACTCGTCAAAGTGTGAAGAGCTCCACAGCAGCTGGCCTGGATCCGTCATGAATCACGTGGATTCGATCTGGATCCGACCTAGTTCCAGCCTGGATCAGACTTGATGCTGATCGCCCTGCCATGCGTCTCCCATCCCTGAGAATCTGCAAACCAAAACCAGCCTGGCATCTTCCCTCAAATCTTCCCCTGCTCATTTTTTCTTTCTTTTTCAAGATTCAAAGCTGTTTTGCACGGTGTCCCCGCTCTTTGGTCGTTTTGTGTTTCTGGCCGTGGCACACTGTGAGAAAAAAGTACGGAACATGTCTGGTCAAAAATTTGCCTGGACTGTCCGTACTTGCCAACTACGGAACGTTCCGTACTTTCTTCCCGTACCCATTTACATGGGTTCATATGGAGCAAGTACGGAACGTTCCGTACTTTTCTCCTTACCTCCGTACTATATTTTACTGTACCATTTCCGTACAAAAGTACGGAATTTTTTACAGTGCAGTGCGGTGGCCCATCCACAAGTCGCCAAAAAGCCGAAAAGTTCCTCCGGGCCGGCCGGACCGGTCGGGAAGTGGCCGCGCGTGGTTTGTGCGGGGAGCCACGCCGCGGCCAGCGCGCCGCATTCGCAACACTTTCTTATAAACATTGCCGCCGCCCCGCCGGAAACGCCGCCGCCCACATCCTTGGCGTGCCACTCCGTGCGCTCTCGGCCCGCACAGTGAATTTTGCCAGAAGGCCGCGGTGGAGGCGGCCGAAACTCTAGACGCGTTTTGAGCTCCAGAGTCGCTAAACAGGCCTCGAACCGAACGTGTGACCCCATCAATGGATTCCTCGTGCGGAGAGCAATCCATTGGGGGGGTCACACGTTCGGTTCGACTCACATTTAGCGACTCTGGAGCTCAAAACGCGTCCGGGGTTTTGACTCGTTTTGACCGGCTGTCTCTCGGCCCTCTCGGCTCGCCCCGCGTGCAAGTCTCCGCGCCTAGCACGGTCACGGTGTTCATACACTGAAAATCTATCGGCGTGACTTCTTGCCGCTGCAGGAGTGTGAATTAAGTGGAAGTAAGTGTCACGCCAAAAAACGGCGTGACAGGAAAGTCATGCCTAAAATCGACGTGATTCAGAAATTTCACACCAAGTTTTGACGTGAATTTCCTTTCTTGGTGGTTTTTGGCATGACTTTTCTCACAGAACACACAGTACGCTCCACGAGGTGCATTCACGCCAGATGACGGCGTGACGCACACGTCATGCCGTTTTTAGGCGCGTGATTTTTCTGTCACGCCCACGCCAACTTTTGGCGTCACTTTTTGTCAAGCCATAATTTGGCTATGTGTCTGACCATTCAGTTTTCGGTGCATTTAAACGGTTCTCGTGGCCTTTGGGTTCTGAAAAAGACGGGGTTTCTGCGTGACTGTTTCGCCGGGTTCAGCAGTCCGGCGCACCCTTTAGCGCCTGCGAGGTAGGCCACTGCCTCGCCCGCAACACCCGGTGTGTTGCAGGACGAACTAGTGCCTACCTCGCAGGCGCTACGGGTCCAGGCAAAGTTGCACTACAAGAAAGAACAGCTGTCACTCTACAAATCAAAGAGTGTACATGGTACGCTCTAACTGGAGCATGCCTGCAAGCACGCTCTAGCTAGCGCATGCCTGCCAAGCATGCATAACTAGTGCATACATGCCATGTACACGCTAACTGAAGCATACATTTACTGCATAAGGGATAGGGAGTTTTCTGCATCGGGAAGCGTGTACATAGCATGTATGCACTAGTAAGTGCATGCTTGGCAGGCATGCGCTAGCTAGAGCGTGCTTGCAGGCATGTTCCAGTTAGAGCATACTATGTACACTCTTTGATTTGTAGAGCAATCCTCGCAAAGAAGCAGCGATGCGAAGCCACAGCACAGTCCCCAAAACCCAGCAGAGCACTACACTCTTTTGGCGTAGGAGCTGGCGCAGGAAAGCGTACTCAGATGAGCGCCCTTCGGATATCAATCGTGTAAATCTAGTCAGAATGTCAGAAACCCATCTGAAAACCTGATCAAAATTCGCGCACCTCACTCTAAAAAAAATTGTGGTAGAAATCCTATAAAAGTATCGGACGCATTTAACCTATTCGGTATAGGATTTTTTCCCCCACAGGACATGGTAAATTTTTCCATATGTCGATATGGCAAAAAACCTATACGTGTTTTTGGGTTTCTACTATATTAGGGTGTGGGAAAATACCACACCGTGTATGGTAAAAATCCCATCGACTTGTGGGATGTTTTTGTTACGTGAGGTGGTGAAATTCCCATTCATGCCTAGGAAAGCTCATTTAGCGGATAATTGGACATCACTCGGGAGAACATGGCATGGCACCACTTCTCTCGGGATGGCATTCCAAAAATAAAGTTGTGAGGACTCCAGGAGCTGGAACCTTAAACTCAAAAGACGGCCCTGTCCTGTCCAAGCTACTTTTACGCGAGGTGGATCGCTTGGACTGGAAGAAGATCTTGCGTGCACCCAACCTAATGGCCGACCGCAGTCGCCAGCGAGTGGCATCATGGAAATGCGTTTTTCTCTACTATAGTGTAATATTTTGTTCAAAACTGGAAGCCAACGGCTAGGGCTGACACTTACTTAGGCAACAGATGATATAGTTGTCGAAAATTATCCACTTTAGTAACATAAATCGGAAATACTTATTGGTGAACGGGCACGGCGCTCCAAGCGCCACCTAGCGGCAGGTTTGTGAAACCTGGCGCCAGGTGGCTGACAGTGGACCCTTACCCACAGTTCACGTTTTACAAGGTAACTTAACAATAGACGATGTCAAAATGCTTTGGAGCGCTACGTTTATTTTCAGTCTCATTATAATATCACGGAAAATTTCGCAAGGATTTAAAACCATGGCTCATTTACATAAATAGTTCTCAGAGTTGCCGCGATTTTCAGAGACTAACCCATTTCAAGTTTTACTGAAGAAGTCGAAATAATCTAAAACCATATGTGATAATGGGGCAGAACAAGATAGAAAATAACTTTAAAGCGGTGTTAACGAATCGTCTAGTGCCAATTTCTATACAACGGTTTGACACACATGAGCTTTTGTTTACTTTTCTCTGGGCAGTTTAGCCGCCTTAGTCCTTGTGCAGCCTGTTATCAATATTGAATATCCATTTTGTTCCCCTCTCTCCTGAAAAGATTTTTCAGAAATGTTTGGGATTCATACTAATGCGTTGTAGGAAAAGCACTATACAACGGCCTGAAGTAATAGGATTTCTACTAAAAAGTGTGGCAAAAAACCGATCACGAGTATTGGAAATCAAATTCCTATACTCGGTTCGGATTTTTACTACACCGCATTGGCAAAAGAACGAAAAGCATAGGAATTTTCCAAATCACGTATAGGATTGTCGTTTCCCATACCGCAGTTGGTACTTTTACCATACGACGGTGTAGTACAAATGCCATTATTTTTTAGAGTGCTCTGAAAGCTGAAAACATCTCCTGACATTCTGTACAACTCAAACCATGAATATCAGAGTAAGTTTTCAGAATTTCAGCTTTCAGAGGTGCGTGAATTTTGATCAGGATTTCTGACATGTTTCCAACATTCTGACAAAATTTCCACGAGTGATGACAGGCAAATCATGAAGCTCTTACGAGCACCCGTTCTGGAAGTGTACCACCCAAAACAGTGCACGCACTTGTCCCTCTCGCCTTCCACAGTGTGCCGCACTGGGTGATACACTTTTATGAGTTCGCTAAGCTGTTGTGGCCTCAAACAGAGACGTTTCTCCTCGCTCGCGCCGCTCGCCCGGGGCGCCCCTGATGGAGACTGATTCCGAGAGTCGTCCTCGTCGCTCTGTCTCTCTCGCACCCCTACGGGACGCCCCATGAGTGCGAGTGAGACGGAGTGACGGAAACGACTTTCGGAATCGGCCGGCCGTGGCCGTCCGCGAGGCCGAGCGTGCGAGAGCGCGTTTTTGCCTTGTTTCTGCAGTGTGGGGCGGAACGGCGACGACAGCCGTGTGACATTTGGGTGCAGTGGCGCCGTCTCCACCAAGGCGGTGGCCCGAAGCAGCAGACCGATTCCGAGAGTCGTTCTCACCGCTCTGTCTCTCTCGCACCAATGAGGCACGTCCCCACGAGAGAGAGAGAGAGAGAGAGAGAGAGAGAGAGAGAGAGAGAGAGAGAGAGAGAGAGAGAGAGGAGGGAGGAGGAGAGAGGAGGGAGAGAGAGAGGAGAGAGGAGAGAGAGAGAGAGAGAGAGAGAGAGGAGAGAGAGAGAGAGAGAGAGAGAGAGAGAGAGAGAGAGTCAGAGAGAGACAGAGAAAGAGAGAGACAGAGAGAGAGCGGCGAAAGGAATCTCGGAATCAGTCTGCTGCGCACGCCGCACGGAGATGAGTCCAAGGCGAGCGTGGAGATGCTGCTCTGGTTGGGCAACGCGACCCGCGGGCCGCGCTCTCCGAAGAGGCCAGGGCAGCAGACTGATTCCGAGAGACGTTTTCGTCGCTCTGTCTCTCTCGCTCCCATCCGGGACGCCCGGTAAGTGCGAGAGAGACAGAGCGCCAAACGCGGCTCTCGGAATCAGTCTGCTGCCCCAGCCGCAGCGGACTTAGAGAGAGAGTCTCTCACTCGCACCTTTTCGGTACGCCCTGCTAGTGAGAGACAGTGGCGGATCCAGAGTCGACCGGGGGGGGGGGGGTGGGGGGCAGAGTAGCAACTTGTGCCTACTTACAGGGGCAAAGTGTTGCTTTTTGTCTACTTTTCAGGCGGCTATCTAGGGGGCAAGGAGGGGGGGAAGGAGGGGGGGTAGAGTAGCACTTTTTGCCTACTTACAGGGGCAAAGTGTTGGTTTTTTCCTACTTTTCAGGCGGCTATGTAGGGGGGCAGAGAGAGGGGAGGGGTAATAATTGTTTCTCCCCACCCCCCGGATCCGCGCTTGGTGCGAGAGACATAGCGACAACACGACTCGCGGAATCAGTCTGCCGCAAGCCGCTGGCAGCGGGCTGCTGACTCCGAACGGTGTCATGCTGTCTCTCTCGCGCTCTCCGCAGCGGCGCGCGGTGCGAGAGAGACAGGGCGACGACGCCGCAGTCCGGAACAAGCCGGCACACCGGAAGCCGAGAGGCCCGCCGCGCCGCCATGGCGCAGCGCTGCGAAGTATCGGGACCGCTGGACTAGTTTCACTGCAGTGCGCATCCCTCCGCCTCCACCGCGCCGCCCGGTCGCGACGCTCTCTCTCTCTCTCTCTCTCTCTCTCTCTCTCTCTCTCTCTCTCTCTCTCTCTCTCTCTCTCTCCTCTCTCTCTCTCTCTCTCTCTCTCCCTCCCTCTCTCTCTCTCTCTCTCTCTCTCTGTCTCTCTCTCTCGCACTCTTACGGAGAGCTCCACAGGTGCGACAGAGACAGGCGGGTCTCTTCCTAAATCGCCCGGCTGTCAAAAGTTTCCTGGCGCCCGATCCCGAGGGTCGCTTTCGTCACTCTGTCTCTCTCGCACTCTTGGGGCATCCCCGATGGGTGCGAGAGAGACAGAGCGAGACTCTCGGAATGAGTCCGCTGGAACACGGCCAGCCTCAGCGGCATTCGCACACTGCGGTACAAAGTCACGTTGCTGTCATTCGGATTGGCGACAGTGACGTGGCGCATCCACCCTGCCCTGCATAGACAGCAGGCAGCAGGATGAACAGACAGGCAAACAGACCGACAGGCAGACAGACAGACAGACAGACAGACCGACAGGCAGACAGACAGACAGACAGACAGAGACAGGCCGACAGACAGACAAGTAGACAGACACAGTCGGACAGACAAACAGACAGGGCGACAGACAGACAGGTAGACAGACACAGCAGTCAGACAGCCGGTAGGCGGGTGATACGCACGCGCGCGCTTGTCACACACACACACACACACACACACACACACACACACACACACACACACACACACACACGGCACGTCACCTTGGAGGCCATGTTGGAGGCGAAGACGGAGGCTGGGAACATGGTACGTATGCAGCGTTCGCTAGGCCGGAGGAAGGCGTCGAGGAGAGTCGCGCGCAGCACTGCGCTCACACTAACTGTACACCTCTGTCACACTGAAAAACCAAACGTGGTCCCCAGACCGCACCACTGGTGTGGTCAGATGGGTGCCATTTTGACCACATCAGTTGGTGTGGTCTAGACCACGTTTGGCCACGTTTGGTGCGGTCTGGACCACGTTTGGCCACGTTTGGTGTGGTATAGACCACACCAAACGCCCCAAACGTGGTCTAGGCATCCATTTGACCACACCAGTTGGTGCGGTCCAGACCACGTTTGATTTTTCAGTGCACTGGCTGTCACCAGGACGCTGTCACGAGGACACTGTCACCAGGACGCTGACACCAGGACGCTGTCACCAGGACGCTGTCACCAGGACGCTGTCACCAGGACATTATCACCAGGACACTATCACCAGGCCGCTGTCACCACCGTCAGGAGGACGCTTCAGGACGGTCACCAGTACACTGTAACCATTTGGCTCCAGGACGCCGTCACCAGTGCACTGTCTTGAGGACGCTGCCCTCTCGCGGCGACCGCACCTACGCAACTACTAAGGCGGCCCCGCCGCCGCCAGGGGGCGCAAGGACTGCAACCACGGCGTCGTGCCCGCAGCCGAACCGCCGCCACTTAGCCAACTGGATCGCGCTTTCTATCTCTGTCTATCCTAGAGCCAAGCTCGCCCTTTCCCGCTTTTTTTTCTCCCTTTTTTTCCCTCGCCTTGTCTACCTCCTTTGCTTTTACTTCCGTTTTTTACGATCGCAGCAATTTCGCGGAGGACGCTTGACTGGGCCGCTGTGACGCCCCGCGCGGCGCAGCCGCAGTGCGGCCAACGAGCGGAGTGACACTCCAGCGACACGACAAACGACCGAGCCGAGCCGAGCCGAGCCAAGCCAAGCCAAGCCGAGCCGAGCCGAGCCAAGCCAAGCCGAGCCGAGCCGAGCCGAGCCTGCTTCTTGTCCCGGACACAGCCGGAAGCGACACGCAGGTTACGCCGGGAAGGTGTACAAATGTGGAACAAAATGGGCGGTCACTGCAAAAAATTCCGTGGTTTGGCACGGAAAATGTACGGAAAAATGGGGTATAGACGGGTACGGAAAAGGTACGGACCTTCTGTACTAGTTCTCTGTGGTCCCCATAAGGATGTCATGTAAACGGGTACAGAAATCATGTACAGAACCTCCGTGGTTGGCAAGGTACGGACGGTCCTGGTAAAAAATTGACCAGACATGTTCCGTGTAATTTCTGTACTTTTTTCTATCAGTGGTTGAAGCAGGAAAACCGCGAGTGACAATTTTAAAAATAACGTCACACAGAGGGGACGCCGAGGGAAACAGAATAATAAGTTCACAACCTAAAACTTCTTTATAGAGATTCTGGGTAGAAACTCTGCATAGGTTTGTAAAGACTCAGAGTAGAAACTCTGAATAGAGACTTCGAGTAGAGTCTCAAACGGTTGAATATCCTAAGAATGACTTACAGCCTATCTCCCTCTGAGTCGTCGATTCAGACCCTGAACACTAACATCTCACTTCTGGTCAGCTAAAACGACGTCACTGCAAAACGCCTTTACAAACCCCCTCAAAAAAGCTATTAAAATGGGAAGTTTTTACATTAGGTTTCATCCAATCCTTTATCGTCACTTTTACATAATAAATATTCCACACTCCCAATTTCCTACTGAGAAATGCTGAGCAGTCATGATACTGAGCTAATTCTCAGTACTTTACGACACAAATCTATCATAAAATAGAGAAATTTGTTCGTAATATGAACAAACTGACCATAAGTTACTGAGAACCCTTCGTCGTAGGTTACTACCTTCGCTGTTACTTCGAAGTTACTCCCTAAGCTATTTGTTCGTATTACGAAGAAAAAGCTCAGTAAGATCTTGGGAGTGAAACTAAACCTCCCCCTCCCCCCCCCCACAACTATCAAAACTTTGGTACAACCTTCATTTTTCGTGATTAAAATAATGGTAAGTTGGCAGGGGGAAAGGTACTTCTTCACTCCACATAAAAACTTAAGGGGGCACACCAGTGAAAATGCAGAGGTTTCGAAAAACGATCATTCTGAGAAAAGTAACCTATGTATTCGATTGGTATTTTATTCTTGGCTCAAAATTATATCAAAGAAAAGAAAAATCAGTATGGGAGGGTGGGTTGGTAATGGCGAGACGGAGCGCCAGTGCACTTCATTTTTCAACGACCTTGCTTCACTCCTGCCACGATTCCGCCTCTCTGGATTGAGCCTCGGGTACGGGATTTGAAAATTTCTCACCAGGACACATGTGGCTATGGTCTGAACCACGGGCATGCTAAAAGCATGATTTTTAATTTGTTATTTCAGAAGGCAAAAATAGAAACAATTTTTTTTAACCAATTTTTTCGCGCTTTAATGGCTGCAGCTCACGTCCTATTTATGGGATGGCCATTTCCGAGGTTCAAACCATAGACGCAAGTTAAACGAACATTTTGCCGCAAACTGCATAAAAATATCTCAATTTTTGCGCCCGTGAGAGTGGCACAAAGGTACAAAAAAGGTGTTTTGAGTAAGAGCCCTTTAAGAAGAAACATAGATTTGACGTGTTTTTTGCCGATTATAAATGTGCCTTTTGACGTATTTCAGTTCGGTTTGCGCCAAAATGTTCCTTTTTACAACTGCGATTGGGTGGTTCAAGGGTTTTGTAATTGAACTTTAAGTGGAAAACCTAAACGTTAACAATTGGTCTAAAATAGGCAAAAATAATAACCTTTTTAGCAACTTGAAAAATGTGCACGACCCAAAGTTATTGGAATTTAGAGGTGGGGTTTGCGGCGTTCGACTCGGGATAAATAGAAGAAAAATAAGATAATATAAAAAAGAAGGCCAAAATTCGACGATTTTCACTGGTGTGCCCCCTTAATTGCGGTTCTGCGTTAAAAAAAATGAAGTGGCTCCGTCGTTTCGCAACGCGGCCGTATTCGTCTGCGACCGCGGGGCTCATTGTGGCGTTGCACCACGGGGCATCAGGCTGCGTCCGAAAACAGTGTCTCTGTCTCTCTCGCACCTGCGCGGGACGCTCCGTGCGCGCGAGAGAGACAGCATACTGTTCGGATGCAGCCAGCGGGCAGGGCTGCCATCATGGCGCTGTCGCAGGTCGCACCCAAAATTTCCTGTTGTTCATTTGGCAGTAGTGTACGGAGAAATCTGTGAAAACAACATAGTGCACGAACTAAATTTGTTTCTAATATTGAAAATATATTTTTTCCTCTTTTGCTTTGGATTGTACCGGTGTTTACTGAGTTTTCCACTCGGTAAAACTATCTCCTGGCATTCCGAGGAATGTCGGTCAATTTCCAGGAAATCCCCTGGGATTCTCAGGAACACCGGTCATAGCCGAGGAGATGATTGTTTTACCATGCAGTGCGCATGGCTCTAAACTCGACCCTACACTTCTAATCTTCTAGCTCACTGTAGTAATGCATTCGGCAGTCCGAGACGCGTTTCCTTGTGAGCCAGCGCCACTCGCAACTACTACCCACGGTGTATACACGGCGAGCTACTGCCTCCATCGGGTCTCGGATTCGGGGTCGAACAACCCATCGTGGCATTTAGGTTGGAAGCGTTAGCGGTGCAGGCCGTGCCGGCCGGTGCCTTACGCCAGGCGGCATCTCTCCAGGCCAGCGGAGCGAGCCGAGCCGAGTCGAGCCGAGCCGAGCCGAGTCGAGTCGAGCTGAGCGGAGCCGAACCGAGCCGAGCCGAGCCGAGCTGAACCGAGCCGAGTCGAGCCGAGTCGAGTCGAGCCGAGCCGAGTCGAGCCGAGTCGAGCCGAGTCGAGCCGAGTCGAGCCGAGTCGAGCTGAGCGGAGCCGAACCGAGCCGAGCCGAGTCGAGCCGAGCCGAGCCCGGCGAGGTGTCGAGGGAGCCGAGCCGGGGCGGGAGGGCCATCGGGGGCTACTAGGCGGCACGCGTTATGCAACCCCACGCGGCCACGGCTTGCTTGATGTGCTTGATGTGGTACACGGCGCCGGCCGGCCCGGCCAGGTCCCACAACCAGTCCGCCCCGCCCCGCCCCGCCCCGCCACGTCTCACCCTCCCTCAGGTGCCCGCAGGCCACGCCGCGGGCCGCCGTTTCACACAGTCCCAGCAGACCGATTCCGAGAGTCGTTTTCGTCGCTCTGTCTCTCTCGCACCTGAACGGGACGCCTCGTGAGTGCGAGAGAGACAGAGCGACGAAAACGAGTCTCAGAATCAGTCCGCAGCTCCAGATCAAGCCAGCGCCCCCCTCGGCGCTTGCAGCACTTTGCAGCAGTGGTTTCTGTCCACGTCGCCGCACCCTTTGTTTTCTTCTGCGCGGCCCCGCGGTGGTGACAGGTGGTGGTGACCCGATGACGTGAGTCATCGCGGCGAAACTCTCCACCACCACAACCACCGCGACCACTGCGGCACCGCGACCACACTGTCAAACCAAGTGCGGAGAACTCAACACGTCCTCCACTCTGCTACTTAACAGCCACACTGCTACACAGTCACACTGCTACACTTGTACAACGCCACACCACACTTTAATACTGTGCTACTCTGCTACACAACCCCACTGCTACACTGTGCCACACAGCCACTCAGCTACTCTGAGCTACTCTGCTGCACAACCCCACTGCTACAGTGTGCCCCACAGCCACTCTGCCACACTGTGCTACACTCCTGCACAACCCCACTGCTACACTGTGCCACACAGCCACTCTGCTTCACTGAGCTACTCTGGTGCACAACCCCACTGCTACACTGTGCCACACAGCAACTCTGCTACACTAGGCTACACTGCTCCACAGCCAATAAAACCGCTACAGACTAATGCACTGTACTACACAGTGTTCGCTACACTGCTACACTGTACGCCGGGCGGTAGAGACGGGCGATTTTGCGATAAATCGCAGGTGCGATGCGATTTTTTCAAAAAATCGCGGTGTGATTTCGGTTTTTGAACCTCGGCGATTAATCGAAAAATCGCTAAATCGCAAAAATCGCACCGTGCATGGATTTCGCGATCACTGCACCGAACGAGGCTGGCGCGTGTTGTCGGTGCCACTAGCCTGCTATTTGACCACTCAGGAATTTGTTTGGGCACTTTTTAAAAAGATTTTGTGCCGTAATGGGTAGTATATAAGTATTGTTGCGTTTGTTTGCGATTTTTGCGATTCTTGCGATTTTTGCGATTTTTGCGATTTTGCGATTAATCGCATGAAATCGCGATATATGAGAAATCGCAATCGCGATACTAAAATTTGGAAATCGCCCGTCCCTACCGGGCGGTGCAGCACGGCAGCGGCACGGGCAGGCGGTGCAGGCATGCAGCAGCAGTGGTGCCCTTTTCAAACCGGTCCCGTTGCGTCACTCACGAATTCATTGTCGCCCCGAAGACTCCCTGCGGACTGATTCCGAGAGTCTCGCTCTGTCTCTCTCGCACCTATAGGGAACTCCCCACAAGTGCGAGAGAGAGACAGAGCGACGAAAACGACTCTCGGAGTCAGCCTGCTGTGTGCGGCAGTCTCATTCTGAAACGGTGGCACGTCGCTCTGTCTCTCTCGCACTCATTAGGCGTGCCTCGTTGGGGTTTCGAGTGAGTGCCAGAGCAGCGGGGCGACGAAAGCAGTGGCACACGCGGGCCTGCTTAGTTCCTCCGTTTGTTACGTTTGGCAGTGGAGGAGCGGGACAGCCTGCAGTGTCGCTCTGTCTCTGTCGCACTCGTGAAGCGACCCGCGTGAGTTGGAAAGCAGTGTGAAACCAAGTGCGGAGGACTCGACTCTTCAAATGCGGAGGTGTGGGCTAAACGGTCCCCCCGTTTCCTCCGTGCTAAGAGACAGGGGCTCTGTGAGCTAGTACTCCACACTGGAAGTGCGGAGACTGCAAACTCCACACGTCCAAGTGCGGGGAGTTACTCCGCACCAGGAAGTTGTAGACATCTCCACACTTGGCTTGACAGTGTACGAGGGGGCGGACAGGCGGCTCGGCCGAATGACGTCATTGACGGGCGGCCTCTAATGGCATTCGCCGCGGCGACGGGACGAGGCTCACTGATTCGGATGGTCGCTTTTGTCGCTCTGTGTCGCTCGCACTCATGGGGCGTCCCGCGTAGGTGCGAGAGAGACAGAGCGACGAAAACGACTCTCGGAATCGGTCTGCTGCCTGTTCGACGCCCCGCGTGTTCCAGCCAGCCACGCCTCGTGCGGTACACTGCTTTTTGTCGTCATTTGCCGCTCGGCAGTGCCGGCAGTCCAGAGGCTTTGTCGCTCTGTCTCTCTCGCACCTCTGCGAGCCACCCCATGAGTGCGAGAGAGACAGACCGACGAAGGCGACTCTGAGAATCAGTCTGCTGTTGGCGGTGGTCCTGACCGATTCCGAGTGTCACGACTCACGTCGCTGTCTCTCTCGCACCTATACGGGACGCCCCGTGAGTGCGAGAGAGACAGAGCGACGAAAACGGCTCGGAGACAGTGTGGTGGCGGGGAAAGTGGAAGGGTGGCGCGCAACAGCCTCGCAGTCACACCTCGACGGCAAAGGCAGCGCAAGGCCCGCCAGGCATCGCTGCCACCGCGCGGTGTCAAGAGTGCGCGCCAAACGAGGCGCCACGTC